>NW_005871152.1:1194198-1361019 GCF_000147115.1 Myotis lucifugus
TATCCATTTCTATTTTAAAAGTTAGGAAACTGAGCTACGTATGATTCACACTAGGATGAAAGCCAGAGAGTTGTCACTTGCCCACAGTGGAACAAGGATTCAAAGACAGGCTTATCCGAATCCATGTCCGTGCTCCTGACTCCATGGCATACTTCCTAGTTCAGCATCTTTTACAACGTGCAAATCATCCTCTTCATCGTGCTGCCAAGTATTTTATGTAATTGAGCAAATTAAGACATGACTATCAGCTAGGTTTTCTCATCTATAAAATGGGTTAATGGTAACAGTCCCATCATATCATCTGGCTTTAAGAGGTGGTATCTATTTCTTTGCATATGTTTTATTTTGCCTGATTACTCCCCATTTGATTTCACAGAGGTTTCAAATGGCTTGATAAATTACCTACCTGCTCTAGGCCTCCATTTTCCATCTATAGATGGGGATAATAATAAGCCATGTGCTGAGACATGAGGTAGCTGGAATGAAATAATGGAGCTGAAAACACATATTTATTGCTAGATGCTCCACCATAATGACTTTGCAAGTGAGCATTGCAGCTGAAGAAGACTTTTAAGAATTGAGAGCTTTATCTTTTCTCTTTACTCATAAGAGGGTATAGAGAAGGCATGTAAAACACTTCATTCCCTTGTTTCTAACTTTCGGTAACCCACAAACTCGGGATGTGCTTCTTTTAATTAATTCATCATGTTCCTAGTGCTCACAGTTTCAAGAGTCCAAAAAAAGATGGCAGAAGACTTCATTTCAGAACTTTCTAACATTTCTGGAAAGCTGGGTGAACACTAAGTGGTCAGCTTTGGGGATACCTAATAGCAATCCCCAAGGTGTCATTTCCTGGACAGCCCCTTTCTGTGAATAAGGTCAGAGAGAAAAGTGAAGCCGTCACAGGTAAATATTGAACCAGGTGTTAAAACATCACCAGACACTCTACATAAATAGCAGCTGCTGGAAGGAATGTAGAGACCTCATCACCTGGCAACAGCTCTGATTAAGGCTTCCTCATGAGAGATGGTAGAAGGACGGAGAAGGAAAATCAAACATCCATGGTGTGTGGCCAGACATCCATGTCTGCACACATCAAACTTTCCCCCAAAATGCAAAAGGATTACTCAGAAAATAGAAAGAACAGGACAAAGGATAGTGTGGTTCTTCTGGAACAGGAAGTGGGGATAGAGTCAGTCTAGGTTCTTCTCTGCAATTCTGATCTTCCTATAATTATCTGATGGTTCAGAGATATCATCTGCAGAACTCTGTAATGAAATAGCTCAGGTTTTTATTTTGGAAGTTTGTGCCTTGTCACATATATAGGAGAAAAGAGGGGGGAAATAGAACTGGTTGAGTCCCAACCATATTCTATGCCATGTGCCAGTGGTTAGTTCCCATTACCTCATTTCATTCTTACAAGAGCCTGACAATGATTCCCAATCTACAGAGGGGGAAACTGAGACTCAGAATTATGCTCAGCTTATATAACTAGTGATTGATCAATCAGGATTCTGGTATCTGTTATTCCAAAACCCATATTCTTTCTACTTTACCACAATCCAGCACTGTCTCAGCAATAGTTATTCCTAACTGAATTATCCCCATTCCCACTCATCTACCATGAAGCACATGACATTCCTACTAAACTGGGCTAGTTCTAATCCAATTAAACCATGAACTCGGCTCCCTAAAGATTTTCTCATGTGCTGCTCAGCTTCTCTCTCTCCCTCTCTCTTTATATATATATATATATATATATATATATATATATATATATATATATATATATATATATATAAACTAGAGGCCTGGTGCACAAAATTTGTGCGGGGGGGGGGATGTCCCTCAGCCCAGCCTGCACCCTTTCCAATCTGGGACCCTTCAAGGGATGTCCGACTGCCCTTGGACATCCCTCTCACAATCCAGGACTGCTGGCTCCCAACCTTCTGCCTGCCTGCCTGATTGCGCCTAACCACTTCTGCCTGCCAGCCTGAGCACCCCCTAACCACTCCCCTGCCAGCCTGATTGATGCTTAACTGCTCCCTGCCAGCCCGATTACCCCTAACTGCCCTCCCCTGTTGGCCTGATTGCCCACAACTGCCCTCCCCTGCTGGCCATCTTGTGGCGACCATCTTTGACCACATGGGGGCGGCCATATTGTGTGTTGGAGTGATGGTCAATTTGCATTTACCTCTTTATTATATAGGATATAGTTTCAAGTGAAAGTTCTTATACATAAGCTTTGTATGAATATAGAGTGCTTAAAAGGGTTACTGAAAGCAAATAGTCTAAATTCTCTAATTATACAGAGTCAGAAACTGAGTCACTGAAGGGTTAAGAGTATTTGTTTAAGGTCAGGCGGTTAGTAGTATGCTGACCTGTATATACTAGATAGATAAATAGATAGATAGATAGATAGATAGATAGATAGATAGATAGATAGATAGATGATAGAAAATCCCAATCAGATGATGTTACATTTATTACACCTCTCCATCTAAAGGGGTGACAAGCCCTGGCCAGTGTTGCTCAGTTGGTTGAGCATCGTTCCAAGCACCAAGAGATCACTGGTTTGATTCACAGTGACTTATCTTAATTCACAGTGACCTGCTGAGTTCCCTGGACTGGAGGTCCTGAAGATTCACCCAGTAGCCCCAAGAGGGTAGGCACATATGATGCAGAGCTAGAGAACAAACCACTGAAGGTCATGCAATGGTAAGGAAAGAATGAAATTTGACATATTATTTCACTCCAGAACCTATTTCTTTAACCAAATACTATAGTGTCTCCCTTATTCCTACCTTGCACTCACCCACAATCTAGCTCTGTATGAAGACAAGAACATAAATAACACTGGAACATGACAATATGGCCTGCAAACCCTGTTACTAGTACATCAGCAGAGGGAAAAACAACTCATTCTTCTGGGAAGACTGTAGATGGCTTTATTTTCATGTGTCTAGAAAGAAGAGGAGGAGGAAGTGTGAGGATGAGCTTTAAGGAAAATGGAAATGTGTGAATGGCCAATAGTAGCTTATATTTAGAATTAAGGTGTTGAGTAGGAATGTGGAAATAGAAGAAGCTAAAAGGTTAATGGAGACTGATTAGAGAAAAATTTTTATGCAAAGTAATAAGTTAGGATGACATTGTCCCTGGACAAAGATGATTTCAATAAAAATTACCTTTTCCCTAAGTTTGGAGAATGAATGAGAACAGAGAGAAATCAGAAGTAAAGAGGCTATCATTACAGTCCAAACTGAGATGGTGGGGCCTGATCCAGGTCTGTTGTGGCAGGTGGAAGCCAGACAATTTGGAGGCAGGATTTAAAGTTCTGTAATTGGTGGACAATTGAATTATGAATTGAAGAGTAAAAGATTAGTTGAAGATCCTAGTTTAGGCAATAGCTCCAGAAAGCTCACTAACCTCAATCTTAGGCATCCATCTAGAACAGGGGTGGGCAAACTTTTTGACTCGAGGGCCACAATGGGTTCTTAAACTGGACCGGAGGCCCAGAACAAAAGCATGGATGGAGTGTTTGTGTGAACTAATATAAATTCAAAGTAAACATCATTACATAAAAGGGTACGGTCTTTTTTTTTTTTTAGTTTTATTCATTTCAAAACGGGCGGGCCGTAGTTTGCCCACGGCTGATCTAGAAGCACTAAAAAGGACAATTAGAACAATGGGAGAAGGACTAAACCACATGTTATACTTACAAAATATGTAAAATCATGAGCAGGTAGAATAAAATAGTGCTTCTCAAATTTTAATGCACATACAAATCACTTGGGAATTTTATTTCAAAGGGGGTTTCTGGTTGAATAGTCCTGGTGTGAGGGCAAGTATCTTGTATTTTTTTACAAACTCTCAGTGATGCTGATACTGGCCCACAGACAACTCTTAGAGTAGCAATGGTGAAAAATTCAAGAAGATCTTCAAAATGCTTTTAGACAGATGGCAACTATTTAACAAATCAGTGAAGAAAAACTGGCAATGGAGGACTTGGGGGGTATGAGGGTGGGGAGAAAGATAGAGAGGGATAGAATATGCCTTATCTTTCGAAAGTGCTGCATAAAAGCCAGCCACGCCCCCCACAAGGTAGCCTGAGTGTTGCTGCTGAGGCTACATGGACCTTGGATGTCTTGGCAGCTCTTTCTGGGAGGTCTTTTCAGTGTGTGAGATGGAAAGAATGAGTCCCAGGTAACTGCAGCGTTCCTTCCATCACAGCCAAGAATGCTCACCTTCTGTAAAGGTCACCGTGGCTTCTTCCTTTGCCAAGACTCAAGATGGGATGAATATGGAGATGAAAACATTTAGCGATCAACTCCCTTAAAGAATGTTGAAAATATACACCAGGGATTTTCGTCCGAAAGTAAATAATTATTGTTTGGCACATTGTTAGAACAATGGATGAAACAATACCGAAATCCTGTTCCTCCTCACCAACAACTGCCTCTCTGCTTTAACTTGCAGGTGAGCTGTTGCTTGTTTCTGTTTTAGTCTGGTATCATAATGAAATTATTCAATAAAATTGCTTTTTAAAAAATGCATGCTAACTGCCAACCCCTAAATAGACTGCTGATTCTATAACCATCAAGATTCCAAGTACTGTATTCAAAGGAACCTTAAAAGTCAGTTGAGACTACCAGTGATTCTAACCCGAATAATCAACTAAGTGACCAACTACACTCTGCTTGAACACCTCCAGTGCTGGTCAGCTCACCACTATACAGAGATTTCAGAACATTTTCAAAAAAACTCTGCTGGAAAATTCTAACTTATGTTATTCCAAGTTGATTTCATGACTTTCACTTATTAGTCCTAGTTCCACTCTCTGGGGTCACAACAAAAAATTTAACCCATCTTTCAAATAATACTTCTTTAAATGCTGTAGACAGCCACCAGTTGTGTAGGACAAAAATCCTTAGTTCTGTGGGCTGTTCTTCATATCAAATGAATTCAAATCTCTTCCCTGATTACCTGGAGTACTCAAAAGTACTCCAACTTTTCTCTTGTGTGAGATGTATGAGATGTAAAGAATGAGTCCTAGGTGTTCTCAATTAAAACAAAAACAAAACAAGAACCTCCCATGGGACTCTGCATAGCTTAGATTAAAATGTACCTGTTACATCCTTTATATTGGTTATTTTTTTTTCCACCTTAATTCATCCTATGAGCACATTAACAAGGCAGAAAAAGACATGGGTCTGGAGAAAGAAGGGTCTTAGATCAGTCATCTGAGCTTAAAAATTCCATTATAAAATAGTAAAAATAATTTAAAAAATAAAGATATTTATAGATAAACTAGAGGCCCAGTGTACAGATTCATGCACAGGTGGGATCCGACCAACCTGGCCCCAATTGGGGGCAGATCGGGGCTGGGCCTATAGGGAGGAGGAGGCAGTGGGAGGTTAGCTAGGGCCCAATCAGGACCAGGCTGGCTTGGGGGAGGGGCTGAGGGCAATTGGCCAGTGGCCAACCTCCTGCGGCCACTTACCCCACCCGGCCCTGCCCCCTATGGGGTAGGGGGGGTGATCAGGGGCAGGGCTGGCTGGGGGGAGGGGATGTGGGAGATTGACCAGCCGGCCCCACACCCCAATCGGGCCATTTCGCTGGCTGCAGTGGGCATCATATTGACTGGGTTGTTCCGGTCATTCCGGCATTACAGTTGCTGGCTTTTTAAATATATATAGATGTATGCAAATATCCTAAAAATGCCTGTAACATAGTAGGCATTCAATAAACTATAACTATTATCATTAATTTTTTTTTGACAAGGTATGTTGATAATTAATTTATATTCCACTTACAATCACTTTACAGTTCTTAATTCCTTTTACATATAATATTTTACTAGTGTAACTATTTTATTGTAAAACCAGTTGCATAAATTTACTTTTACCTTTTACTTTTATGTCTCTCAAATGGTTCATCAATTATTTGAGTCACTTGAATTATGTATGGACAACAATTCTAGTATCAAATATTTTAACTACGCTTCTCACCTTTGAACTATATAAAATTCTGATCAGCATGACATTCAAAATATGCTTGAACAGCATGTCATTGTTTCCAATGTTTTTTAAAAATGAAAAACTTTAAAAAATATGTCATTGTTTATAAGTGAAAAACTAAACAATCAAAAACTACACAGAAACACACACAAAGAAAGAGTCCCATGCCTCTAGAAATATCACCATTCAGAAAAGCATTGGACCTCATATGAATTATTCTTATTACAGCAAATCTTCCTCATACTGTTCTACCTATTCAGAAAGATGTCATGGGATCACCTTGAAATCCAAGTACAGAAATTCCTCAATGTCCTCAATAGGTTCTGTAACTTTAAGCAAAACTAGGTACATTGAAAACCAATTTTACCAGAGACTAATTGATACAAAGAAGAGCTAAGGTCCTACTGCATTTCATTAACATTATAATAAAAGGACATTGAATGAAACAACATTATGAGAGGAACAGCTGTATATATTGTATGTACATAATCCATCAAAGAAGGAAATTATTCTATCAAGGATGGCTTATTCTTGATGAATCCAGTAAGTCTAATAATGAATATTGCTTCATTTTCTAAATACTTACATCTCTCTTTTTTTAAGATTTTACTTTTTATTAAGCAATCTTAGGTTCACAGCAAAATTAAGAGGAAATGCAGAGATTTCCCATATACCCTTGCCCCCACACATACTTAGCCTCCTCCATTATTAATATCCTCCACCAGAGAGGTACATTTGTTGCCACCTACATTTACACATTATGATCAGCCAGAGTCCATAGTTTACCTTTAGGGTTCACTCTTTTTATTGTACATTCTATGACTTAAACAAATGCATAACTGCCATAATTTTTTTTCTGCTTTCCAGTTATTCATTCCTTTCCCTTTCCCATGCACCAGCAACCACTGATCTGTTTAATCTCTCAACAGTTTTGATTTTTGCCCAGCTGGTGTGCCTCAGGGCTTGACCCTTGACGTATGAACCAGGAGGTCATGGTTTGATTCTGGCTTATGGGCATGCCCAAGATGCAAGCTCAATCCCCAGTGGGGGTGAATGGCATAGAAGGTTGCTGGAGTCCCAGGCTTTCCTCTTAAAGGGCCCATGAACAAACTTACTCCAATTTGCTTGCTCTGAGCTCCAGCACTGGGACAACAGCTCTCAAGGCACCAGGGACTATGGGAAAGAACTGAACTGTCTGACATGAGGGCGAGGCTGGAGGGGCAGCTTTCCATCAATGGACTCTGCCAGACAGAAATGCTGGCAGAGTCCATTGTTCCTTTGTTGAGCCCTCTCTCCACAGGGCAGGCAGGTGGGCGCCATATCTCAGTCTCCATTAAGCTGGCTAACACTATTCACCTGGCCTGGGGGTTCAAAGAGATACCATCTCACCCAACATAGGCCCACTCCAGCTATTTCCAGTGGCTTTTCCATACAAAAGGCCTGTCTGGGCTGATGCTGGTGACTTTCCTAAAATCTTCAAACAAGCATCACCTGACCTCAGCATGCCCCATACTGCTGGCTAAGTGACCGCAGAGCCGGTACTAGAGACAGAAGCCCTTGGTTTGCATCTTGGCCTCTCCTGGGCACCTCCTAACCCAGCACAAGTAGCAGCCATCTGTAGATTGCTTTGTAGCTCATTCCAGATGGTCCTAGACAGGGCACAGGTGGCTGATCACTGTGGCTGGCACTGGATTGTATATCTGAAACTAATATTGTATATCAATTTTACTTAAAATAAATAACTATTAAAAGTAGAGTATAGAGTTTAATTAGTTCTGACAAACACATATACTCATGTGTAACCACCACCATAAAAAGACAGAATATTTGTATCACCTCAAAAAGTTGTGCCCCTTTATTTTCAATCCCTAAAGATCCACAACTCTAAACATTTGATCAGATTTCCCTTTTCTAGAATTTCATACAGTATACTCTTTTGTTTCTGGCATCTTTTACTCAGCATAATGTTTCTGAGATTCATTTATTATTTTACATATATAATAAATATCTCATTCATGATATCATGTATTACATATTTTATGTAATAAAAATGTTATCGCTCATACCTTCCTGTATTACTGAATAGTATTTCATTGTATGGACATATGATTATGTGTTTATTCATTCTCCTCTTGACAGACATTTGTATGGTTTCCAGTTTGGAATTATTATTAATAAAGCTTTTCTGTGTACTTGTATATAAAAGTTTTTGTAGACATATGTTTTTACTTTCTTGAGTAAATACCTGAGAGTAGCATTGCTGCATCATATATCAGATGCGTGTAAATTTATAAGAAATTGTCCAATTGTTTTCCAGAATGGGTTAAAACATTTTATGCTCCTTTACATTTTACATGCATGAGTGTTCCAGTTGTTCCCCATCTTCACCAGCAGTTGGCATAGGAAATATTTTTTTTTAACTTCAGATTTATGTGTTGTTTAGTCTCTAAGTATTTAGAGTTTTTCATGCATTGCTCTATTATTGATTTCTAATTTAATTCTATTTTGGTGAGAAAGCAGACTCTAAGATCTTAAAGCTGTTAAATTACTTGAGATTTGTTTTATGGACCAGCATATAGTTTAACTCAGTGATTATTCTTTAACAATTGCCAAGAATATGTATTCTGTTCACATTGGGTGGAGTACTCCATAAAAGTCAAGTTGATTAATAGTTCAAGTCTTCTACACTCTTCTGGATTTTCTACTTTTTTATTTATCAATTACTAAAAAGGACTTTGAAATATTTAAATATGTTAGCTTTAATTTATTTCTGCTTTCAGCTCTGCCAATTTTTGAATCATGTATTTTGAAGCTCTATTGTTAGATGCATTAAAATGTGTTAGGTCTTCATGATGATTTAACTACTTAATCATTTGCAAAATTTCCTCATCATGAGCAATATTCCCTATTTTGGAGAACACTTGGTCTGATACTTATATAGCTATTCCTATTTTTTTGACTCATGTTTTCTTTTACATTAATATACTTTTAACTCATCTAGGGATTCATATTTAATTGTTTGTTATTGGGTGTATAATTTTCCCCAGTCTGAAAATGTCTGCTTTTAAGTGTTATGTTTAGACCATAATATATAGCTAATGTAATTATTGACATGCTTGATTTTTACTATAATCTGGTTATTTGCTTTTCATTATCCTTTATATTTTTTATTATTTTTAATGTTATCTCTCTTCTTTTGGATTAGGTAAACTTTTTATTCCATTTTATCTCTGCTCTTAGTTTATTAGCCATAAGTCCTTTTTATTTTAAAGCAGATGTTATAGGGTTGACATTTTTATTCTAAACTTATCAAATATTATACCACTTCAGAAATATAATATAAAAATGTTAATTTCCTCCTCCTACTACTTTTTGTATTGTTACTGTCATATAACTTATTTCACTTATGTTATAAATCCTCCGGTATATTATTCTTATTTTGCAGTAAACAGTGAATTATCCTTTAAAAATAAAGGAGAAAAATCCCCAATATTTATCATTTCTAGTTCTTTTTATTTATTTTTTATAGATTATGCTTCTGTCTGGTATGTTGTTTACCATCTGTCTGAAGAACTTCCTTTAACTTTTTTTTATATATAGTTTCCCTTTTTAATTGCTCTTAGAAATTCTTAAAACAATAGAGAGAATACAATAACTTTAACAGAGAATAAAATAACTTTTAAACACTATATATTTCTTGCAACATCTCCTAAGATCTGTTTTCTTATTGAAATACTTTAAACTGTTCCCAGTGTGGGTGTTTGGCAAAGTGTCAGAGGCTTTGTATGATGATGATTCTCTCTGCTTTGGATATCAGAAAAAAAAATTATTTTGACTTCCTTTTTGAAATATAATTTCACTGGATATAGATTTTTAGGTTGAACATTTTTGTTGTTGCTAATTGCCTTTAAAATGTCTTCCTATTTTTTCTGGCTTCTATTGTTTTTGGTGGCAGGGCTGAAGACATCTTTATCTTATTCGTCCTCTATGTCATTTGTTTGATTTTTCTGGAATATATCCTGCTTGAGTGTCATTGAAATTGTTGGTATTTTTGTTTATAGTTTTCTTCAAATATGGAAAACTTTTCAACTATTTTAATATGTTTTTTCTGTTCCCCTCCTCCTTAGATTTCAATTACAGAGTGGCAAAATTAAACTCCTTGATATGGTCTACTAGGGGCTCTTTTAAAATGTTTTCATTCTTTTTCCATTTCTGCTGCATTTTGGATGTTTTCCATTGCTAAGATTTCCAGTCCAGCACTCTTCTCTTCTGTAAAATCTAAATAAAATTTTCATTTCACAACTCGGCAAGACACAATACTCTGCTTGATTTTCCCTCCCTGTGCCATGGCCCATAATGTGCTCCAGGCAGAAAGTCAAAGTAATCCTAGGACAGCTCCTGTGCCCCCCTTCTCTCAGAGGTCACACAGCCTATCCAGCCTCTTTCTAGTCCAATGTCAGAACAGAGTTGTTGTTACATGGATTGTTCCCAATGCGCTAGTTGTTCACAATGGGATAAGTCCCATATCAGTTTCTCCTTCATGGGCTACAGCAAAAATCTCATCCTTATTTTCCAATAATTTAGCAGAATGATAATTAATTCATAGGAATTTAAAAAATGAGAAGTCTCTAACTGAAATTGCTGTTTAATAGCCAGAAGACAAATTGCATGCATATCATTTGAGGAGGAAAAGCTTCAATTAAGTCAGAATATTTTAAGTACAGTTAATACGGGACACACAATGAGTAATATGTTGTGTTTAATTTATCAGAAATTCTTACATGGATGTTAAAGAAATGGTTCTTGCCTAGTTTCCCAATTCAAACATTAAAATCAGGCATCAAAAAGATGATCTGGTGTTAGCACTGGAAGGAAAGTATATATCACCATTTCCGACACTCACATTTACAGCTTTGGAAAGAAGCATCAGAGAATGTAGGTAACTTTTCATTTATGCAAGGCAACATAGCTTAAGTTATACATATCATCCTTTATAGTCAATTATTACTTCTATATAAAGCCAATAGCCAAATTATGGCATACAGGAAGTGGGGGGGAATACACCCTTTTTTTTTAATATCATCTGTTTCACCTGTCTATTCTCTAACACTCTACAGTATTATACTGAGATAGAGTCTTAGAAAATAGTTATTATTTGAGCCCATGGAGATTTTGTAAAGAATTACATTTTTTATCAAGAATCTTAAGTCCTAAAAAATAATCTTAAATTCTTATAAAATATCTGATCCCTGTAAGAGTTCCCTTAAGGTGTTATTTTTACAATCTTACTTAGGCAAGCATTTAAGCAAATAATTCACCTAAGTTGTCTACTTAGTTGAATTGAATCTTCAGCAAGCTTGCGTTAGAGAGATTACATAGTGACCTGAATGATGTTCAAACAATTTAGAATTAGCTATCCCAAAAGAAGCTTATAATACCCTTCACTCATTATTAATACCATATTACGTCACCTGCTTAAAAAGTAGACCTTGAGTTCAAAGAACGGAGATGATGCTGTAGTAAGTGAGAGCTAAAATGTGATGCACAGCTTCTGAGCCCCAAACAGCTCCCCACTGGCTTTGCCAATGCTGCATTCCAGTGACTCCTTTTGGTCCAGCATTAACCAAAAAACTTTTGTCATAATGCATGCTTGAGACAAAACACATTAGCTTAAGTGAATTAGCAGTTGGAAAAAGGAGAGTGTTTAATTCAGATAAAATGAGTTTCCAGATATGCTTTTCTATATTTTAGTCAGCAGATAATCACTGAGTGCCTGCTGCATGTTAGACATTGTGCTAGAGTGTACATTAATGTATGAGCCATAGTTATTATTAGTAATCTGTATGATCTTGTCCATTTGTCTAGTTAGTTGTTGCTTGCTTTTCCCACCCACCAGCACCAGCAAACACTGGGATGCAAACTCTATCAATACTCCGTATGTCTTGTTCTTCATTCTATCACTAGCCACTAGACTGGCTGCTGCCTCATAGTAGTCACTCACTCAATATTTGTTGCTTAGTTAAATGAATGGTTCTTCCCTACCCTCATGACAGTCTGATGTTAGGGAAGTGGTTAGGAAAGTTGATAGCAAAACACATTTCAAATGAGGGAGTAGTTGGACATTTTCAGAATGTTTTCATTGAGATTTATCAGTATTTCATGATCCTAAATTTTCTGGTTCATCAGGTTAGCATTAAAAAAGAATCAGCTCGGTCCTACCCGGTCTTGCTCAGTGGATAGAGCATTGACCTGCAGACCAAGGCGTCCCAGGTTCGATTCCGGTCAAGGGCATGTACCTTGGTTGCAGGCTCCTTCCAGGCCCAGGCCATGGTCGGGGCATGTGCAGGAGGCAACCAATCGATGTACTTCTCTCACATTGATGTTTCTCTCTGTCTTCCCCACTCTCTCTAAAAACCAATGGAAAAATATTCTCAAGTGAAGATTTAAAAAAATCAGCCCAGCTGGCATATCTCAGGGGTTGAACCTTGACCTATGAACCAAGCAGTCATGGTTCGATTCCGGGTCAGGGCACAAGCCTGGGTTGCAGGCTCCCCATTGTGGGGTGTGCAGGAGGGAGCTAATTGATATTCTCTCTCATCATTTATGTTTCTATCTCCCTCTCCTTCTCTCTTCCTCTCTCAAATCAATAAAAATATATTTTTAAAAAAGAATCATTTACTTATATGTATATTTAATAATACATATTGTATTGACTTTCTGCATCTATTTATTTCATTTCATTTTCATAGTGGTACATATGACAAAACAGATATTAGAACATCAGAATCCAAGAATTAGAAGAAGGAAGAATTTAGTGCTATCTTCTTAATTTAAGTCTACCTTGAGGCCAGACTCACCAGTGAGCTCCTCCAAAAAAAAAAAAAAAATTCAAATTCAAAAATTATAGATGTGAAGGCTATTTCTTGGGAACTCAAAAGAGAGTTTTTATTTCCCAAGAAACCAAACTTTATCACACAGCAAAATCTCATCATCATTACCACTTAATACCTCTTTCCTCTCCTTCTTCAGTGACCCTCTGCCTGCCTTGGCAGGAACTCCCTCATGATCTCCCAATTTTCCCTCCTCATCACCCTCACCCTGAAATTTTTTCATTGTTCCTCTCTCCACCATTGTTTCATCTTTCCTAATGGAAAAATTGTCAGAGGTCTTTACTGGCCCACCCAACCACTATTTTAAATCCCTCTCATTTCTGGAAGGGCCTTGTCTCCAGGATTGCGCTCTCTCTCTCTTTCTCTCTCTCTCTCTCTCTCTCTCTCTCTCTCTCTCTCCCACATGCACACACACTCACATACTCACACACACACAAATATCTCCCCACCTTACAAATAAGCTTTGCTTAAATGTACTTCTATTTGCTAGACAAAACATGATACTGCATTCATGAATCACTTGTAAATGATTCTCTTGATAGGCAATTTTTTATTCAAAAGGTGAGTGATACAAAGAAAAATATCTCTCTATATAAAAGCCTCATTGATACAAAGAAAAATATCTCTCTATATAAAAGCCTCATATGCAAATTGTCCCCCCGGGAGTTCAACCGGGAGACCAATCACTCGCTATGACATGCACTGACCACCAGGGGGTGGCACAGAATGAAGGAAGGCCCCAGCCAGCAGCGGGCAGCTGGGGAAGGGAGGTCCTGGCCGGCAGCCAGATGGCCCCAATCGGCCCTGATCGCTGGCCAGGCCTAGAGACCCTACCCGTGCATGAATTCGTGTACCGGGCCTCTAGTATACTAATAAAGCACATCACTGGCAATATAGATATGAATACTACTCATCACAAGGCTCTCTAGCTCCATGTTCTATGGTTCCCTAATTCATTTGTCATTTCTCTGTCTTTCCAGAGATTCTGTTTCAGAGCAACCTCATCCTGCCTTCTATTGTACTTGGTTATGGACTTAATATTTTCTTTAGGGAAGATTTCATGTTTTACTTGTTCCTAACATGGTATTCTTTGAATAGGTATTAATCATCATTGAAAGAACAAGTGGTGATTTAACTTTGTTCCAGGTTTACTATTAATGTTTGCTTTTCAAAAATAAGTTGTAATACTCTATTCCTAAAAGTATTGGAGGCTGCTATTTTCCTTGTTAGGAAGTACAAAGAAATAAAAAATGAAGAACATAGCTCGAGGACTAGATGATGTGGGAAATCATCTCTAAAATGTATATAACATAGATTCTACTTGCCGACAAGGTAGGTCACTGAGAGCAGGGCCCATTCTGATGGGTATTTTGTACAGTGCCTAGGTCCATAGGAATTTGTGGTGAACAAATAGAGGGTAAAAGCAATGTGCCTGATAGATACAATGAGGAATGAGATTCCTATCATTTGTTTTCAGCTCTAGCATTACTACATAGATAGCCTTTGACCTCTAACATGGGGGTTTGAGAGTCAAATCCTTCAGCCTCAAAATCAGAAATACTAACTGCACATCTAGGTGGTTTCAAAAGGGTTTTACCTAGGGTAATGGCTGCAAAAGAACCAGTATTACTCTGCAAAATAAATCAATAGCCCAGCATTCCAGAGAGGACTGTATGAATATGACAAAAATGCATTGGTTCCATTCTCCTACGTTCTTTCCTTCCAAATAGTTGTATTTCCTTTCCTCCTTAATTAGAGCTACTGGGTTTTCATAGGTGCTTAATTAAATTGGGGGCAATATCAATTCTGTGATGCCTTTAGGAAAGTAATTCCAATTATAGGGCCAATCTGTCAGTAAAAGTGAAGAGGCCAAAACATTTTAATAGCAAAGTTACAGGGAACAAAGGACGAATATAATAAGTAGAAGATATCTTTAATAATTAGTCTTGCTATTAGCTAAGTTTTATAGAAATTGCTCATAGTCTTTGACTTAAAAACCTTGGATGCAGGGTATGAGTATGTACTTCAGCACCCTGAGCTCAGATGGCTTGAGTGGCTATGTGGTCTCCTTTATGGACAATACCATATGGAAGGTTCAGCATTGCCTGGCTGGCATTTCCTGGATGAGTCATCTTATCCACCTGACTTTGTTCATTCTTCTTTTATGTGTGCTCTCTATATTAGTTATTGATTGCTGCATAACAAATTGCCCCAAAACTTGGCAATTTAAAACAATACACATTTATTATTTTAGCTTCTGTAGGTTAGGTATCTAGGTACTACTTATGTGAGTCCTCAACTTCAAGTATCCCACAGAGCTGCCACAGGTGTCTGTAAGGCTGGGAGCTCATCTAAAGGCTCAGCTGGGGAAGGATCTGCTTCTAAGTGGTTGGCACTTAGTTCCTTGATGGCTGTTGGTTAGAGACTGCCTTCAATTCCTTGCCACATGGGCTTCTCCTCTGTGGTTGTTTACTTCATCAAAGTCAGCAAGGTAGAAAGAAGGAGAGAAACTGCTAGCGAGATGGAATTAATAACTATCTTATGTGATATAATTTGGAAGTGGCATTGTATCATCTTTGACACAATATAGTGGCCAGATGTCATAGCTATTCTAGCCCACAATGAACAGCAGGAGATGTAGTAAACAGTATAGCCTACAATGAAGAGCAGGAGATGTAGCAGGCAGTCTAGCCAACAATGAACAGCAGGAGATGTAGTAAGTAGTATAGCCCACAATGAAGAGCAGGAGATTACCAGGGCATGATTAACAGGAGACAGGGACCACTGGCACCATCTAAGAGTCTGTCTGCCACCACCTCCTATGGGTACTGTCCTGAAACTCAGAGATCCACACTTAGTGTTCCCACTCTTCTAGATCTTCCCACTCACCTCTTCCCCAGACCTGCATGACTCCTATTTTCCAATATTTGAGTTCTGTCTAATCTCCTGACCAGCCAGCTGAGCCATTGGCCACTTCCCAGGAATACATATATCATTAACTTTACCTCTGACCACCTTACACAGAAAGCTGATGACCAGGAGATACAGAGGCAGAGCAGCATCAAACAGACTGTCAAACTACAGCAGGAAGGCTGGGGAAGGTTGGGCATGGGGCGGGGAGGGGGGGGGTAAGAGATCAACCAAAGGACTTGTATGCATGCATATAAGCATAACCAATGGACACAAGACACTGGGGGGTAGGGGAGGCCGGGGGAAGGTCAAGGGGAAAAAAAGGAGACATATGTACTACTCTTTGTAATATTTTAAGCAATAAAACAAAATTTTAAAAAAAGAAAGCTGATGACCAGGAACTCAGTTAACCTCTGCTCACTAGGAGGATTTCCCTTCACCATTGCCTTTTGCCTCTCTGTGGAGTTGTAGTGCAGAACATTCTATTTTTAACGCATACTACCATATTATGCTAATCTAGTCATGAACCATGCCAAGGTTTTATTTTGTTTTGTTTTTAGCTTTAAAAGTATATTTATTGCTTTAGTTTTGATTGCAAATAATATATCTATTGTAAAATATTGAAAATAAGTTTTAAAAAGGAAGTTATTACTTGTGACATGGCCATCCAATCTGTTTATAAACATATTACAAATATATTAACACATATATGCAAGTTCTGAATGTACATATATACATTACATATATGTTGGATCTGGTATTTGATTTGACCACTGCTGCTATTTTATATATATAGGCAGAAGATATGAAACTCCTAGTCCAGAGACAAAGAACTTTATTATCCAAGACGCAGCAAGAAGCATGAGCATCAACGTAGTTGCATCAGTTCCCCTTGTCCTCAAGACCCAGGGCAATAATGTGGAAAACCCAGGTTTTATATTTTTCATCATGCAAACAGAAAGCCTGTCACCAGGCTAGAGGTGTGAGCTGAGGGAGAGATGTCAGAGCAATAAATGTTGGTAATTTGGGATTCTGTGCTAACTACTCAGGTACATTATCATGCCCTGCAGTCCCACTCAGTCCTGATTCCTAATCACCATTTCCATTAGATAACAGATCACTACTCTGCCTTCCCAAACTGATGACTTGTTGGGTCTAACAATACTCCTAACAGGCAACTCCAGCTCCATAGTCACTTAACGTCCCATGGTCAAGCACTTAGTCTCCACCCACACCCAACAGCACAGCAGGAATGACCTTATGAACAGTGATTAGCTCTTGCCATAGATGACATGGCCTTGCTTTACAATATTAGCCTGTGCAGTGATTTTCTAGTCAGGCCTTGCAGAGATTCCACTCAGCTCTCTTATCAAAGGCAGATGCCTTTAGCTCCACTAGATCTACTACATCTTCTGGTCTAAAAGGCAGAGCTCCTCTTGTCAAAGCCTTACCCTACAGTAAAGCCATCTCTTGCTCTGGTTCTCACTCAAAACTGTAAGCCTTATGATTAACTTTAAAAATAGGTTGGAAAAGTATTTTTAATTGTGGCATGCATTTTTTCTCTAAAATCAAAAAATGCTATAAGCTTCTATACTTCAATCCTAACGATTGAAGGTGCAGGACCAATACTTTTTATTTAGCATCCAATTATCAAATATTTTCAAATTAGAGATGTCATACAACATATTAGCTTCTTATAAACAACACAGTGATTAGACATATACATACCTTATGAAATGATCATGCTAATAAGTCTAGTAACAATCTGATACCATACATAGTTATTATAATATTATTGACAATATTCTTCAGTTTATGTTCCCAAGACTAGTTTTATAAGTGGCAATTTATAATTTTTAATCCCCTTCATCTTTTTCACCCATACCCCCAGCCTACCTCCCATTTGGTGATCATAAATTTGTTCTCTGTATCTATGCGTTTGTTTCTGTTTTGTTCAGTTATTTTGTTTTTTTAGATTAAACATATAAGTGAAATCATAATGTATTTGTCTATCTCTGTCAGACTTATTTCACTTAGCATAGTGCACTCTAGGTGCAGGAGAAATAATATTATCTTGAAAATGATGTCTGATTTACCTCAAACTACTTTATCACTGTGCAGGCCCCTGAAACATTATCAGGTATCTTCCACATTCTGTGCCTTACATGGGAATTCATACTGATTGCTACTTCCTATTTACCAAGTTACATCAACTTGATGTCACTAATATAGTAGACTAGCATGACAATGGGATAGTGAGCAAGGATAGTAAGTACCAAAGGGATATACTCCCTAATCCTAAGCTACTTTAATGTGGGAGAAAATAAATATAAAAATAGAATAACAATAAGAAATTTCAAGTAGTACTTATCAACTTGATGATATGAGCAAAAATGGTGTAACATTTTAGAGAAAGGCAAGAGAATTGTAAACCAGATGGTTACTATAAGCTAACACATAGACCCAACATTGTACATGGGCTAAAACAGAAATAAATATATTTATTATTCATGTATACTGTGTATACAGTCATAAAAGTTTCTAGATTCATTGGAGGACTCTTTACCATATAGCCACTTAAGAATCCAGGTACAACCCTGACCGGTTTTGCTCAGTGGATAGAGCGTCGGCCTGTGGACTGAAGGGTCCCAGGTTCTATTCCAGTCAAGGGCATGTACCTTGGTTGCAGGTGCATCTCCAGTAGGGGGTGTGCAGGAGGCAGCTGATGGATGTTTCTCTCTCATTGATGTTTCTAACTCTATCCCTCTCCCTTCCTCTCTGTAAAAAAAAATCAATAAAATATATTTTTAAAAAAAGAATCCATGCACATAGAGGCTTTGCCACCTTCTATACACTCTTTCCTAGCCCATCTCAAACTTTGATATGCCAGTTATGGAAAAAGTTTCATGTATACAATAGTGTAATTAATCTGGAAATGACACACATCATATATATTAGCTAGAACTCAGTAGCATACTTATACCTAACTACAAGCAAGATTGAGAAATGTATTCTAGCCACAGGACTGATTAAATAATGAATAGGACCCAATTGAAAATGAAAATGTAGGGACCCTTGTCCAAACAGGACAAAAGTACTGTTGAAACTAAAATAGAAAGCTTTTACTTTTCTTCTATGATCTCTCTCTCTCTCAATTTGTCATGGTGTATTTTTTTTTAATTTTATGACTTTCTAACTTAATTAAAAATTTAAATTATTTGCATGAGTTTTGCCATTCATTACTATATGTGTCAAAATGCCAGCTTTTGATACAGATATGAGTAATTTGTATATGGAATCACTACAATTCATAAGTTGTTTTTTGTTGTGTATGTATGCATATTTGTTCTCCCCAGAACAGTGGAAACACTGCCCAAAATGAACTCAACTATTTTAATTTTCCTTCTTGATACATTCTGCTAACATTCTCCTCCATTAGCTTACTGATGAGCAAGGAAGGCTGAAAGGAAAGAAGCTATGGCTTATTCTATTTTTTGCTTTTCTTCTATGCCATCAATTTCAGTGTATATGGTTAGCTAACAAGGGACAGTAACATAAGTAAGATAGGATATGATAGCGTTTCTTAGCCATTTGTGTTTTTTAGAACATGATTGCCTCTGCCTTCAAAGCAAGTTCAGGTTCAAGGGGACTCTGAAGACTGTAAGTGACATCATTTATTTAGTCATAGGTATGACACAATGGCCTTGTACTCACTTTGAGTCTCACTGAACACCCCACACATGATGGTTGCACCAGAATTCTGGGCTCTTGAGGCATTGCAAACACTGCATGCCAATAAGCCAGCAAGAAACAGTGGGCCTGCGTATTGTGTGAAGCTCCCCTGCTAATGTGCATGCTCTATTGTCCCACTGGACTTCACTTATAAAAATCAGGTCAAAAATAAAATTACTTAAAAAATTTAGGTCAGTGACAGCAGAGCATTAAACCAAGCACCAGGCCCTCTGAGCGCGGTGTCCAGTGAAACTGCACAGGTCGCACACTCAGGAAACCAGCCCTGTCTAACTGTGCACCCAGAAAGAAGTGAAGAGGAATGTAGTTTTGTGAAAGAGTTAATGCTTGAGAAAATCAAAGTGGTTTCTTTCCATGGTTTATTATTTGTCATGTACAATTATGGTGGTCATATACCAATATTATGCCTACTATATGCCAGGTATCAGACTTTGCAGGAATTAATCTGGAAGAGATATTATTATAATTCCCAACTTATTGATGAGAAACTGAGGGCCGTAGAGGTGAAGTGCTTTCACAGGGCCATGAAAGCCATGTCCATTTTACTCCAAAATTCTTGATCTTATTCTGATATATCCACTCTACTCTATATAAATTACCACTAACCAAATTAAATCATTTAAAAAATATTTTTTACTATCTACAACATATTCATTCTCCATATCAATTTATTCCCTAATCTGTATGCAACCAGTCAAAGTCAACCTCAATAAAACTTATGGGGAGAGACTGCTGGTCTAATTAAACCTAATTCTAGACATGAAGCATGTCTCCTTTCTATAACATCACTAAGTGGCTACCTATCCATTGTTTGACTATTCCAAGTGTTGGAGAGCTCATTTATTCTTAGGTAGTCATTCCATTTGCAGAAAGTCCTCAGCAAAGCAAATCTGAATCAAATCAAGTGCTATAAAAATGTTAAGACTGCACATTTTCAAACCATAAAGCACGATTCCAAAATCAAATTAGAGTAAGGAAATGCTATATTTTAGTAAACATCTATGCAATAATATTGTTTGGGAGTATGAAAAAATAATTTCCTTCCACCATTATTACTGATATACAGCTTAATAATTTCTCAATGAGAAAATAGCCTGGCTAGCAGGCAGCTGGGGAACAGGTGAATGAGTCTGCAGAGACTGCAATCTCTGGCATGCCATGTCTTGTATTTTGACGGGCTAGTGAGTACCATGTGAGAAATAGAAAAAGAACAAAAGGCAGAGTTGTTTGTTTTTTTTAAAAAACAATTGAATTCAAATCTTAGCTCCACAACTTGTGCCAGGTCTCTCTAGCGATGTGCAGTTAAAACAGAAACTTAACTGAGTCTCTGTTTCCTCCTCTGGAAACTGAAATGATAGTACTGGTAAAACTTCACAGGATTTTTTTAGAGAATCACGTTAATCCGATGAGCTGATGTAGGTAAATGTTCTTTATAAATACAAGGTACTGCACAAATATAGATGGCATTATGCTCTCCAGTACTTAAATGTGCATTAATGAATGTAAAAATCAGCTGACCAGCAGGGAGGGATTGACCAAAAAAAAAACACAGCAAGACATAAGAGGCATGAAGAGCCCTAACCGGTTTGACTCAGTGGATAGAGCGTCGGCCTGCATACTGAAAGGTCCCAGGTTCAATTCCGGTCAAGGGCATGTACCTTGGTTGTGGGCACATCCCCAGTGGGGGGGGGGGTGCAGGAGGCAGCTGATCGATGTTTCTCTCTCATCGATGTTTCTACCTCTCTATCCCTCTCCCTTCCTCTCTGTAAAATAATCAATAATTTTTTTTTTAAAGAGGAATGAAGAAAAAGGTGACTGTGAGGAAAACAAGCACTGGAAAAAAACTGATCAGACCTCCCTCTACTTTTATGAAGAGAGCATCTTTATATATGATATTGTGCTCAATGTTATCAGAAATTTAAAAATAATAAGGAAGGTATAAAAGATTACCTTCATCTCAAGTGCTTCCTGTATTACAATTTGGAGGCAGAAGGCCCAGCCTTACTGTAACTTGACTTGTTCCATGATCTGGGTTAAAGATATAGCCAATTTGAGCCTCATTTTCCTCATCTGTAAAATGGGAATGATAAATGTCTTCCAAGATTGCTGATGAGAATTAGTTGAGAAAGCATCTGTGAAGATATACTATGAACATGTGAGCTACTAGTGTGAGTCTGTTCAGAAGCACAGATGGGTGGGTACAAATATTGATAGAATAACAATTCAGTAGGCTCTGCAAGGGGCTGAAAAGCTGTGCCACTATCTAATGGTATTTGAAGCATGAGTCAGGGAGCAAAAGAGCAATAATCAGGATAAAGAATCTTTGGGAAATCATATATATTTTCCTATAGAAACTACAATGAAGACTTTAGCTGAAGGAGAGAGAGTGAGATCTGGTGCCATTAGGCAACGTTCCAGCATCTCAGATTCTTAATACACACTTGGTATTCATCATCTCTATTTGACAAACATGGCCATAAACCTGAAACAGGGCAGTCAAACATAATTAAAGACCAAATGACTGCTCTGTAATGAGAAACAAGTTTTTCTTTTTTTAACTCCAACAGCTTGGAGTGTTGCAGTTTGGCCCAAGGAGATTGATATAAGGACGCAATTCAGGTAGAGAAATGGTGACCTCAATAGTAGCTTTTCCACTCCTTAGGTTCCTTTTGAATTTAGTTCTTGGACTTCAGTTTCCCTCAAGGAATGGGTGATAATTGCAAATTCATAGCATGTGGAATCTTGGGATTGTTTGTTTGTTTGTTTGCTATACAGCACACTTTCTTTCTCTGGATAGAAAACCCGTACTTCCTTCAGTAGAATTGACTCTTTAATTTTGTGCAGTCTTGGTTGATCCTAAATAAAGATATTATTTCTTTCTTGAAGGGAAGGCTGGGGTAGGTGTTCATGATTCAAACTTAGCCAATAAGACATTAAATGTAAAGACAAAAGACTTGGCACTCAATCTGCAATGTTATCTGATGAAACTATAATTAATTCTTGCTACCTGATTTCCCAAGAGCTCCCTTGCTTCCAAATCTTTCTGACTGTGGTTCTTCAAATGTTCCTTTAGTTCTGAGTCAACTCATACACTTTCATTAAACAACCTCTTTTTTAAAAAATTAGCCAGAATAGCTACTTTTTCAAGTTCCCAGAAACCTAAATCATAACAAACAATCCAAAACAACCAAAAAACAAAGATGTTATGATTTCCCCAACCGAATAGTGCTGAGGGGATAGTGCGTTTAACATAGGAGACAATCTGTAAGGAAATCATCCTTATAGGGCATAAACCACAGCTGTTCTTCAGTCTCTCATATGAAAGAGCACCACTTGTGGCATTTAGACCTGCTACAAATATAAATTTTGATGTAGTCCAATTCATCTATATTTTTGTTTTATTGCCCGTGCTTTTGATGTCACATCCAAAAAATCACTGCCAAGTCCCAGAAAGCTTTTCCCATTTTCTTCTAAGATTTTTGTAGTTTTAGGTCTTACGTTGAGGTCTTTGAAGCATTTTCAGTTAATTTTTGTATATGATGTAAGGTCACACATACAAAGTTAAACATTGTTATCCAAGAAATCCTGACATCACTCTGTGGAAGTTCTAACAAAGGTAGTTTATTAAGTCAGGATCCCTGAGTGAGAGGGGATATTGGCAATTCAGGTAGAATTTCAGTGTAAGGAAAATCGTGGGCCTGGTAAAGTGTGGTTTTGGTACTTTCCCACTTCCTTTAGAACAGCGGTTCTCAACCTGTGGGTCGCGACCCCTTTGGCGGTCGAATGACCCTGTCACAGGGGTCGCCTAAGACCATCCTGCATATCAGATATTTACATTACAATTCATAACAGTAGCAACATTACAGTTATGAAGTAGCAATGAAAATAATTTTATGGTTGGGTCACAACATGAGGAACTGTATTTAAAGGGCCAGAAGTTTGAGAACCACTGCTTTAGAAGGCCCCTCTTTGTCCTTCCAGCACTCAAACCAAAATATCCTTCAAGGTCCTTCTCACTTCCAGCTTCACAAATCAACACCAAGGTAGGTGCTAGGAAAGAGAGCTGACCTCTGTGGAGCTCCTGCTGAGTGCCAGAAACTTTGCTATATCATCGCATTTCACATTATCAGAAGAAAGTTTTGCTCAAGATATGACTCCACCTGCACTTACTCTTTTATTTTTAATTCTCACCCTATGATATGTTTTCTGATTTGAGAGAGAGAGGAAGGGAGACAGAGAGAGGGGGAGAGAGAAACATTAATGTAAGAGAAATATCAATTGGTTGCCTTCCCTATGCGCCCTGACCAGGGATCAAACCCGAAACCCAGGTATGTGCCCTGACGAGAACCTGCAACCATTTTGGTTTAAGGACTGATGCTCCAACCAACTTAGCCACCCAGCTGAGGCTCCACCTGCATTTAAATGATACATTTATAGACTAAAATCCTTTTAAGTCCATTTATTCCTTCATTCATTTGTTTATTTATTCTTGTTTTTCGATAAATAACTATTGAGCACCAACTATGCATTGGGCACCACGCCAAGATCTAGAAATACAGCTATTAACAAGCCAACAAAAAACTTACCATCTAATGTGGAAGACAGAGATAATGCAAGTGATTTATTAAATAATTCCAAAAAAATCATTGAGAATGGTAGGTTCCCAATTCGGTATTTGAGAGCAAGCAACTCCTTGGCCAGAACATCTTGGTTCCATACCTCATAGGATCCTACAATGAAGTCAGCCCACATTCTGCTTAGATCATTTATAACAGATATAATCATATCTGAAGCCAACAGTATTTGGAATTTGATTAGAGGGTAGGCCAGATGGTATAAGAATAGGCAGAAAGCATGACACCATATTGTTCCCTGTGTTATCTAGTGAAAATTCAGTACTATCTCATTCTCACCCTCTCTCCCTCAACAAAAGATGACTGCCCATTAAAACCCAATAAAAACAAATATAGAATTCCCTTCCTTTGCTAACTCCAAACAGATGTTATTTGCATGAGTGACTAATCAATTGTTGATTTCCCACAATTTTGCCACTCTTTGTCCACACTCTTTTTAGTTTTGATCCCAGACATTGTAAGAGTCTATCCTGACCCCCATAGTTTAAAGCAGATGTAAATTAACAGTGTAGATTGCATATGGTTTTAGGAAGACTTTTGCCTGAGATAAAGGATGAAAAGTGCCCCTTATAAATATTTTAATTTTCTTTTAAATTGGGATTTGCTTTTGTTCTTGTTTTTCTTTTTGTTGTGGTGAGTTTTGGTTTTGGTTTGCTAAGGGTGTAGGTATTTTTCTAAGTATCACAGTTCAACTCCAGAGGGTGGTGCCTTCTGCATGCGACAAACACCAATCTTACAGATGACTATCGGCTTAGGAAAAAACAGAAAATTAAAACTGAACCAGGTGACTCCTTTTTATCAGAAAATGAGCTACACTTCAAGCCCAACTACTCTGCAACTCAGCTGAGAAGGGGAAGGTAAAAGGTCTGTGATGAAAGGTTTCTCAGAGACAATGAAAAGATATCTAAAGTGGATCAACAGGACAAACGCACCCAGACCTCATGTTTTCTGACACGAACAGACACTTAGCAGTACAATAGCTTGTATTCACAAGATGTCAGGCTATTGAAAGTTTTCTTCAGACTTTTTGAAATATCTCTCTAATGAGAAATTAAAGCTAAAAGAGTGATAGTATCAGAGAGATTTCCCCCCCACCCCTACTTTCTTTAGATTGAGAAACAAAATCCCTGAATGCTCTTTTGTGACTGGACTTATTGACCATTTCTGGAGGCTTGGAGGAATTTCTTTATGGGGCTATTTAGAAGACTCAATTCAGGTGGGAAAAGTTGGGACCTTTCAGCTAACCCATCCTCCCTTGGGGAGAGTTCAAAAGGAAGAAGAGAGTGAACACTGATACCCAGCTCTGAGGAAGCGCTATTCACCTGGGTTCAGAGGTCGCTTTAACTTGACAATATCCTATTTTCATTTATGAAGCAACTGCACTCTACTAGGCACCTGATCAAGCATTGACACCACTGAGATTCCAGCTCCTAAATCATAAATAGGTGACAGAGGGCAAAGGCAGAGAAAGACGAGAACTTGAGAGAATCCAATCTACCTCAACACCCAGGAATCCTGGGAAAGCCATGGAGACCCCAGGCTTTTGTTCCCTACCAAAGAAGCAAGAAGCATCAATGGTCCAGTGTGGAAATACAATCATTCAACTTTTGAATTACTTTTCTTCCAAGTAGATAAGCTGACTACCATGCAGCAGTCTGATTTGCACATTAAAACTCAAATTTATGTATGCTTTCCGAATACATTTAAGATTCTGAGGTGTCTTGTCTTTGAATCAGCGGTATGACCTAGTGTCTGGGCCTACTTTGTGACCGGCAGAGATCCTGACTGTCTCATTAATCACTGTGTTCCCATACCTGGCTCAGTGCCAAAAACACAGTAGACCCTTAATAGATATATGATGAATGAAGAAAAGAAAAATAAGATATATAAAACCCCAAATTATTATCAAAATATACTTTATGTCACTATGTATGCCTAATAAGGATTCTGGTCGTTTCCTCCTGTTTTGACTTCCCATTTTGTCTAATATCATAGACTAGAAGTTGAGCTAGAGTTTTTTCTCTGTGCTGATTTTTAAATTAAGGCTGAGGGCAGACATCATGAATTTTGTCCCTCTTACTATTAGCCTCCAGCAGGACTAGGGGTATCTCTCTATTCCTCTACCCACATCATCTCCTCTCTCTGCCTCTAAAATGTAGACAGTCCACATGAACCAGCTTCTATTGGGCAAATACTGCCAGGAGCCAAAGCAGTTACAGAATTGTAAGGGATGTTCTGGCCAGCTCTCTTTCCCTAGCTTCTGGACTGGGGGACTCTACTACCCTGAGATCCCAGGAGAATAAAGCAAGTACCAGAGCCCACTTCCCCTCCTTCTCCCTCCATATCCCCCACCTTTCTCCTCTCGGCTCCATGTTTTCATGCTGTCTTTACTTTCTTCTAATTTCTTCCTCCTGGCCAGAGTAATCGTATCCACCTTCCTGTTTTCAGACTCTCTTCTCATCCCAAGAGGCAAGGAAGCCCATGCTGGTGCAGCCCCCTTTCCAGATCTCTATTGCTTACATCCTGTAAGTTGATCAGCCCATTCAGATCTAAGCATGAATGAAGTTAATAGCTATTCTCAAGATGAAATTTTGATTCCTTAAAACTCTCCTTCACAAAAAGCTCTGCCCATCAGGCTGCCATGAAAGCATGCTCTCCTCCTAACTAGCTCAATATTCTATCATTCTTTCACTGAAGCAACAATGGAGAAAATCATTATTAAAAGGGGATGTTATCTGTGACGGAAGGATGGACTACTTATCAGATTGGTTCCTTGTCAAACAGTATAGTTCAGTGGTTAACAGTATGGACTATAAAGTCAGACTACCTAAGTTTGAACCCCGGGTCTTTATTTGTTAGCATTAAGATGCTTAGCATGTTACTCTTCTATGTTCCTCAGTTTCATCATCAGTAAAATGGAGATAACTATAATACATATCCCATAGAGTGGTTGTGATTATCAAATGAGCATAGTTGATAGATAGATAGATAGATAGATAGATAGATAGATAGATGATAGATAGATAGATAGATAGATAGATAGATAGATAGATAGATAATAGATAGATAGGTAGGTAGGTAGGTAGATAGATAGATAAAAACAGCAACAACAACAACAACAACAGTTCTTAACTTTGGAAGCTGGCTTGGCACTCATAGGTATGTCATGTTCTTCTCTTGTTGGACATAATTAGAATGCCAACTTCAGGAAGAGTTTACTCTGAAAACATGATAAAGACCAAGTGAAGCCACTTCATAATTTTGTCTAAGAATAGGTCACTGTGCTGCTCAAAAATGCCAAGCAATCCCCCTGTCTTGGCGAAAATGAGTGACTGCTACTACTTTACCCATGACAGGTTTATTCTGGCTCTAATCTTCCTGCCCCATAAGATAAGATTTAATGAGATCATAAAATTGCCCCTGCTTTTTGAAAACATCCAATTTAGAAGAAATCCCTGCTTCCTTAGACCTTCCTCCAAATCCCTCAATTAGATCCTAAACCCTAAATCCATGATTAAGTTATTTTTAACACCTTATTATTGACCCACAGATTCCTTCTCATGCTCTTGGTGTTCTCCCACTTGTCTATTAGTAATAAACTCAAGTCTTTGGATGAAGGGTATTGAAGATAGATAGATAGATAGATAGATAGATAGATAGATAGATAGATAGATAGATAGATAATAGGGGAGAGGATGAGAGAGAGAGGAAAGAGGGAAAAGGAGAGAGAGAGAGAGAGAGAGAGAGAGAGAGAGAGAGAGAGACACTGCTGGCACATAGTGTTTGAAAAGTCTTTCCTACCATGATTACTATACATACCTTGAGAATATTAAGTAGAAGACAGGGAAATCATGTGATACAACAGAACCAAGAAGGAGATCCAGAAGGTCAAGCTTATCAATCAAATAATCAGAATAAAGCATGTGTCTATGACAGAAAATCAGTCCCTAGACAATGAGACAACTGGGTAAGGGCTACCAAGTTCAGAGGGATTTGTAGTCAGTAAACAAGGTATACCAAAAGCATTAACACATTACCTGGTGCATAGAAAGCATGTAAAGATGTAGCTTTTTTTTTTCATCATCTTAATCAAGTGCTCAGGAAGTCACTTGGGTATAAGATGACGTTAGCGCTCTGTTTATACAATATGAATCCATGAAGGACAAGAATACTCCTTTTACACTGAAAGAGCATATGACAAATTACTCAGAGGTTCTACTTTCAGAAAGTAGTTGGCATTCTTATCTGTAACTGGAAAGCACAAATATGTTTTTGCATAGCAATCATATCACCATCATTTGGCATTCTGTGGTACATTCCTGTGACAGTCATTTACAGTGTAAATTCAAGTCACATCCTGGCAATTTTACTATCACTCTTACTGTAAAGTCACCTTGCAGGTTTCGTCTACAAGATTGTGATTATTTTTCAACTATATAGCTGAACTGATTTGTTTTCCATTTGCTTATTGATGAATTTTGCTGTTAACCAGAAATATTTGCTTAGTGGCTAGCAGCAAGCCCAGGGAATCGTTACAGGACAAACCTTGCAAGCTGATAGGAATAGCAGGTAAAACTAATGTGGATCCAGCTCACATCATTCATTTCACAGCCCGTGTTCCAGGCACTTATCAATGTATTCCACTGATAAGAATGGCAAACTCACAATAAAGTCATGGAGGGTGAAAAACTATTTATCTGTGTCCATTACTTATTCATGCCCAAGTCACACGGATGAAAAATACTAACCATTAACACCAGAACAACAATCTTTTATGATAATTGGAACTTTGCTTTCTTTACCATTCACTCTAGTAGTGTGCTACATGCAGCAAACAGAGGGGGATTTGGTAATTAGACCAGAGCAAATAGTTTCTGACTCCTTATGTCCATATTGATGGAGTCAAGTTACACACACAGTGTGACTCAGTTCAAACTAATTGCCAGGGTTAATAGCGTAGGTTTTTAAAGTTTATTTATTATTCTAATGTGATATAACCATACTGAAGAAATATTTAAAATAGAAAAATATTAAAATTTCTACCTTTTTATGTCTCTACAAAGAATACTCACTATTAATATTTAATGTGTTTTAAGTTTTTGAAATTGATTTTAGAGAGAGAGAAAGGAGAAGGAGAGGAGAGAAGCATCAATATGAGAAACATCCATCAGCTGCCACCTGCATGCCCCCAACTGGGAATTGAGACTGCAACTCAGGTATGTGCACTGACCAGAGACCTTTTGGCAATGCTCAACCGACTGAGCCACACCAACCAGGGCTAATTTAAGTTTTTTTTA
Source organism: Myotis lucifugus (assembly GCF_000147115.1). Taxonomy (NCBI): domain Eukaryota; kingdom Metazoa; phylum Chordata; class Mammalia; order Chiroptera; family Vespertilionidae; genus Myotis; species Myotis lucifugus. Next base: position 1,223,697 of record NW_005871152.1, read on the forward strand.
ATGCTTATGGTTTGTTTTATATATATACACTTATATATACAGTCATTCTTCTGTATCCATGGGTTTCACATCATAGATTCAATCAACTATGTATAGTAAATATTCAGAACAAAATAATTCCAGAAATTTCCAGCAAAACTCAAATTCAAATTTCCAAAACTTGAATTTGCCATGCACCTAACAGTATACTGAATCCATACAAATGAAGTGATAGGTGGGCACATTCTGCTGTAGCCTATAGGCAAATGTTAAATCATCCTATATAATAAAAGGCTAATATGCAAATTGATGACTATGATGCACACTGACCACCAGGGGGCAAACGCTCAATGCTCAACACAGGAGTTGCCCCATAGTGGTCAGTGTGCTCCCACAGGGGAGCGTCTCTCAGCCAGAAGCCAGGCTTATGGCTGGTGAGCACAGCAGTGGTGGCGGGAGCCTCTCCCACTTCCGCGGCAGTGCTAAGGATGTCCGACTGACGGCTTAGGCCTGCTCCCCGCTGAGGGACCCCCAACCCCCCTCCCGAAGTGCACAAAGTCCATGGACCGGGCCTCTAGTCCTATATAATAAAAGCCTAATATGCTAAGTGTCTGGTTGTCTGGTCGGCTGTTCAACCATTAAAAGCGTAGTATGCTAGTAATATGCTAAGGCCTCTCAACCACTATGACGTGCACTGTCCACGAGAGGGCAGTGGACCAGTCGCTATGACATGCACTGACCACCAGGGGGCAGATGCTTTGACCAGTAGATTAACTTGCTGCTGGGGTCTGGCCAATCATGACTGAACAAGACAGGCTGGACACACCCTGGAGCCCTCCCATGGTACCTCCCCGGCTGACCAAACTCCCACGTTCCTCCCTGGCCCCAATCATGCACCAGTGGGGTCCCTTGGCCTGGCTTGTGCCCTCTCGCTATCCAGGACCCCTCAGGGGATGACAGAGAGCTGGTTTTGGCCTGATTCCGCATGCCAGGAATTCATGCACCAGGCTTCTAGTTTTTATATAAGAAACTTGATCATCAGCAGATTTAGGTATCCCGGGGTTCCTGGAAACAATACCCTTTGGATACTGAGGGATGACTGTACATGTGTGTGTGTAGTTGTATTCACATCATACATACAATTTTAAGAAAAGAATTGTTCTCCATCTATTCTCCATCTAACATATCCTATTTATATTTGTCAAGTGTTTGACTGAAGACTTGGGGAATATCCTTGTTCTACCTATATTGAATTATTTTCTATTTCTTCATATGTTTATTCTTATTATATAGATACTGCAATAGAATTTTAATATTACATTATGTCCCCCAAAAACACATAGTTTTATTTTTTTAAGTAGATATCATCCTCATCAGTTATATATCCAGTTTCTCAAAGGCATTATTTAACAGCATTGGGGAAAATCATTCACATAATTGCTTACACAGCAGCGGAAATTTCAATGCTGAGCTTTTGCACTTCTGTGTGCCATTGTGTAAGGCAGGAGGGTGCTGACTAAAGCTCTGCATGGGCAGGCATTCCCAAGGCCCAGGAGCTCCTATAAGGGACATGTGGAGAATCTCTTGTATCAATAATTCAGAGATCACAGTGGGAGATAATGCACAAAGGACAGGGGGAGCTCAAAGGAAAAAGGTAGAACTGAAGAATAATTTCTCAAAAAGAAATTCAGCAACCCAAAGGAGCACTGTAGCTTGTTACACAGGTTCCCATGACTGGGAAGGATTAGAAAAGTTTCCGTCTAATGAGGGGGCAATTAGAGCCAGTATAAGGCAGTCTTGTTAATTATGATTAAGCAAGGTCAACATGATAAATCTCTTCCATTATTTATAAGTTTGCAGGTAATTACTATAAATTCTAGGTGTTTTACATGTTGTAATAGAACTCATGGCAATGTTATTTTAGGTCCTCATGATGTGTGCATCTGTTTCCCCCAAAATTTCAGTCATTAGACCAAAAATACACACAGTATGCTCTGACATTAATCAAAAGAAAGAGCAAAATAATTTTTGGCATACTGAATTTTATTTTTAAAGAGCATAGAATAATGAGAAGCATAATTACTTTTATACTCCATCCTTTGCATATGTAAAACAATTTTTAAAAGCAGTTGACATCACACTCTTGGCTTGAATCTTTTTCCGAAATGTTTCTTTTGGTGACGACTAAAAATTAAACACACAACTCTTGTGAGTAACGTCAATGTTTGTGGTAAAATGAGTCTATTGTTAAATCAGCTCTAGCACTGTGAGGTGGGCATGAACAACGGGGGAGCACTGTCTTCTAAATTTGTCTGACTAACATTTCCAGTTTGATGAGGGAGTTAGCTTATAGCATCTGTTTCAGACACATGAACATTCAATTAAACTATCAGCTATCAGAATTACCGTGAAGCACACAGCAACATAGGGAACCATGACCTAATTATATTATAAATTTTAAACCGGAGATAAAAGCTACATTCCAAGTTAGTCACATTGACTGAGTCATTTCCCAGAAAGCTAACAAGTATTTTTAAAAAATAAGATATTTTCTGGAAATGTAAGGAACGCAGAATCTTGTATTTATTACTAGTCTTTATCAGATCCTTCTAAAATACAATTTAATAATAGAAATAGACATTTTAGTAAAAGAAGAGCAGACTTCAGAGTAAAACACAGAAGGTTAAATTGGAAGATAGAGCGAAAGTTTCTATACTAGTAGTTCTGCCCTGGGAAATATGGAGGACAAAGAATCAAAACTTTCACAACCTTGGAACTCTATTCCCACTTGCACTCTGACTACAAAGGAGAGGAGATATGCTATGTGAAGTGCGAAGGACAGGGCCAGGTCATAGAAACAGTAGGTTGTAACATAAGGGAAACTACCCAAGCAGAGCTAAAGCTAGAGAGTCAGTGGGAAGTCCCACCACCATATTGGGAGTTTCTCCCATTGGAACCGAGCTCAGAATGTAAAAAGAGGTCATCTGTCAGTCTTCCTACTTAAAATATTCATGTATTCATGGTCACAGAGTCAGGGAGCAACACTGGGAGGTAGAAGTCTAATAGCAAGATAGAGGTCAGCTGCCATCCTCACTGAATACACTAAGTCTGATTTCACCTCCAAGTCCCAAGCTTGATGTCCTCTTATCCTCCCTGATCTGTGGTACTTACAAATGCTATCTCCTTCACTGATTGATGCTCTAAACTGATTTGTTTCTTAGTATACAAATGACTAAAATAGTTAACTGAAGACAAACGATTTTATGAAGTGACAACATGTCTCAGCCAGATATGTCTTGTGTAGTATGAATCGAGCAATAAGACCATGAGTCTCACTGCTCTGCGCATTCTCCCTATACATCCAATACTCAAGCCATAAGCTTATGTCCACCTGCAAGCCTTTGCTCACTCTGGCTGTGAGTCCTATAGCCAGATGTGCCTCTGTACCTCCTCTCCACATGGTCAACTCTTAGGCTCACTTCAATAACTAGTTCAAGTGTCTAAGAGCAGATTGTTACCTCCTATGCTCCCAGAGTGTTTTCACACACAAACCATCACAGCTCTTAGCATACTATATTTGAACTTATGTATGTATCCCTTTACTATTTTGATTATGAACTCCATGACGAAAGAGACCTATATAAAAAGATAAATCAATTCATGTAATAAGGTCACAATAGAAGTATCTTTAACTACCCTGAACTTTAATCAGAATAAGCATACCTGGCAAAAGAAAAATTCTTGAGAATAGGCAGACCAAGCTTCCATTCTAGCATGGAATGGGAGTGATACCAGGATAGTCTACTAAACAGACTGGACTCACATGGGGGAGAGACCACAGTTAATACCCATAGAGGCCTTCATGGTTTAGTTTACTTCCTAGGAGCCCATACAGTGGAAACAAGTGTTGTAGACTCTGGGCAGCTAATTAAAGCTATATAAGATAAGGATTGATACCTACAGCCATAATCTAGGAATAAATTCCCATTCCTGGGTCAAACAGAATCTTTAAACTTGGTGATCATGACAAAACTAGCTAATCAAAATGTGTGCCTATTACAGAACTGCTACACAATGAATAAAAATTCACAGCATTTTTTCTGTTTTTAACAGCCCATACTGTCTTCACTAAGCCCAATGAATGAAGAGCTTTGGGGGGAAGGTAATACATAAGGCATTAAAAAAGCTGAATTGACACAGAACAAAGCAGCTAGTTACCAGAATTCAAGGGAAATAGACTAGGGGAAGTAATAGTCCTACATCTTTAAGACAACACTTGATATTTTCTCTGCCTATATGCTCATGGAAAATCCCATTTAAAATAAGAACCCTGTAACTAGCAAGCTTGTCAGTGAGTTGTAGTATTTTTACCAATCATTAAAGTCCATATGCTTCCTCACTGCTGCTCATGTACACGGTATTTTTATTATTAGTGGATTTTTTTTTTCATTGAAGGAAAGGTGATTCTGGTTCTACAGATTTTTTAACATGTAAAAACCCAGAAAAGGTTCACTCATAATTGGTTCAAAAATGCTTTTAAATATACAATATATAGATTATAGAACGTTGTCTATACTTGTAGTCTACAATTACTTTCCTCTCAATCTCATACCCACTACAGTGAGAACCTAGTTCTGGCCTCCCCCATTCTTCTCAAAGTCACCAATGTCCACCATGTTGCTATACCTAATGATCAATTCTCAGACCTCATCTTATGAATCTGCCAACAGTAGAAAGCACAGCTGATCACTGTCTCCTCCTTGCTGTACTTTCTTCACTTGGTTTCCTGGACACCACATTCTCTGGTGCTCCTTCTCCCTCTCTGGCCCCCTCCTTCTCCTTTTCTCTTGCTGGCTCCTCCTCTTCCCCATCCCTTATCACTGGAGTGTCCCAGGCTTCTCTTCACTGCTCTACGCTCTCTCCATTGGTGATCTTATCTAGTGTTAGAGCTTTAAGATGTAAAAGACCTGTACTCAGAAAATTATAAGACCCTGAAGAAACTAAAGAAAATACAAATAAGTGGAAGCATATACTGTGTTCATGGATAGAAAGAATTAACATCTATAAGATACTACCCAAAGCAATCTATAAATTAAACACAATTCCTATCAAGGTACCAATGGCATATTTCACAGAACTAGACCAGATATTCCAAAAATTTACATAGAACCACAAAAGACTCTGAATAGCCACAGCAATCTAGAGAAAGAAGGACAAAGTTAGAGGAATCACACTACCTGATATCAAACTATACTACAAGGCCAGAGTAATCAAAACAGCATGACACTGGCCTAAACACAGACATAGAGACCACTGGAACAGAATAGAAAGCCCAGAAATATACCTACATCTTTACAGTCAATTAATACTTTACAAAGGTGGCAAAAATATACAATAGGGTAAAGATAGTTTATTCAATAAATGGTGTTGGGGAGAATTGGATATGTGCAAAAAATAAAACTAGACCACCTTCTTACACCATACACAAGAATAAATTCAAAATGGATTGAAGACTTAAATCTTAGACTTGAAACCATAAAAATCCAAGAAGAAAACATAGGTAGTAAAATCTTGGACCCATAGCAATATTTTTTCTAACATATCACCTTGGGCAAGGGAAACAAAAGAGAAACAAACGGGACTACATCAAACTAACAAGGTTTTGTACAGCAAAGGAAACCATCAACAAAATGAAAAGGCAATACACTAAATGGGAGAACATATTTTCCACTACATCTAATAAAGGCTTCATATCCATAATATATAAGGAACTTATAAAACTCAACATCAAAAAACCCCCACCAAATAATCCAATTAAGAGATGGGCAAAGAACCTGAATAGACACTTCTCTAAAGAGGACCTAGAGATAGGCAGTAAACATATGAAAGGATGCTCACTGTCACTAATCACCAAAGAAATGCAAATTCAAACATCAATGAGATATTACCTCACACCTGTCAGAATGGCTATCATCAATGAATCAATAAACAATATGTGTTGGTGAGGATGTGGAGAAAAGGGAACCATTGTGTGCTGTTGGTGGGGATGCTGATTGGTGCAGCCACTGTGGAAAGCAGTATGTAGTTTCCTCCAAAAATTAAAAATGGAATTGCTTTATGACCCAGTGATTCCACTTCTGGGAATATATCCAAAGAAACCTGAAACACTAATTTGAAAGAATATATGCACCCCTATGTTCACTGCAGCGTTATTTAAAGTAACCAAGATTTGGAAGCAGCCCAAGTGCCCATCAGTAGATGAGTGGATAAAAAAGTTGCAGTGCCCTGGCCCGTTTTGCTCAGTGGATAGAGCGTCAGCCTGCAGACTGAAGGGTCCCAGGTTCAGTTCCAGTTAAGGGCACATGCCGGGGTTGTGGACTGGATCCTCAGTGGGGGGCATGCAGGAGGCAGCCAATCAATGATTCTCTCTCATAATTGACATTTCTATCTCTCTCTCCCTCTCCCTTCCTCTCTGAAGCAATAAAAATAAAATAAAATAAAGGAAAAGGAAAAGGAAAAGGAAAGGAAAGGAAAGGAAAGGAAAGGAAAGGAAAGGAAAGGAAAGGAAAGGAAAGGAAAGGAAAGGAAAGGAAAGAAAAGGAAAGAAAAGAAAAGGAAAGAAAAGAAAAGTTGTAGTAACCCTTGCTGGTATGGCTCAGTTTGGTTAGGTGTCATCCCATGCACCAAGAGTTTGCTGGTTCAATTCCAGGTCTAGGGCACATACATGCGTTTCCAGCCCAGTCACTAATAGGAGCAGTAGAGGAGTCAGCTGATCGATGTTCCACTCTCACATCAATGTTTCTCTTTCTCCCTCTCTCTCTAAAAATCAATAAAAAATATCTAAAAATTGTGTTTTTTTAAAGCTGTGGTACATTTACACAGTAGAATACTACTTAGCTGTAAAAAAAGAAAGAAATCCAGCATGGTTGGGCCTGAAGAGTATTACGCTAATTACAATAATCCAGCTAGAGAAAGACAAGTACCACTTGATTTCACATATATGTGGAATCTAATGAACAAAATAAACTGACAAAGTGGAGACATACTTATGAATACAAAGAACAGACTGATAGCTATCAGAGGAGAGGGGTTTGGAGGCTGGGTGAAAAAGGTAAAGGGACAAAGAAAATTAATAAAAAAGAAAGACTCATGGACATAAATAACAGTACTGTGATTCCCAGAGGGAAAGGGGTTGGGTGAAGTAGAAGAGGGTAAAGTAGGCATAAATGGTCATGAAAGAAGACTTGATTTGGGGTAGTAAACACACTATACAATATACCAATGGTGTGTTGTGTTGTAGAATTGTATGCCTGGAGCCTATATAATTTTATTAAACAATGCCAGCCCAATAAATTCAATAAAAAATAAACCACTGAATAAAAATAAAGTAGTATCTTCATGCCAATGAGTCTCAAACACTTAAAAACATTGTATTTCTGGTACAGCTTTTTTCCCAAAGTCCAGACCCAGCTGCCCCTTGCCTATGCAACATCTCCACTTGCCTGTGTCTGATAAAAATGTCAAACTTAACATGTCTGCAGCTGAATTTCTGATCTTCTCCTCCAAATCTGTTATCGTCAGCCTTCGCTCTCCCCGTTGTTAGCAATGGTATCTGTCTATTTGCTGATGCCAGAAATTACAGGCATCTTTGACCACTTCTTTCTATGACACCACACCCAATTAATCAGCCAATCCTTTTTGTTCTACCCTCAAAATATTAATCCAGTGAACCAATCATTCAAGAAATATCTATGGGAAGAAACACAACTCCCTATCCTGAAATATAATTTAAGCATTACTTCATGCCCATCCTCATATGGGTTTCTGGGCCTGGTAATGAACCTAAAAACAACCAGCATATGCCATCTGAAACTGTTGTTTCGAGTTTCTTTTTCTGAACATACTAAACAAAAGAAAATTAAGGTTTGGTTTAATCTCTGCTTTTTTATTAATAACTTTCTCCACAGATGCTAATGTCCTACAAGCTAGTTCATTATTAGAAAGTGACTATTTTCCCCCCAAAAGAGCATAATTCTGTTCATTTCGCACTCCAGAGAGCCTATTAATACAATTTAAGGTATGAAAGGATAATCAAAGACATACCATTTTTAGCTTAATATGCTTGCATGGTAATTAATAAGAAAAAAACAATTTACTTGTTAATCTCTTAATACTTACATATTTCTCTTTGTTCTCTTTCTATTAAGTGATAAGATGTATACTTATTCTCTAGAGTAAACATATTATCCTATTTTCTCTGTACATATAAAAACACATTTTACATCTGATGGGGTACAAATTGAAACCATGCATAGTAACAAATTTGCCTCCATGTTCAATAGAAAATGAGTGAAAGAACTTAAACAAAATCCTTTCGTGTATTTCATTTATTAATCCTTTTAACAAACAGATAATTTGGGAAACACTTTGCTAGGAACAAGTGATTCAACAGCTCAAGACAGATGTAATTTCTATCCCTCATTATAACTTGCAGTCTAGGGACAATCACAGACAAAGAAATGGGCTATTACATTACAATTTAAAACTTGCTAAGATGGGTGAGAAAAAGACTATCACAGAAGACCAAATTCAGAATATCAGCAAAAAGCCTCATAGAGAAAATAACTTGCAAATTACAATCTAAAGAATGAATAGGAAGAGCCAGCTTGTCAAGAGGAAGAGACTAGTGTTTTAAGCAGTGGGATTGTCATTTGCAAAGACCCAGGGGTGAAAGAATATCTAGAAAACAATAGAATTTCAAAGTGTTGGAAGGAAAGGAGTGGTCACAAAATAAAGCTAAAATAGTGAACTAGAGCTAATTCTAACCCATGGCAAAGAAACTGTACTTTGTAGTAAGGACAACAGAGAAACTGTCATAGTCTACTTGAGGTGCTATAACAAAAATATCATATCAAGGTGGCTTAAACAACAAACATTTACTTCTCACAGTTCTAGAGCCTGGGAAGTGCAAGATTAGGTGTTGGTGAGGACCTGCTTCCTTTTTCATAGATGGCTATCTTCTCATTGTGTCTTCACATGGCAGAAGGGGTGAGGGTTCTCTCTGGAGTGCCCATTTTTTTGAGGGTATTTCAAACATCATTTTAATTTTTTTCAATTACAGTTGATATTCAATACTATTTTATATTAGGTTCAGGTGTAGCACACAGTGGTTAGACATTTATATAATTGAAGGAGTGATCCCTCTAATAAGTCTTGCACCCACCTGGGGCCATAGATAGTTATTACAATATTATGTAAAAATTGGTAGTTACAAAATAGTCACAGAGATGTAAAGTATAGCATCTGGGATCCCCATTATAGGGCATTAATTCCATTCATAAGGGTTCCTCACTCATGACCTAATCACATCCTGAAGGCCCTACTTCCAAATATCATCGCATTGGGATTAGGATTTTAAAATGAATTGAAGGGAAAACAAACATTCAACCTATGGCAGAAATCTTAAGCATGAAAGTGAACAATCAAATGTGTGCTTCAGAAAGACCACCCTCATTGCCTTGTAAAGGAGACACTAACAGAGGGGCATATCACAAGTAGGAAAACAGGCAACAGTTGACCTAATTTTAGAGAGAAAGGATGGTGGTCTGAACTAAAAGAATGAGAACAGAAATAGAGAAAACAGACAAAAGAGATTCTATCAGTTTGAATCATTGCCAGATAGAATTTTGGATGCACGGGGATCTTAAATTCTAACACATTTAACTCAACAGTATTTTCTGGGCATCTATTATCAAAGCATGCATAATCTGGAAACTAAGATTCAAAGAAATTAAATAAATTAATTAGGGTCACACAGATAATTACTGACATGACTGAGTCCAAAATAGATCTTCCAGTACAATGTTTTATACATAAGAATGCTCCAGATATCACAATAAGATTAATTTATATCCATCCAGATAAAATGTTACAAAAATAACCTTATGAACTATAATGTTTAGAGTGAGCTTCATTCTGATCCTTACAATTTACATTTTAGAAATGTAATTTTGTTGGCCATCTTCCCTCAAATAGTTTATGTCCCTTTGAATTAGCCTTTTCATATGATTGCATCTCCAAACAAGAGACTAATATTGCCTGCCAGAGACTACCTCCAGCCATGCCAGGCCATTGTTAGAGCCATTAGCAAACAAATGCATCATGTACATTAACTTGCTGCCTTGAATGGAAGGTTACTGAAGTAATGACTTGAAGTATGAAAATAATGAATAAAATATTGGAATCTGCATTGCAACTTATAAAGTTCTCTTATCAAGTCTGAAGACTAACTGTGCTCTCAAAGGTATTGCTCCCACCTTGGGTGACATAGATAAATGATGATGCTGATTAAAAAGGAGAGAAGAACAGATTAGCACCTTAGGTTTCTGTTGGCCTTGTTATCAGTTGGCTCCAAATAAAATGTGTTAATTTTTCTGTGTTTTCTCACAGTTCAGCTGTGAAAATTGAGGTGTTTTGTGGAGCAAAGATTAAAAGGTGAAGATAAAAAGCGTCCTTTCAAGAGACAAAATAAAAGTATGGCAAATGAAAAGAGAGCATATTTTTGTTAAAATCAAATTCTTCAAGATATCTTTTTAGTTTGCTCAGGGAGAGTAAGTATGAGAGTAAGTATGAAAAGTATGAGGCAATCCGCTGGGATTAAGTATGGTGGGTGCAGGAAAAAGTGGAGGAGTGCCCTATAAAAAAGGGGGATATTGGTGTCAAGTTTAACATATAGGATATATGTTTAGACTCCTGGGTTGAATTATCTAGGTAAATCTTGATGAAAGCATAAATATTTTTGAGCAGTTCTGCCAAATCTCTCCAAATTCAGTCATAATTTAAACACGACAGTGAAGCTGGCAATTCCGAAAGGCATCAAGTCTTACTGAAAGGGTTCAAGGTCAGCAAACACTGACTGACCCGTGCCAAGTACTACACCAAGCAGGTTTCGTACACAAGAAGATCCACTGGAATCAACCTGACCTCAGGGGCACCTGAGAGGGTCTGTGGTGCTTCATCTGGGAATCACTTCTTTGCAAGTAAATTCTAGGTAGGTTTGTTTTCACACAGGAAGCAAAGATTCAGCAATGCTATTTTTATTTCACAAGTGTGATTATTCATCTATGAATTGGTATCTTTGTAAAGAAAAAAATCATGCAGGTAAGATAATCATGTGCACGGAAGAATTTTATATTTCTTTAGAGAACCAAGTGCTTGCAAGCCCCTTAAAAGCACCCATTTGTGCATTAACAGAAGAGTATCAAGATCTTCAGAGTCAACTCAAAGAGGAATGTCCAGTCTTATTCCTCATTAGATTCTTAACAATAGACAGTGAAAGCACACTTGCTCTTTCTGTTAATCCTCACCAGAGGATATTTTTCCACTGATTTTTTTAGGGAGATTGTAAAAGACAGGGAAAGACAGAGAAAAACATCTATGTGAGAGAAACACATCGATTGGTTGCCTCCTGCACAACCTCTGACCAGGGCCTGGGTCAGGGAGGAACCTGAAACCAAGGTACATGCCCAGAATCAAACCTGGGACCCTTTGGTCCACAGGCCGATGTGCTATCCACTGAGCCAAACCGGCTAGGGCAACACTTGCTCTTTCTGACATCTACTTCAAAGGTTATGAATTAAGAAAAAATTAGTCCTAACTCTTCTTTCCATCAGAAAGAGTTTATTTCAGCCCTTTACAAGTCTTACTAAACGTTCATCTATAGCTGGTTGTTTAACTATTTCATTTAAGTTTATAGCAACCCTAAGAAATGGGGCTTAACTATCTTCAGTCTGAGAAACAGGATATTTTCATTGAAAATTTATTTATTGAGCAACTATTTATTTGTCTGGAGTCACACAATGAGGATTGTGGCACTGGAATTGTTGCCAGATATGGTATTACATTTTTTGAGTCATACGGTCTTATGTTTGAATCTTCATGGTTTACTAACTATGAATTGGGAGTATTTTCTAAATTCTTTGAGAAGCATTATAAAATGAGTCTAATAATAGTACCCACTCCATCCCTGGTGAGAAAATGTAAATGGCTATAGTGTGGCCTCCAAAAGGAATTCTATGAGACCTTCCCTTTACTGCATCCCAAGAGGAAGGAGACCCACTCTGGCTAGATCAAGCTTTACAAATTTTTTGGCACTATACCATTATGTGGAGTCACTTACTAAAATTAAATATCCCTTGTTCCTAGTATGACCTCATTATCTTTTTTTATTTCTTTATTGTATCTGAGTGGGAAGAATACCCAAGGTTCAATTTATTCTCCCTTTCTCCTCTCCTTTCTCTTCTCTCTTCTTCTTCTTCTTCTTCTTCTTCTTCTTCTTCTTCTTCTCTCTCTCTCTCTCTCTCTCTCTCTCTCTCTCTCTCTCGTCTCCCCCCCCTCTCTCTCTCCATCCCCCCAACTCTGTTCCACTACCAGCACCACCTAGGTTTTGTTGAATGCATGGAAAGGGCAAGGGCCTGAGCCTAGGCTAGTTCAGCTCTAAGTCCTGTGGAAGACACCTTTCTCGATGTGTCCCCAGCACCACTTCCTAATTTGTTTTGGATGCCCTTCTCTCCCATGAATGAGAAAGAGAAAACTCCGGTGTGGGATTAGAAAAAATAGGAAGAATAGGTCTTACATTTCTTTCTTTCCAGGATATTTGATCTGAATAGTTTAGGAAAGAAGCCATCCTCCTTAGGGCCCAGCTTAACTTATGGGACCAACGTTATCCCATAAGGGTCTGTGTACTCTGCTCTGACTTCTTCCTGCACTGGCTCTCCTCAGACTTCACACCAAGCTGGACACATGGTTGAAGCCAGGCAATCCTTGGTGCTTGGCTTAAGGCCACAATAGCCTTCCATTGTGATTTTAATATCTGTTATAATTATTAATCAACTAATTTTCCTCTATTCTTAATCTCTGTGATATAGGGGGAAACTCAGAAGTTTATCATATCTACATATTTTATGATTTTAGTGACTGCTCCACTTATAGAATCAATGTTGCATAAAAACAAATGAGTTTTCAATCACTTTTTCTTACTATAAGATAATTTATAATGTAGAACATAATAAGGAAGCATTTTTTCTGTATAATGTTATGCCATTTAAAATAATAATGCAGTATTTTCATTAAACATATTCAGACTTTTCAGTAATTTACACAGGCCTTTTCCCTAGTTAACCCTAAATGGTATTGTATTGATTCATGGGCTTTTTGTTGACCTATCCTCATTTTCATCTCAGCCTCAGTTTTCTTATCCCTAAAATAGAAATAATGTAACAATGTTTACTTCTTAGCACTTGGAATTCACTAAATTTTTGTAAATGCTGTGTTTGAATAAGATGCTTTACAAGAAGGGTTTAGTGTGACTGAATGAAACATGAAGAAGCAGTCGCACACTTAGACCCCGAGTAAACAAAATAATGCAGATATTCAGTTAAAATTACCTTCTCACTAAAGAAACTCTGCTGACACAGCTCTGTTCCAATTCTAGCAAACCTGATTTTATAACCAAGCATGAGCCTTATGGGTTTTCCCAGCAAGCTGCAAGACTTCATAGTATCACTTTAGCCATATAATCAAATGGCTGTAATTCAAGACAGCCAAGTGGCTTTAAAAGGTATCCTTAATACAAAGTCTTTCTAAATTATTATTTTTCAAAAAAAGTTAACAGCTCTGGAAATGAAAAAGACTCGGGAGAGAAGATCTAATCTGATGGTGAAGAGAATAAATGTCATCATAAAATAAAGTCATTGAGGCGCTTGGCATAGAGCAGTGGTGTTCTGAGATTGAGTCGTCTTTCATTTAACAAGCGTTATTAAATGCCTACAACATGGCAGACCAGAACTGAGCTAGACTCCAGAGATACAAGAACAAATTGGCAGTGGTTCCAGCCCTCAAGAATCCCCACTCTGGTGGACAGCGTGAGGTCTGTAGAATCCATTGGGATTGCGTGTGTATGCAATTCACTGTATATGCATCAGTCTGGAGAGGAAACTGGGCCCAGTTCAGCGGGAGTTTTATACCACAAGTCACATGTTTCCAAACATGCTTTGGTAGTAAAAGAACTGATGTGAAACTGAGTAACTGCTTGAGGTGTGGGGATGAACATTTATATCATGTATCTCACATAATTGTTCCAGCAGACCTCAGCGGCGGTTATTGCAATCCCCTTCTATAGAGGAAGGAATGAGGCCCTGTCCCACATCACCTGCTAATATGTGGCAGGCCTAGGATGCAGAAACATCTGATTTCAGAGCTTGGTTCCTCCTTCTGTTGCACCACGTGGCCTCCCATTAAGGGTGTGAATATCAAGCTGTGAGTGAATAGTGTGTGACTTCTGGGAAGGGGAACTCTGACTCCTGCTTCAGACAATAGCCATGGTAAGTTGATCAAATTGCTCAAGCAAAAAAGACAGCTAAGTGGCTTGGAGTGTGTCAAACACTTAATATAGGACACTGCACTGCAAGGTGTATGAAGAAGATTGGCTGATAACAGATGGTTCATATGTACTAATTTCCATCCCTCCTTGCCCAGAGTGTTGTAACACACTAGCAGAACTCTACTAATAATTGTGCAAAGGGGTAAACTAACGGTTATACATAAGGTTGTCCATCACCTGAGTCACAACAGATTAAAAGATAATAAAACAGTGCATCTCAACTGCTAGCTCTGTATACGCACCCTGGGTCTGGGTCTGGTTCACTGGTATAAGCTTAGTACCTCACACAGTGTCTTCACACAGTAGACTTTCAATATTTCCTGGAGAAATGAATGAGTGATTGAATGAGTGACAGCAGTATACAAAAATCCACATACCTCAATGCAAATTACAAGCCAGGTTTTTCTTTCTTGGTCTCATGATCTGAGGCCAGAAGGCCGGCCTGAGAGCGAGCCCTGGGATCTGAAGGAGAAGCTCCTGTTTACCTTCTGGGGACACCTACAGTCTTCCGGGTGAACTCGGTGTCTTTATGTGATCTCCCCAGGGCTCAGCTGCAGCACCTGTTCAGGGACCTGAGTATGCTCTGCAAGCTCACCCGGTGTCATTACAAGGACTCACTACTTTCTCTCTGTGCATACCTAGTCCCCAGATCACTGGAGATGAATAAATGACCCAGTGCATTCCTGCAGTGGTTTGGAATCTCCATCAGCACAGGTTGTCGCTACAGCCTCATAAATCCCTAAGAATAAATCTAATCATCATGTGCAGTAGCAGAGGACTCATCAGAGGACCCACTGGAGGTGAAAGAGAATGGGGGAGGAGGAGGCAGTAAGGGAGCGTGTGTGTTTGTGGGGAGAGATGTGTGGATGTGCATCGGGAGTGTGTGCTAGTCTCCGTGTGGTTAAGAGAAGTAAAAAGATAAAATTAACATGTCAGGAAGGTAGTGTGATATAGGAGGAGCATGGACCGTAGTGACCAACAGATTTAAGTTAAACCTTACCTCTAACCTTTCCTTTGTCACTTCTCTGGGTGTCCCTGAAGGTATCCATGAAACAACAACTGCATGCAGCTTCATGGGTTATGGTAAGATTTCACTGAGAGAACTATGCAAGTCAAATGGCAAAGTACTTGGCGCATAGCTGGCACTACACAAACATTGGTGTCTTTCCTTTTTCTCCTTTCTGAAGGGGAAAGCCTTCCTTGCTACTATGCTCCTTAATTTGGGAGCCTTCTTCTCCCCATTCATCAGAGGCATGTTTTGAACAACACAAGGTTTCAACTGTGTGGGTTCACTTATATGCAGATATTTTTCAGTAAATATACAGTGGCCCTCTGTATTCCCAGATTTCACATTCATAACTTTTAAAAAAAGGTGGATTGAAAACAACATTTTCAATTCATGTTGGGAATCCTTGGATACAGAGAGCCAACTGTATGCATTGTTCTATGCTATGTGGTATATAAGGGACTTAAGCACCCTTGGATTTTGGTATCCACTGGAGGCAGGTTCCTGGGACCAACCCCCACGGATACTGAGGGTTGACTGTAGTTAGGTGTGGGGGAGTCAAAAGTTATTTCAACTTTTCAACTGCAGCAGCAGCATCCCTAACCCCTGTGTTACTCAAGGGTCAACTGCAATTGGGAATGTGCATTTTGGAGTCAGAACCCCCATTAAATTTCACTGTATCACCTTCTAACTATATGACTCTAGGCATTTAATTTTACCTCTTTAAGCTTTGGTTATAATATCTATAATATGGGAATAAAGATAGTATCCAATTTTTAGGGTTTTTCTCAAAATTAAATGAGATATTATGTAAGACAACCGTTAGAGCCATACCTGGCCCATGTAAGCCTCAATAGTCGTTAATTTTTATCATCGTCTAGCTGATGCTATGGAGAGTTTTTAAATTGAATCCTTTTAGCCCAGTGCAGTTGAAGCAACTGAAGTTCAGAGCAGTTTAGGAATTTTCTAAACTAGGTTCCTACATTACCTTCATTTCTTTTTTGATTGTGCCTCCCTCCATAAGGTAATTTCTTCAAACCTGCCTTGAGCAGGGAGGCCCCTGACAGTGGAGAGTGAGCTAGATTAGGAGGTGTCAGAGAAAGCTGAAGCAGTGGTTATTCCACTTGTTAGCCGCACACAGGGCAGTTCACTCCACTGCTCTGTAAATGAGAGGCCTAACAAGGTGTTTGCTAAGGTCGCTCTTGGCTCTGACACACCGATTCTGCGTGAGGGGCTTGGAGACTTAGAGAAGCGCATATCTCACGGGACCTCAGTGGGCCTAATCGATGCTGATGACATTACTCGGGTCATCATCCTGCTTCCTTCACTTTCCCACTCACAGGGATGGCCCTGTCATCCCTCTTCCCACAGGGAACTGAATGAGGTTCTCATTATAATTCAACTTCCTCATCTGGAAAAGTATATTCCCAAACACCAATCATGTTTCCATATGTACAAAGAACAATTCATTTCCTCTTTTTGTTTCCTTTGATTTGTCATCTCCAGTCTGGGTTGTCACAAGATCGACTTCCTTGGATATTTTTAGGCCGGATCCACTAAAAATGATCACAAGTGTCAGGGGCTGTAAATATTGACAGTTTAAATGTCATTTTGAATCCCAGTTCTAAGGACAGACTTGGATTGCAAAAATTCTGGTCGGGATTTCCACTTTTATACTGAAATAACATATGTAAAAGAACTATTAGTGAAATGTATTTAAATTAAAATGCTGACCATCTCATCACACTGGCACAACAATACATTTGTTGCCTTGCAATATTTAATGTGTATTGATCCCATGCTATGTATCAGGCACTGTGCTAAGAACTTCATAGAGCCTATCATTTAATCCTTAAAGCACCCTAGGAATGCTAGCACTATAATTAATGCCATTTTACAAATGGGGAAACAGGCATAGAATGATTAAGGAAAAAAAAAATCCCTAAGATCACACAGAGATAAATTGGGCCAAGTTTTTAACCCAGGCCTGTCAGATTCTAAAGTCCAAGATATAAGTGGTTAAGCTATTCTGCCTTCATTTTTAGTCATTCCTATTTTTATAGAGTTTCAACAATAGTAAACATCTTGCTCTGCTGTTTCTGCTTAATATTTTCATAAACATTCTCTGGAATCGCTTGAATTAATATTTAAAGACTAAAATAACAATGAACATCAACATTGCCAGGCACTGTTCTAAGTCCTTTACCATCACTTTTTTATTTGACCTTAAAATAGTCCTATAGGTGAGGAATTATGGATGTCTCCATTTTACAGATAAAGAAACAAGTGCAGGAAGTTACACAAGTTGCCATGGGCACAAAGCCTAGACGTGGCAGAGCCACAGTTTAAACTCAGATCTGCTTGAGCCCAAACTCAAAGTAATACAGTGAATAACATCCCGATAAAATGAAAGCATTCTCTGTTTTCTAAGAGGTGCAGAGTCAGCAAGATGTAGCAAAACTCCCTTTGCAGTGGTTCTCAACCTTCCTAATGCCGCGACCCTTTAATACAGTTTCTCATGTTGTGGTGACCCCCAATTTCATTGTTACAAATTAAACATAATTAAAGCATAGTGATTAATCACAAAAACAATATGTAACTATATGTGTGTTTTCCGATGGTCTTAGGCGACCCCTGTGAAAGGGTCGTTCGACCCCCAAAGGGGTCGCGACCCACAGGTTGAGAACCGCTGCTTTAGAGGCAGTTTCTTTCCACTGTTACCAGCCATTCTTCAGGGACTCTGGGCTTTCAATAAAGACTCAGGACCTCTGCAAAACCATTGTCAACATTATAAGCAGCGCTGGTTGATAAGGGGCTTGTGATGACACCACCCACAGCACTGCTCCAAACACTGATGAGGCCAGCAATGACCATTCACATGGAAACCAAGAGGAAGGCAGAGAAATGTGTGATGCCTTCCTGTGGATCCTCAATGACATCATCTACCACTAGGCAAGCCAGCAGCCATCCCCCATGGATTTCCATATGATCTTGCCATATATACCATTTCTATTGGCATAAATGGCCCTCTGATCATTTTACCTAGTGAGAAAAGAAGTCAACACATGCCCATTGGTAAAGTCTTGAGCCACAGAGAAAATATTTGTGAAAGAAACTGTAAGAAAAACTCATGAAGATATAGAGGTGGGCTTCAATCTTTGTTACTTCTTAGGTATGTCACTTCACCCTTTGAATATCATCTATAAATCTGGGTACTAATGCCCTTCTCAAGACTCTGCAGGGATTAACTGAGATAATCTACACAAGTCAGCCGAAACACTCTTCACCCATAATACACAAAAACGTCAATTCTGGGTCCCTGTGCCATGTCCACCCTTCCTCAGGGACACCCCGCCCCCCGAAATCAGAAGACATTCTAATCCAAAAGGCTGACTCACAGCCTAGAAAGCTGCTGAGCTATCCAGTGGTACTGTACAGTCTACATGATTTCATGGCAAGAAGCACAGCCATATTTGTTGTAAAACCATTGGTTTAGAGCCTCTTGTCCAGCTCCTATTAATTTTCTTGCACAGACGATAAAACTTAACAGAAGAGAGCTCGGTAGTGCCAAGGCTTCAGACAGCAAAAGCTGAAAGGCAAAGTCCCTCTCAGCTGAATTCACTTACACACAGATTATGCTTAAACACTGGCCATTACGCAGGCCTCGATAAGATTTCCAGATGTGCACATTTGGGAGACCGATCCTGTGTGTGAAAAGACAAGTGAGTAGTGTTTTCACTGATGATGAATGATCTCTTCACCCGCAGAATAACTCCCGGGGAAGATAGGGATGAGTATGTCTGGTCACCAAAAGGCTAATCCCCAGTTTTTAGGCACATGTGAGGCTCCTATCCTGGCTAAGGCAAGACCCTCATCCATCAATGGAGGGAAAGCTGTGTTCTTTAATACCTGAAGTTACTTCTGAAGCGTGGAATGCAGGATGGTGGGGTGGCTGGAATTCGGCCTCAGACCCTAGTATTCCCTCTCTTTGCAGACTCTGAATCATTCAAGGAACAAATCATTACCCTTTATCTCCTCTGCTAGCTTTTATCCCACTAGGAAAACTGGAGTTGTAATAATGATATCTGTGTCTAATTCCAGCAAGGGAAAGGACTGGGGAGTACTGTTCAGCCAGGATGGTAAAAGCACTTTTCAAAGTGCAGTTCAGCCACCTCACAAGCATCTGCCATTCTCATAAGCCCATGCCTGAGTGCTAAAATTATTTTAAGAGGCTCAGAGCATGGTGCATTAATAAATGATCAAAGGCTGTGCATTTTCTAATGTCCCTTTGCCTTGATAAAGAAACTGGCAAATATTCCATTGACCACAAGCCATGAAGTCATTTTTTAAACTAAAAACACACTTCCCCATCTCACGCTGGTGTTGGGTCACCAGGATCGGTTACTTTATGCACTTGAAAATTGGATCCTTAAAGAAAAAGGTTGAGATGGATTATTTATAAACATGTGTAAATTATGTAGTGATTTCATTGAGATTTCTGGGATTTCTATGAAGTTAGAATGTCCCCTGTGGTGGCCATGTCTCATTTAATCCACCCGTTTCATCTTTTCCTACACTTCAGAGACTTACCATATTTCAAAGTGAACTTTGAAACAATAGCCCATTTTTAAATGTAATTTAGCAATATGCTCATTATGTGTTTCTGTATAGCACAGAGTATTGCTTTATAAGAAAAGAAATCCACACAAAAAGGAAAATGTACCCAAGAGCCATCATTAATTCATGATTAGATGGGTGGGGGGGATTAATGGTACCAAACAAAATCGCAATAAGGAAGATCAATGAGAAACTAGTGACCATGGAAACTATATGTGCTTCCCTCTTGGTGCTTTAATACATCCTCCTGCCTTCCACAAAGGATGGGGCAAATACTTCCACTGCATTACACATCCTACCAACCCTACATAAATGAGTCATTTGCAAATTAGCACCAGAAGTCTACAGAGCAATAATATTTTTATCTCAGCTGCAAAATTGAAAGACATGAATCACTGTGGCCCTTTTTTGTCAGTGTTCCAAGAGACACATCCACATAAACAAGAGAACATTTGAAAATGTATTTGTATGGTAAACTATATACTTACATATGTGTGTAAGCACCCTGTCATGCAAATAATATCTAAACAGATAATGTAGCAAAGAGATGTGCATACATTTTTCATTACAACATTTGTAAACAATTTTAATATCTCTTTTTTATTGATTGATTTTACAGAGAGAAGAAAGGGAAGAGAGGGAGAGATCAATTTGTTGTTCCACTTATTTATGCATTCATTGGTCGATTATTGAATGTACCATGCCCGGGGATTGAACTAGCAGCCGTGGCATATCAGGACGACACTCTAACCAATTGTGCTACCCAGCCAGAGCAGTAAATGATTTTAACCTTTAGATAATAAGGGTTTATACCCACACAATAAAACACCAAGAAGAAATTAGAAATGACATTAGAGGGAAATCTTTATTAACATGGAAAAGTGTTTTTCTTATATTGCTAAGAGAAAAATAAAACAGACTTCAAAAGTGTACTTGAATGGTAGCATTTTTGCAAAGAAAAACTATTGAAAATCTTGGCAGATCATGCACCAAATTATAACAGTAATTATCTTTAGTGGTAGAATTATAGCTAATTTTTGTTTTATTTCTCTGTAAATTTCCATGCTTTCTAATATTACTATAATAAGCTTCACTGCAGTTGTAATTAAGAAAAATTGCAAACCCTTTTTTTAAGTAAAATAAAAAAAAAACTTTATGAAGAGGCCACACCCAGTAGTACTTACTGATTAAATGAATATATGGATTCTGAGGACTCTATTTTAGAACCTGTCAAATTCTATACCAGGTTAAACGTGTAATTTGATGCCTTGATTGTCAAGTTAAAAATAGGAAGATCGGTATCTGAAAAAGTCTTCTCCTTAATTTTCAAAATATACATGGGCTATAACACGAATAAAATTTAATGGGGATTTATCTATAGTTTTATAAGTTAAAACAGGTGGGTTCTGAAGCATATGAGGAGACATAGCATAAGGTTTTGAAGTTGTCTATGTTAAATGTCCAATGTCTAAGCTAAATCAACAGTTTAGTTCAACAAATATTTATTGAATACACACTATATACCAGGCACTCTGCCGGGTGGAAGGAAAACAAAGATGAATAAGACATAGTCCTTGGAACTCACACAGTCCAGTGTGGTAGGCTGTGTGGAATACAGGACCGCATAGAACACTGTGTGAAATCCAAGAACAGGCATCTAAATCGCACTAAGGATTGAGAGGAAGGAGAAGATGCTGAACTGCTTGTAAAGAAGCAACAGAAAATAAAGCAGGTAAGGAAAGAAAGGAATGGTGGGAGTGAAAGCTGGACAAGCAGGCAAAGGCCAGATCTTGTAGTTATTTGGTTGTGGAGGAGAAGGTGGGACTTGCGGCAAATGAGATTTGTGATGACTTTCAATATTTTGGCTTGGGAGCATGGTTCAGTGATATCACTAAGTGAGATAAGAATAGCAATAGTAATAATGGCAAATATTTCTTGAAATCTAAATTTTTCCGGGCCCTGTGCTAAACGTGTTCACATATTGACTGCCTTCACCCTCACAACATGCCTATGAGCCAGAGAAGTTAGGAGATGGTGGATCGAGGAAGGTGGACAGGCTGTGTGGGAGGAGCAGATTGAGATAAACTTTAAACATGTTGAATTCAAAGTAAATACAGAGCCTCCAGATGGAGAGGTTCTTCACCGGGAAGAAGCTGGATTCTCGTGTCAAGAGGAGAAATTAGGGGCAAAGATGTAGATTTGAGAATAATCTGAATTTAAGAAGAATTCCTTAAAAAAAACATTCTCAAGTGGTTGCTAGTTCAGACAAAATATGTGTAAAAAAAGTTGGGTTACAGACAGAGCCTTGGGGCATGGGGTATGGGAAAACAACACCAGATAGAAGCAGAAGGGTATTTTTGAAGGACACTGAGAAGGAAGAGTCAGCGTCAACATGTTTGGGGAGAGAAGGTACCAGAAAAAAAAAGACAAAGGAGTTCTAAGAAAATTAGTACAAAGTGCCAATGTTAACAGGAGTTGAAATAAAGTAAGGACCAAAATATGCCCATTAGATTTGACAACATCAAGTTATTGTTAACTACGTTGTCAGTGTGGGTAAGAATGGAAGAAGCCACATTGTTGATGACCAATGATTCAGATGGAAAGGAGAAATTGAAACCAACAGGCATAGAGACACTGCTAAGATGTCTGCATAAGAAATAGATGAATGAGATAAGCCAGGAAAGAAAGGATAGTAGTCACAGGGGTTACTATGATAAATACAAGAGAGCAGGGTTTGCTGGTTGGTTTTACTGGGCTGTCAGAAGACTGAGGTGCTAGCTGGAAAGAAGGAGGTAGTATAGAGGCAGAGGGTAGAGGCTGAAAGAAGGAAGTGATTTTTAGAGCAGTTTAGCAATATTGACCAGAAGGTACAGAGACTTACTATACACTTTCACTCCCACATATACAGAGCTTTGCTCACTATCAAATCCTGAACCAGAGTGGTACATTATTACAACTGATGTAACACTGGCACATCATTATCACCCGAAGTCCATAGTTTATATGAGGGTTCACTTTTGGTGCTGTACATTTATGGGTTTTGAAAAATGTATAATGGCATGTATCCATCATTATAATATCATAAATAGTAGTTTCACTGCCTTAAAAATCTGCACTCTCTCTATTCATCACTCGCTCCCCAACAACACCTGGCAACCACTGATCCCTTTACTGTCTCCATAGCTCTATTTTTTCCCAGAATGTCATATAGTTGGACTCATAAAGTACATAGGCTTTTCAAGTTGGCTTCTTTTGCTTAGTAATATGTATTTAAGGTTCTTCCATGTCTTTTCATGAGTTGATAACTCATTTCTTTCTAGCGGTAATATTCCATTGTCTGACTGTATCACAGTTCATTTATCCAATGACGTTCTGTAGCATAGTTTGGTTGCATCCAAGTTTTGGTAATTATGAATAAAACTGCAATTAACATTCATGTGCCAATTTTTGTATGGACACAAGTTTTCAACTCACTTAAGTAGAGGAATGTGATTGCTGGATCAGAAGGTAAGAATATGTTTTGTTGCATACTCATGGAGGGACAGGAGTACTTTTTAGGCTGAGAGTAAATCCTGGCAGAGTTTGAAGAAACAGGAAGGAGGAGTAACTGCTGAATTGAGTCTCAGGGGGAAATAGGTGCCAGGGCACAGAAGGTGGGGTTAGCCTCCTCCTATGCAGCCTCCTCTAGTCTACCAGGATGAGAATGAGATAGAGAAAGGGGAGGAAGCAGATACATTTCTTCCTCCACTACACAATTGCCTCTAAATACTATGTGAATTATGCTATCCTATTCACTGGACCCTGTGGGTTTAAAGATTACATTAAAAAAAGAAAGAAAGACCTTGGCATTACAGTCTTTTGAAACCTCTAACACGTTTAAATAAATTTGTTAAATTATTTCCTCACCACCACATATTATTCTAATTGCTAAGTCTAAGGAAAGAATCAACAAGTCAACAAGTCAACATATCAACTCTCTTATGAACCCTGCTGATTTTTAAGAAACAGACATTTTCTGAAGCCAAAACAATAATTAAAATCATATATATATTTTGCTACATCAAGTCAAACAACTGGAAAATGCAAACTCATTAAGTATATTTTAATCATCTCGTTACTTCTGTGGCATGGATGGATATAAATAATTTTCATTGTTCTACAGTTTGAGTAAAGCATTTGAAAAGATGAGTTGGCTTCTGTGTCTCTTCTTCCCTAAGGCAAAGCAGAACTTGCAGAAACTGGGTTACTTCCTGCGGGATAAACCTTTTAACAAGAAAGTGGATATGGGAAGGCATATGGATCTAGTGACATTTTGGTTTAATTATCGAGACCACTGTACAAACAAGTGTTGTGAATAACAAAACAAGTCAAATTCCAGGTTGCTGTAAACAGAGAAATTAAAAATCGCATCCACAGATGATACCTCTAATACAGTTATCTTCACCTCACAGACTTAAAAGCCTCCAGGAAAGGGGTGGGAAATACACCCATTTGTCAAAACTGCGACCATGCTGCATGTTGTTGCCCCAATGGCCTCTAGTCTAGTGTAATGAGGTGTATTTTCGGAGTTGGTGGGCAGTAGCAATAGTGAGAAAAAGGCCTTGCTTCATATTCCCCAGAGAAACAAGCAAGACTCTTCTCTTCGGTGAACCCAAAGGTGTCACAGCCACAGATCAGCAGAACTCTACTCCCAGGCAGAGCAAGGCAAGTATTCATAGGAGAGGACTGGCTACTATTTCACTGTGCACATTGCAAGTCCAGATAAAGGCTGCTTGTTTTCACATATTAACAGTAACAACTACAAAAGCCAGTCTTCTCAGTAATCCAAGGACTATTTAACAAATATGCACACTTAAATTTGCTTTTTATAAGCTAAGAGAATAAATTCTATGTATATTAAAAACACGTCTGTCCGTCGCTTCCCACCCCACCCTACTGATCATGCCTATTACCAATAAGCTGAAAGAAACACACAGGTGAACCTAACTCCTGACCAGACCAGAGGAAGTTGTTTTGCGTAGAAAAAAATATGTTCAGAATTAATAATCACTACTTCCTAAGGCAAAAAAGAAAAATAAAACCAAACAAAACAAGTGAAGAAGGATTTTAGCTTCAAATGATTAAAGAGAGAAAGAGATAGATATAGATAGATAGATAGATAGATAGATAGATAGATAGATAGAATGAAAATGTGTCAGATGGGGAGCAAAGGATTGATTTTTATTCCATAGCCAAAGTCACTAAAAGGCCTTGTGGTAAAGATGACAGTTCTGTTCAAAGATGCTTTTCGAAGGTTAGGCCCTATGGTCCATCCTCTCCCAGGGCTATTTCACCCTCACTCCTGTAATCAGAGGACACTCACTCATCCACCTTAGATGACTTGCCCAGCAAGTACTAAAGCAGGTTAGAGTCACCATCAGTTTAACAGGAAATCTAAACAGTACCTAACACTTGTTCACTCATTCCATCAGCCAGTCAGCAGACACTTAAGGAACTGTGGTGAGAAAAATGGACACAACACCACCATGATAAGGCTTAGAGTTCAGTGGAATCAACAGGTAGATACTGATGTAATCAATAATCCACAGGTTTTGCCTACCAAGTCTGTGGGTTCTGCTTTAATCTGGGATGAAGTGGATTTGGGGGGTGGCTAGCAAACTTAGCTCTGAAAAAACTAAATTTGAACTGAGATCTCAACAAGGAATACATGGGAACAGAGGAAAGAACTGACTGAGTGGCTGGAGAGCAGAGAGGCAGAAAGGAATCCAGCACAGACACTCAGAACATATTTCCAAGGAACAAATAAGGGATGAGCGAACACATGAATGAATAGATGTCCAGTTACACAATCACCCAACATTCCAGCCGTCCATTCACACAGGATATTCAGTACAATCCCAGTTGTTCATACCCTTTGCCTTCTCTCAGTTTATCTTTTTAATATTCAAGTTTAATGAAAGTGAAAAAAAGTTAGAGAAAAAAATAGAGCAACAGAACCATCCTCTCCAATATCTTCAAACTGAGATCCAAACCTTCCTGAATTGCCCCCATCACACGATAGAAGTGTGCCAGGCACGTTGTTAGGAGATTCTATACACATTATATGATTGAATCTAAACAACAATCCTCTAGATTAGTTATTGTTATTCCCAGTTTTGAAGGTAAGGGAAAGATTTAGGTACCTTGTGAATGTCCCAGCAGCACTATTCAAATAGCCAATTAGTTTCTGGGGGAAAGTCCATCAACTGGTGAATGGATTAAAAATGTGATATATTTATACAGTGAAAGAGTTTTCAGCCATATAAACAGAAAATATGCCATATATGCTACAACATTGATAAACCTTGAAAACATTATGCTAATTGAAAAAAACAAACACAAAAGGTCATATATATTATATGATCCCATTTATATGAAATATCCAGAATGGGTAGATCCACAAAGAGAGAAAGTAGATTCCTAGTCACTAGGGGCTGGGGGCAGCGTAAGCGGGCAGTGATCACATATGGGCATGTGTTTCTTTTGGGAGTGAGGAAAGTGCTCTAACATTAGTGCTGGTGGTTGCACAACTTTGTAAATACACCAAAACCCACTGAATTACACACCTTAATGGGGTGAATTTTATGCCATGTGACTTATATCTCAATGAAATTGTAAAAAAAAGACATTTAAAGTATTTTATTTCCTTCAGTGATGCGAACTTTATTATCCACATAATTCTTGTTACTGTATCTCAAAAGTATTATTATTTATCTTTGAATAGGTGATTACAAATTCATTTAGAGATTTCATGACTAAAATACACTGTTTCTGAAAGTGGCTGTGCCTGACCCTAAGATTGCAGGTCCTTCAAGATCTCCTGCTTCTGTTTACAGAATTAAGCATTCATTTGCTTTCCTCCAGAGTCAACATCTTCAGAGGTATCACCCATTATGAACTGTCCTGGGAGCACACAGGATAAGATAAGACAGAACTGAAAGTTTAAAATGGAGGCCTTATGTCATTTGATCAAATATCTTTAACTTTTTACTTACAGCGGTTTTGTGTTTGTTTTTTGTTTTTTTTGTTTTTTTTTTAAATATATTTTATTGATTTTTTACAGAGAAGAAGGAAGAAGGACAGAGAGTTAGAAACATCGATGAGAGAGAAACATTGATCAGCTGCCTCCTGCACGCCCCCTACTGGGGATGTGCCTGCAACCAAGGTACATGCCCTTGACCGGAATCGAACCTGGGACCCTTGAGTCCGCAGGCCGACGCTCTATCCACTGAGCCAAACCGGTTCGGCTTGTGTTTGTTTTTAAAAATATATTTTTATTGATTTCAGAGAGGAAGGGAGAGGGGAGAGAGAGATTACATCAATGATGAGAGAGAATCATTGATTGGCTGCCTCCTGCACACCCCCAACCAGGGATCAAGCCCACAACCCAAGCATGTGTCCTCACCAGGTATCAAACCATGACCTCCTGTTCATAGGTCAATGTTCAACCACTGAGCCACACCAGCTAGGCTGCTTACAGTGTTTTAAATCATTTGCTTACTGTGAGAGCAGCTGTTTTAGTTTGTTGAGTTATATCAATACTCAAATACTTTGAGGATTACCAGAAAGTTATATCTAGTCTCAGTTTCAAACAACTCTACTACCTTGGTGTTTCCATTCTCATTTTCATTGACTACATCAATGGGGAGAGCTTTAAAGGTTAAAATGTAAAGGACACTAGGATTCTTCCAACCTCCATTCTTTCTCAGGAACCAGAGCCCTCCCTTCAGACTTTACCTCACACCCTTATCAGCCAAAACCTGTCAGGGATGGAAAGAAAGAAGAAATAGATGATTTGGTTTTCCCCAAGGTCTTTTTCTGGGCCCAGAATGTTCAGTCCTTTTACCACTCAACAGAAAAAGGAAAAACTAACACAGAGAAGGTAAGTTCTGAGATCCTTCTAATGACTGCAGTAGGCAATGGGCAGTGGATTCTCCAGACCCTTAGGCAGCTCCATGATGCTATCTGAAGTTCCGGGATCTTTATCATACATGTGGGCTCAGTGATGACTGGACATGTAGAGGCTCACGGGACAGGAGATCATCATTTTATGAAAATACAGAATCTCATAGTTGAGAGAACACTAAACATGAAGTTCCATGCCCCTCCTCCAACAATAATGATCTAGTCCTCATTTTGCATATAGCCATTAATGAGACACTCACTACATGGAAAATAATGGCTTGAACCTCAAGATTAATGCAACCAAAATGCAGAGCATGTTTTGGTCTAGATTTTAATTGCAGATTTATCTCTTACCAATTATGTCATTAATATTATCATTGTCAGTTTTCCCCATTCTCCCTTTCCATCATAATCCCATCCTCCTCAGCAAAGAGTCACGGACCAGACAGAAGAGATAGCAATGCTGCGTTAGACTCTCTTCCCACCTCAAGTCCTGGACTGAAGTGTCCAAGCAAAGCAGGGGAGCAGATTATTAAACACTGCAGAGCACCACACCTCTTTAAGACAACCAACCAGGAGCTTGCTCCCATCTAACACTTACCCAAGAAAAAGAAGGCACCACGCTGTGATTGCCTGATGGTTTGAGTGCCACTGTTTAGGAGCATCCAGCCACTGCCCTTGAGAAAGCGGCCTTGGTGGCTATGGAGCAGGGCATGCATAAGCACGGAGTGAAGACCCAGGTGATAGCACCAACACATCGTCCTGTGTTCCAAGAATTGATGCAGATTTGGGGAGAGGGACATTATTTATTTAATTATATGCTATATTAAATGGTCCTAAACTGGTTGAGTGAAGGGAAATAAAATAGAAAACAATCTTATTTTTACTGAAAAAACTACCATATGCCAGGCCTGGTGCCAATCTGTCTTCACAATCCTACAGGGGAAAACTGAAGCCTGGGCATTGAGCCCAAACCCAAGAATCTGCTTAGTTACTGCCCTCCAGTGCCCATTGTCCCCAGAGGGGCCAGTCAGACCAACTACTGTCAGCCAGCTCATGGCTCCCTCAAGGTCTCTGTTTTAAAGCCCATTGCAAAAGCCTTAATGTTGAGATGAAGATATCCAAGAGGAAATCCTTCTATATGCTTACGACACCAAAATAAAGCATAGAACTTCACTCCTTGAATCCAGCAAAAAGGGCACTACATTGAGAGTCACTATTCCATCCTGGGACTGTCTGTATACTCTATGCCATTCAGTTAACACTGATTGAGTTATACCTTATGTCCGGCAGTGCGATACAAATGATAAATAAAAAATGAGTCTGGCCGAAACCAGTTTGGCTCAGTGGATAGAGCGTCGGCCAGCGGACTGAAAGGTCCCAGGTTCAGTTCCAGTCAAGGGCATGTACCTGGGTTGCGGGCACATCCCCAGTAGGAGATGTGCAGGAGGCAGCTGATCGATGTTTCTCTCTCATCGATGTTTCTAACTCTCTATCTCTCTCCCTTCCTCTCTGTAAAAAAGCAATAAAATATATTTTAAAAAATGAGTCTGTAGAATAAGGAATTCATATTATTTTAAGCAAGGTAGAAACACGAGGCTTGCTCTGTGGGTTGAGATGGAGGTAAGTGCTGCATTAGAATGTAAGTGGAGTGGTGAGGCAACCTAAAGGTTGGAGAAATTAATTCCTACTGAAGCAACCCAGGAAGGCTCAGATCTGGCCACTGGAAAGGGCAAAGATTTTACAGCACTGTAAGACATTTCATGCAGAGAACATAGCTTAAGAAAGACACAAATGTACATAGCATATTTGTGAAATCATGTGGATGACTTGATTATAAAGGACTTGTCATGCTAAAATGTTTGGACTTGATTCATCAGGGAATTAAAAGCCAACAAAGCGTCTTAACATGATCAATACTATATTCAAAGAAAGGTAATAAGCCAGGAGAACTAGGCAGGGCTTAACAGAGGAGGTGACATTTCAGCTGGGTCTTAAACACTATTTCAGAAAATAAGAATCAAAGGAAAGATAAGTAAAGCCTTAAGAGTCCATTGCAACAACAGCAGAGCCCATGTCAGTAACATCCTGGAATCTGGTTTATCAAGAAATTAGACAGTACATATGATAGGAGGGTTAGAAACAGATTGTGAAACGCCTTAAATACAAAAACAAGGCATTTATTTAGAGCTTCAAAAGAGATGCTGAAAAGCTACCAAAGTTTGTGCTTAAATTTTGCTGATTAAAGTTTTACATAATGAGATTGAAACTAACATCCAGAGATAGGAGAGTTTAGAGAAAGATGATAGAAGAGAGGAAATAAAAGGAATGTTATAATCACAACAGTTAACTTTTATTGAGCACATAATTACTTTTATGTGCATTATTTCACTCAATATTCACCTATAAAGTAAAAGCTTATTTTAACTAAGTTGAGAAAATTTAGCATTTGAGGAATTTACTACAACTCACAACTAGGAAATAGCTGAGAAGGGACACAATCCCACTGTATCTGATGCTATATCTCCAGTACTTAGCTAGCTCTTGAAATATGG
Organism: Myotis lucifugus; assembly: GCF_000147115.1. Taxonomy (NCBI): domain Eukaryota; kingdom Metazoa; phylum Chordata; class Mammalia; order Chiroptera; family Vespertilionidae; genus Myotis; species Myotis lucifugus. Next base: position 1,254,238 of record NW_005871152.1, read on the forward strand.
AAAGTATTCAATAAAAAATGGTGAAACTATTTTGGTGAAACTATCTTTTATAAAAAAATTATTGATTGATCAATGAGAGAGAGAGAAACATTGATTTGTTGTTTCACCCATTAATGCACCACTGGTTGATTCCTGCATGTGTCCTGACCTGGGATCAAACCCACAACCTTGGCACATCAGGATCATGCTCCAACCAAACTATCTTAATTTTGAATACCACCTATTCAAGGAATATTTCCTGATGTTTTCAGATCAAAACTGATATATTTTTCTGCATTCTAAGTTTTATTGGTTATATTCATTTGGGAGTGCATCATCCTTCAAGTTTATGGCGGGGGAGGCAGAAAATACATCTTGCTCACTCATGTATTTTTTACAAGATGTTCAGCATAGTGTCTACCACAGAAGACACTTGATAAATATGAGGTGATGAATGAATGGATGAATAATGAATAGCTTTGCTAAGTGGTCTCTTCTCCATCTCAGCACAGGTAAATTTCAATGACTTCTCATGTAACATCCAAGGCATAGAATTGACTCAGCGTTCAGAATCAGGTAATTCCTTCCACTTTCTTTTCTGATGAGAATCTTTATTGGCTGTGATTTAATCACTGCATTCATATTATCCCCACCCCTTTTATTCAATGTATTGGGGTGACACTGGTTAACAAAATTACATGGGTTTTAGGTATACAATTATACAATACATCATCTGAACACTGTATTGTGTGTTCGCCACCCCAAGTCAAATCTCTGCCCATCACCATTTACCCCCCTATACCCTGCTCAACCTCACCCCACCCCCTGACCCCCAGCATCATATTCTCTTTATAGAAGTCCAGGGTCTCTAAGGTGGTGGTTTCTGTTTAATTAAATTTGATCAAGTAATAATGTTCTTTAATTTCCTAAAATCAAGACCACTAAGCATATGAAAGGCATTATTTAATGTAATTTTATGAGGATGTTCTTATTTCTCTGTTAACAGAGACATGGGTAGACTCAGTATCCTTACTGTAAGACTTATTAAACTAGAACATTTCCTTACTTAAAAAATATTTCTCACACAAGCCTGCCCCACTCTCTAAACTTCCATCATCTATATTTTCATTGGGCCAACAAGGTACCCCTTTTAAAATGAAAGTCAGAGAACACAAAACATGAAGTTAATCATCACATCCCCTTTATCTTTTTGTTGTGCAGGGAAAAGCAAACCAACAGTAATTGAACAACATCTACAGACCAGGAATTGTACTAAGCACTTTAAACTCATTATCTCACTTAGTATTTATAAGTCTGTGAAGTATTTATTTATAGATAAGAAACCCAAAACTCAAAGGAGATAGTTAATTTGACAAAATCAAACAGGGACAGTTGAGCTGGGATCCTGGGTTGGTTTCTCTGATTCAGTAGCTCTTTGTATTTTTTTATGCTGCCTGTCTTTGAGAAAATGGAGTTGTGGGAGGAGGAGGGATACATAACATTGGAATCTATAATAATAAAAGCATAATATGCTAATTAGACCAGATGTCCCTCTGGACAACCTTCTGGATGAAGCCAGGGCTCTGAGGGAAGCTGGTGCTGGCAGCTGGGGGAAGGAAAGCCTGCCTCCTCTTGCACGAATTTCATGCATCAGGCCTCTAGTACTGGAATAACATGGCATGCCTTAGTGTGTGTCTGGAACTATGTCGGGAGATTCTGAACTGCCTGTGGGCAACTGGGGATTGAGAAAGAGGAATGGTTACAGGATTTATTGGCCATAGAATTTTCTAATCCAACTGACTTTATTAGATGGCTGATGGATACTTAATTTCAAAGAAAACACTTGCTGACAAATGCCATTTCCTATTAAATCAGAAATTGGAAAATACATTTAACTTTTGTTTTAAAACCATATATTGAGAGATTTTTCAAAACTGTGAACATGTTTGCTCACCATCCATTATGAAGTAAGTGTTTATGGGGAAAACACCTTAGAGATCTGTGTGTGGCAGAACTGAGAACTCTCCAGCCATCTAAATATTCACCAGCCTTTGACCTGATTTGGAGCCATGGACCTCTTACCCTATTTCGGAATGATATGTGACATTCAGTTAGAATCTCACAGATCAAACATGCCCCCAAAATACTGGCCTGGGTAAAACACCCATGGTGTTATAGCTATGTGTTCAATTTTAATGCCTTTATAGCGATGAGTTAAATAAGTCTGCATTTCTGCCAACTGCAGGTTCTTGGCGGCTTTTCACCTTTAATTTTAGAAAAAGTCACTTTAGGAAAAACTGTGATGTTATATTTTTCAGTGTAAATTAATTCTCCACTCCTAATTTTTAGGCTCACCAATAACTGTTGCAGGATTTTGAGAGGGGGCGAGTTGTCAAGAGACCAGTAAAATCAGCAAATTTAAAGGGAAAGGAGAACCTAAACAAAAGGAGTATACTTCCATCTTTGACTTACATTTTACATTTGAATGGATTGCCTCAACCCAATTCCCCCTACAACCTACCCCCTGAGTGGGAGATGGCTCTGCTGAAACACATACGTCTTTTTGTGGCAAAGGCACCGTGTGTTGTTGCTTATAGAGATACCACAGAATCGATAGTGCAGGGCACCCCAGCGTACTGTATTTTGTTAACATCCTGCTGGCTAGACTCAGATTTCCATTGAATTGTGTTCTTATTTAAAATGTCTGCTGCACCTGCAGTCAACTCGATCAGTATTAGCTATTTGCTTAGTGTCATGTACACTTATGAACAATGAAACTTTAGAAAAAAATGTCAGCGGCGATGCATAGATCATAAATCACAAGATGATAACATCTCACATGAAAAGAAAGTCTCTGAGAAAACAGCTCCAGTGATGTAAATATTGAATTTACCAGTGCTGCCATATCGCTACGGAGGCCGGACAATAGGCCATTTCTTAAATGGCAAGAGGGATGAGCTCTCTCCTTTATCTGTATTCACTTTTCCTTTTATTTCATTCCTGGGAAAGAGAAATGCCAGAGGAGAAGCTTAAGACAGATTAGACTGCGAAGACTGGATATAGGCTATTACATCATAACTGTCTTTGAAAACCCTCAAACAGCTGACCTGTTTATATTACAAGACAGGGTCAATTTCCATTCTAGCGACTCTTTTGATGTTTGTGAATACTAATGCTCTCCCCAGAATGCTGGCTTTAGAGTAACGGCAATTGAACCATTCAGCCTTCTCTGATGCAATCTTTCTGCAGCCAGATAGGATTCTATACATGGATTTCATTGAAGCACACAGCTTGGCATGATCAAAAGCTTTGCTGGAGCCATGAGCAAATGATGTTTCAAATAATAGAATCATGTTGATGCTGAATGTTTCTGCTGTAGTCACTGAGGCTGTATGAATGAGTGTGTGTGTGTGTGTGTGTGTGTGTGTAACACAAAACCACAGTTTTGCTTCTGTTGGAACTCAGAATGATTAAACATCAAAATGAAACAACAGAGGCATTTTCACGGCAAATGTCTGAGAAAATAAGAAAGGCCTCAACAGCCATGTTGAGTACTAAAGAACCTGTTGTGGCTTTGGTGTGACCAAGACATGGATTTCACTTCCATTTCCACATCTCTCCAACGACGGGAACTAAAACAGTTTACTTGACCTAGGCCTCTGATGCCTCCTTTCTAAGATGAGAATGACATCATCAGTCTCACAAGGTTATAAGGCGGAATAAATATACATACAACAATAATGGTTGACACTTATTGGGAAAATATTCTGTGCAAGGCACTCAACACTTTATGTGCATCATCTAAAACCAATCTTCGCAACAGTCACATGAAGTAGGCACCATATTCATTCCATTCTATGGATGAATAATCTGAGACTTAGAAATAAGATTGTATAAATTTGTAAAAGGTCTTTAGTGCATACTAATTCCCCTTAAGACAAATTAAATGAGCAAATCATGGTTTTCTGCTTAAACAGATTCACGCTGGAGCATATTTTTAATGGAAACAGTTCCAACCAACATTTTATCTTTGAATATTAGCAATAGAAGAGACCTTACATCGTGTGCAGTCTAACACTGCATGTCCCAAAGTAGGAGTGCAGACATCAGCATCCCTGGTCACCATTCTGAACGCTGCCTTCAGCACCAAGGAGCCCTGCTCCACACACCAGCCTGCTCCATGAACGGGCAGTGCTCTTTGTTACAAAGGATTTCAATCTGCTTCCCTTTATATTCCACCTCTGGAGCTAAACATCTACCCCTCAGATAGAAAAACAGTTTTCTTATTTCCCCTAAGCCTGCAACAGGCTGGGCACCTCCAGCTCCTTAACTGTCCCTCTTACAACGAGTCTTCACAATGCTGAAATTGGCTCTGGTCCATCGATAGCACCCTAAAAATATGGTAAACAAATTCTAATCTCAATTCAATCTATGTTCTCTGTGCATTTTAATTTTAAAATAGTTTATAAGAGTAGTTAGTTTAGAAGTTTATAAAGGAAAGACATCAACTCCCTTTGTCAGCCACAGCCTACATACAAAATCAGATTCTGGATTTTGGCCATCATTTGGTCTTCTGTTGAAGACTTCACTGCTTGTTCTTCCCCTTGCACTTGAGAGGCCTTGCCATTCAGAAGGAGGCAAAGTGTGAATTATTTAAATTTTATTGAAATACCTTTCTGGAGTTTAATCTTCTTCAGCCAGCTGGGCAGCACGTGCTTGATAGCTTTAGCTTTGTGGTGGCAGGTGAATCAGACACAGAGTCTTCCAAATGGAAATGCCAACTCTAAAAGCTTAATCACTGAAATTATAATTGCTCCCTTTAGGGAAGAAAAGTGATCTGAATTCAAGACATTTCTTCCTGCAACGTAAGGAATTTTTTTATGGCAATGGTTTCAGGGTTCAAATGGATTAAACTTTTATGGTATTTTTTCTTCTACTTTCATATAGTGAATAATGCCCAGCTCTATTGTTATCTGACTATATTACTTTGGACACCTCTGTGTGTTTATTCCTAATCTGCAAATGGATATAATACTTATTTAACGATGTGTGCTTTGATAATTAAACAAAGTATATGAGAGCACAATCGTTTTAGTATATTTACTACTGACTCTTTGTGAAAAGTCATGAAGTTCACATCTTACTGAACAATAAAACTTGTATAGTTGTTTTGCTTTTCATCTACACCTCTCATTGAATAACAAAATAGCCCTGTGATATATGTAGGGTAAGAACCATTGTTAGCACACTTGACACATAGGAAAGAGAGTTAAGGGAGGATGGGTACCAAGCTTCCAAGATCACTCAATGCAATGAGACAAAGTTGGACCAAGAAGGTTTTCTGACTCCAGAAAGAATCAATGCAGAGTAGAAAGAAAAAGATCTGTCTATAGACTTGGTCTGCCCATACCAGCTCTGTGTCCTGAGATCATTAACTTGCTAACCTGGTTTTTTCCCCATAAAATCCTGACAATTATTACCTCTTCCAGTCAGGGTCCTCCAGAGAAACACAACCAATAGGATAATGGAAAGAGAGAGAGAGAGAGAGAGAGAGAGAGAGAGAGAGAGAGAGAGAGCGAATTTTGAGAGGGAGAATGATGGCCTATAAATCCTAATCCCCAGAGCAGGTCAGTGAGCTGGAAACTCAAGCAGGATTTCTATGTTGCTGGAAACTCAAGCAGGATTTCTATGTTACACTGTTGAGGCAGAATTCCTTCATCTCCAAGCAACTTTAGTTTTGCTCTTACCTAAAGTCACTGGTTATAGATGTTAATCACATCTACAAAATACTTTCTCAGCAACATCTCAACTAGTATTTAACCCACCAACCATATCCTAGCAAAGTTGACACATAAAATTGACATTCATGCTATCTCATCTATAATAATAAGTGTAATATGCTAATTAGACCAGATGTCCTTCCAGACGTCCCTCCTTCCAGACAAAGCCTCAGCAGGTGGGGGCCAATGCAGAGGCGGCTGCAGCCACGGTGGGGGCCAAGGCCCTGGCACGAATTTCGTGTATCGGGCCTCTAGTAGTCTTATAAGCTTTAAAAGAAAAACTATGTATTGGTTCAAAGTGGTGATCTCTAGAGATCAGCACAGGATGATTTGGGAATTAAGGGGGTGCTTAACTCAGGCTTCAGGTATCAGGACAGAATTCCCCAAAGAAGACATGCTTTAATGTCCAGTCAGGAATAGACCCAGGTGTATGAGCCTGAAGCTTCTATAGTTTGATGCCCTTCTTTAATAAAAAGTATTTAAAAATTAGGTATAAAAGTGAATATTTATTTGCAATGATAAAAAATATTACGAGGATTACAAATTTAAAGGAAATGAGAAGTTACACACAATTTGGTCAACATGGAAGCAGACCTTCTTTGTTGTCTTATATTTACTTATTAAAGAATGAAGAAAATCAAATTAAAAGCTAATGAAATATGAAAGAAAAGCAAACAAGATAAGCACTGGAGTCAATAGAAACTGTTTTGACATAGAGACTATCAAAACTTATAATCTGTTCAGCTCATACCCAAGGCAGTAAATTTTTACGAGGCAGAGATGAATATTGAATAGCACTGATAACTAGACTTCTAAGTTGTTTGATAATCCAATTAATGGAGAAGAGTGAATAATATAATGACATTGGCAAAAGATTTTACTTTCTTGCTGAGTTGATATTAAATAATAAAAGTATCATGCTCCTTTTCTAGATTTTGCAGTGTTTGAGCTATTTATCAGCTTTAGTCATTTGTGTTTAAAACTGCATACACTGACCAGCCAGTGTGGCTCAATTGATTGAGCATAGTCCTGTACAATAAAAGGTTGCTGGTTCAATTCCCTGTCCGGGAACATGACTGGATTGCAGGTTCGATGGCTGGTCAGGACACATACAGAGGTAACTGATTGATGTTTCTCCTGCACATCGATGTTTCTCCCTGTCTCTCTCTCTCTGTGTCTGCATGTCCTCAGGTGAGAATTAAAAAATTAATAATAAAATAAAAATGAATATATTGCATTATTAGACTTTCCCTGATAGGGGAGGACTTATCTTTTGGCCAGGTGTCAATGAGAACTGTATATTTTGCTTACTATTTAATGTCTCATGTTTAAAGAATTTCCACAGCAGCGTCTGGCTCCATATATATTGAACCTTGCTTCCCTTCTACTACCCAAGCACTCCCAGTGGTGGGGCTGGCTATACAGGATGTGTTTTTATCACAAGATAACTTCTGGTTCTGACCTTCTGTGTCATGACACTTGGTCAGTCCGCACAGTAGGCAGCAGTATTCCTGGAAACAGTCCCACACCCAGAGTGACCAGCGATAACTTAACTTTATACAGAGTTAACTGAGACCCACGTAGGTAAGACCCACTACATTCAAACCAAAATTACCCTCAACCTAACCTGCTTTTAGCCATTATCAAAAATGTCATGGACTCTCCAACACCACCCGATAGGAGGAGAACAATGGATGAAAAGGCAGAGTAGGAAGAGATATATATACAGGTTGCAAATGCTTTTTAGTTACAATACCCTATTTTTGCAAATTAAACAGCAATATATGTAATATATAATACCTATAAATATATAAAACCTGGTGATTGCAGAGAGGATGCTGAAAAGACTTCTTACAAAATTGAAGGGCTCAGAAGCCTGAGCTTCATTAGTTTAATGTAAATCAGCCTCGGCCTAGTGCAAAAATGGTTTTCATTTCCCCAAAAGGAGACATAGAAGAGCTTTGAAAGAGTGTGAGGCTCTCTGCATCACGTGCTAGCTGGCATCTTCTCCCCTCCCAACTGGGCTCAAAGTTTCCGGAAGTCAGCGACTCACGTTGTCACTCTGCACCGCTTGCAACCAGCACAGTTTGGCAAAGTGTAGGCACTCAATACGTATTTGATTATTAACAAAATGGTTAGGGCTAAACATTTTAAATAAAATAAAAGGAAAAGGAACACTTTTTAAATGGCTGTAGCGACAGCCTTCTAATCAAAGCACCTGGGGCACCACAGGTATTCCAGCTTATATAATGCAAACAAATTACTCCAAACTTAGCAACTGAAAACAGCAATAATTAGTGATTTCTCACTCACAGTTTCTCTGGCCTGGGAACTGGGTGCAGCTCAGCTGTGTGGGTCTGTTCACTCACACGGTGCAGTCATGTGGTGGCTGAGGCTGGCGTCATCTCAGTAACTTCTTCACTCCTGTGTCTGGTGACTGGCCTGGAAGACCCCAACGCCCAAGGCTGAAACAGATGCGGCAACTCATATCTCGCTCTCGCTCTTCTCTCTCGCTCTCGCTCTTCTCTCTCTCTGTAGTTTGTTTTCTCTACATAATCTCTCCAGCAAGCAGCTTCTGGGGAGCTGGATTTTAAATGTTAGCTCGGGGTCTCTAGAGGCCTGTCCCAAGAGAAAGAACCCGGGGGTGGGTTGGGGGGGGGGCGATTTCCCCTTTTATGTTCCAGTCTTAGAAAACACAGTATCACTTCCTAGGTTGAGACAGTTACAACGTTCTCCCCAGTTTTAAGAGTTGGAAACCTAGAATTCACCTCCATAGATAGGAGTATCAGTGCCACGCAGTAAGCAAACCATCTGGGATAGGACACATATTGGTGTGACTATTTTAGGAAAATATAATCCGCACTATGGGAGACAGCAGCTTCTAAATTTATAAGCATTTTTAAGCCATAGGTTTGTTGCTGTTTTATGCTCTTGCTACTAGCTACTGTTCTTTTCCTGCCAGACTACCAGGTGTTCTGTAACTGCTAACTCCTCCCACCATTGCTAAGGGAATAAAGCATTGCACATGAACTTGCAAAGACCTCGCCTTCAGTGCACACGTTGGTGGATGATGTTATTTCTAAGAATATCTGCTACGTGCAGTCTGTTGTGGTTTTCAAAGTGCCTTCAAGAGTTCCTGGCAGCAGTGCCATCTCCCTGTTGCCACCACTATTCAATATAGAGTGGACAACTCCAGTAACTAATATTAGTGCAGCCAAGCTATAAGCTATAGGTTTATATCATCCCCAAATGCACATGTTGAAATCCGGTGCCCAGTGTGATGACATTAGGAGGTGAGGGCATTGGGTGGTGACTAGGTCATGAGGGTAGAGCCTTCATAAATGGGGTAAGTGCCCATTTAGAGACACCAGAGAGCTCCTTTTTCTCTTCTACCAGGTGCACACACAGTGAGGAGATGGACATCTATTACCTAGAAAATGGGCCCTCACCAAACACAGAATCTACTGTAGCCTTGATCTTGAACTCTCAGCCTCCAGAACTGTGAAAAATAAGTTTGTGCTGTTTATCAGCCACCCACTCTATTCGTATCCTATTACAGCAGCCTGAGCTAAGACAGCTCCTATACCCTAGTTCACCATATGTGGGTACAACAGGCACATCTTATGGGCCTCCTGAGATTCCTGGACCCCTTGGCTACTTGGTCCGAGTTTGGCACTGCCATAAAGAAACAAAACACAAAACCAGCAGATCTGAGAGGTCCTGCTTCCACAAGCTAACTTGACTAATTTCTGTAGTTGCTAACTCTTTCCACCATGTCTACTTCCAGATTGCGAAAAACTTCCATGAAACAGGATATGGGATCTGACTTTCTGAGCTGCTGCCAAAGTTGATTCCTCTGAGGGAAAAATTGTGACCAATTGTAGACAGGATTCAGAAGGAAGCCAGCAGATGAATTCCTGCTCCCTTCCTCTTACTGATGCTCAGTCTGGAAGCACAGCCTCATTTGTCTGGAAATATCCTATAAGGCCACCTGCCAAGTGACTGACGGTGTCTCTGTAAATCATGCTGCAGTGGCCTGTAAAGTATTGTATCTTGTTACATAATACCCCTTTCTCTCCTGCTTCACTTCCTTTTTCACTCTCAGTCCCTGGGAAGGCATCTCCCAAATAAAGCACTGGGAATTCATCTTTTACGTGGGCTTTGTATTTTAGAGAACCTAGGCTAAGACCCAAACCAGTGATATCAGCATTGTCTTCATCTTAAACATGAGGAAATCAGGATGCAGAGAGCTTTCCAATGTCTCATAGCTTAGTAAAAAATTAAGATTTAAATAAGAATTTTTTCTTAGCTACAATGCCCATATCTTTCCTTCTCCACCATGCTTCTTTCTCAAGTAGTCTAGGACCAAGGAAAGCTGGCAAAGAGGGCTGTAGTCCTGACCACACCAGCAGATTAAATAAACATAGGAAGTTATGTAACATAATGATATGAGTACTTAGTAAATAATAATAGCTAACATTGGTTGAGTCCTTACAATGTGCCAGACTCTGTTCAAAGTAATTTATATGTGATTTCTTTAATTACATACATTTCCTTATGATTTAAATGATATTGTCATCAATACTTTATAGATGAGGAAACTGAGGCATGGGTTTACTACCAAACATTCCATAGATACTAAGTTGTAGAGTCTTTGTATGCCTCAGTTCCCTTGTCTGTTAAATGCAGGCATAACCCCCTCTCATGCCTATCTCACAGCATTCTCATAAAGATTGATAATGACATAAACATGCTTGGAAAAGTACACATATGAAACATCTTTAATATTAGAGCTGTTCTTCTGATAAATGGAGTGAAGGACAGACCAATTCACATGCAATTCACAAGTAGGTCCTAAAGTGTGAGCCTCACTCAGCCAAGGGCCGACTCTGCCACATAGAGCCACACCCCCATAGAGCCACATAGAGCCACTCACGGACAGCAGAATTCATGAGCCTTTTGTTCCTTCTTTGGGTTCAGCATACCCATTTCCTGCCAATTTCTACTTATTCTAAAGAGCACATTATATCAATAAAGGTCACTTAGAAGGAATCACAAATCACCCTCAATGCCACCACCCCAGGAGATTAGCTATTTTCATAGGCCCAATTTTCCTTTCAGCCTTTGTCCTTATGCATGAATGTTTTTACATAGGTGTAACTACATTGGAGAAAAAAAAGCACTGTTTTATTTTATTTAATACTAGAGGCCCGGTGCACAAAAATTTGTGCACTGGGGAAGGGGGGGTCCCTCAGCCTTGTCTGTGCCCTCTCGCAGTCTGGGACCCCTCGGGGGATGTCCACCTGCTGGCTTAGGCCTGCTCCCCGGTGGATTGGGCCTAACCTGGCAGCCAGACATCCCTCTGGCAGCCTGGGAGTGGGAGCAGGCCTAAGCTGCAGTCAGACAGCCCTCTGGCAGCCCGGGAGCCCTCGGGGGATATCCACTTGCCAGCGGGGAGCAGGCCTAAGCTGCAGTCGGACATCCGTAGGGCTGCTGAGGAGGCGGGACAGGCTCCCGCCACCACCACTGTGCTGGCAGCTGGCAGCCTGGCTTGTAGCTGAGCAGAGCTCCCATGTGGGAGCACACTGACCACCAGGGGGCAGCTCCTGCATTGAGCGTCTGCCACCTGGTGGTCAGTGTGTGTCATAGTGACCAGTCATTTGCAATCATTCTGCTGTTAGGGTCAATTTGCATATTACCCTTTTATTATATAGGATAGAGGCCTGGTGCACGGGTAGGGGCTGGCTGGTTTGCCCTGAAGGGTGTCCCAGATAAGGGTGGGGGTCCCGCTGGGGTGTCTGGCCAGCCTGGGTGAGAAGCTGATGGCCATTTTCAGGCTAGCCATGGCCGCGGGCTGGAAGCAGGTATCTGAGATTTATTTATCTTCTATAATTGAAACTTTGTAGCCTTGAGTGGAGCTCAGGGCTGGCAGGGCAGGCGGAAAGCTTGGCTTCCTCCATTGCCGGGGGCAATCCAAGCCTCCTGCTTGCTCCAGCTCTGTGGCTGCCACCATCTTAGTTGGGTTTTTTGCATATTTGCTCCTGATTGGCTGGTGGGCGTGGCTGGTGGGCGTAGCGGAGGTATGGTCAATTTGCATGTTTCTCTTTTATTAGATTAGATAGGATAAATTTTAATGTATTTCTAAAGAATCACTGTTGCAAATAGAGTAGTTATTAGAAGAGAATTCCATCATTAAATATATCAATTTTCACTACAAACTTGGAAACAAACAAAATCAAGGCAATGGGTAATCCTTTATCAATCACTTTTCTAACTCCTCTTAATCTGACCTCACCATTACCCTATTACTCAACCCCACAAATTCATCACTGCCTAATCAACCTCACCTTAATTTCTTTGAGGGGAGGGACCATATCTGTCTTATCCATCTATGCTTCAATAAATCAAATGAAAGTGTCTGACACTCAAAAGATCCCTTCCCTATATTTTAGAAATAGCTCAAAATCCCATTACACCACATTGTACATGGAATTTCTCTATCAGCCACATCACTCAAGGACACATATACAAAGCTAAATACACATTAGAAATAAATATTGTGAAGTGATTATATTTCAAAAGACATTAACTTTTAAATTATTGCTTAATTATATCTCTAAACCCATGATCTGGCTGAAAATTGAAGATGTAACATTCAATAACAATGAATTAACATGTAAATAGCTAATATCTCTTAAAGGGGACAAAGGCTGTTTTCTGCTGTAAAGTCTAATTTATCTGATATTAGCACCACTTTTTTTTAAGATCAGTGTTTGCATGGTGTAACTTTTCCTATTCTTTCACTTTCAACCCACATATGTAACCATTCTTCAAAGAGAGGTTTTCTCACAACAAATCCTTTTTGTTTTCATTCATCTGAAAATGTCTTTCTTTCCCCTTTATTCCTGAAGGATTTTTCACTGAACAAAGAACTCATGCATGGCAGTTCCTTTCTTTCAGCACTCAAAGGCTGCTATAGCACTTCCTCTGGCCTCCATAGTTTCGGATGAGGAACCAACCCATTGCCATTCTACTAGGTGTTCCCTGGTCAGTGATGCATCATTCCTCTGACTGATTTCCATCTTTTCTTTAACTTCAGGAGTTAATTATGATGTGCCTTTGCATGGATTTATTTGGGTTTATCCTATTTGAGGTTTTTTCACCTGGAATCTATAGTCTTTTGCCAAACTTGGGACGTTTCGGTAATTATTTTTTTAAAATACTTTAGTACCACTCTTTTTTTTCTCCCTGTAGCTCTAAATTTTTTTCTTAAAAAAATCTTTATTGTTGAAAGTATTACATATGTTCCTTTTTTTCCCCATTGACCTCTCTCTCAGGCCCCACCACAGGCCTTCACCACCCTATTGTCTGTGTCCACGGGTTATGCATATATGCATATGAGTTCATTGGTTGATCTCTGCACCCGCCCACCCTCTGTTGCCTTCCCTCTGAGGTTTGACAGTTTTTTTGATGCTTCTATGTCTCTGGCTCTATTTTTGTTCATTAGTTCATGTTGTTCATTAGATTCCACATAAGAATGAGATCATGTGATATGTATCTTTCTCTGACTGGCTTACTTTCCTTAGCATAATGTTTTCCAGGTCCATCCATGCTGTTGCAAATGGTAAGAGTTCTTTCTTTTTAACAGCATCGTGGTATTCCATGTACCATAGTTTTTTAACCCACTCATCTGTTGACGGGCACTTAGGCTATTTCCAAATCTTAGCTTAGTAAATCGTGCTGCTATGAACATAGGGGTGCATATATTCTTTCTGATTGGTGTTTCTGATTTCTTAGGACATATTCCTAGAAGTGAGATTACTGGGTCAAATGGGAGTTCCATTTTTAATTTTTTGAGAAAACTCCATACTGTTTCCCACAGAGGCTGCACCAGTCTGCATTCCCAGCAAGAGTGTACAAGGGTTCCTTTTTCTCCACATCCTCGCCAACACTTGTCATTTGTTGATTAGTTGATGATAACCATCCTCACAGGTGTGAGATGGTACTTCATTGTCATTTTGATTTACATCTCTCAGATGATTGATGACTTTGAGCATTTTTTCATATGCCTTTTGGCTTTCTGTATGTCTACTTTGGAGAACTGTCTATTTAGGTCCTTTGTCCATTTTTTTAATTGGATTGGTTATCTTCCTTCTGTTAAGTTGTATGAGTTGCCTAAAAATTTTGGAGGTTAACCCCTTATTGGATGTATCATTGGCAATTATGTTCTTCCATGCAGTGGCCTCTCTTATTATTTTGTTGATGGTTTCTTTTGCTGGGCAGAGCTTTTTATTTTGATGTAGTCCCATTTGTTTATTTTCTCCTTAGTTTCCATTGTTGTACAGATGTATCCATAAACATATTGCTATGAGAGAAGTCTGAGATTTTGCTGCCAATGGTTCTTCTAGGATTTTTATGGTTTCACGTCTTACATTTAAGTTCTTTATCCATTTTGAGTTTATTTTGGTATGGTGTAAGTTGGTTTAGTACCACTTTTTCCTCTCCTTCTGAAACTCTAATGATATAAATGTTTGCGGTATTTTTTTTTAATTTATTGTTCCACAGGTGCCTGAGATTGTTTGTTTTGTTATTGATGATGCTGTTTAGCCCATTTTCTCTCATGTTTGGATTTGGTAGATTCTATTGATCTATCTTCAAGTTTACTAATTCTATCCTCTGTCATCTCCATTCTACTTTTTGAGACCATACAATAAATGTTTTTATTTTTTTGTTTTTTAACTTTTAGTAGTTGTATATATCAGTTGTCTAATTTCCCTTTTGTTCTTTTTATAACTTTTATTTCATTGCTGAGATTTTCTATATTTTTATTTTGTTCCAGGATCATTGTTAAAGCATTTTTATGATGGTTGTTTTAAACTTTGTGTCAGATAATTCTGACATCTAATTCATCTCAGGGTTGGTTTCTGTTCATTGTCTTTTCTCATTCATGCTGCGATATTCCTGGTTCTTGGTATGACAAGTGATTTTCTATTGTATCCTGGACATATTAGATATTATATTATGACACTCTGGAATTGATTTAATATTTTTCTTCTAGTAGTTGGTCCCTCTGTTGAGGTGTAACACAAGGGCAGACGGGCCCCACCAACATCATCTGGCATAAGAGTGGCACGGAGTTGTACTGTCCCATTACAGATTGGTGGGACAGATTTTCCACTCCCTGCTTTGCTCTGCTGATTCCTTTCTTTAAAAATGAGGCACCAATGGTCACACTATATTGCCTTGTTGTCTCCAAGTAGGGGGCAATATCAGGCCCTGACTCTGGGCCCATTACCACCAAGTAGGGGTAAGCTCAGGGCCGATTCATAAGACTTTGTTGCTACAGAGAGGGGGAAGGACCCACTAGCATGGGTGTGTGGAAAATGTAATGCTTACCATCCCCAACTTATACCACCTGTTCAGTCTCATTGATGCCAGGTAGAGGTGGAGGATAATCTTGCCCATGGACCCCAATGAAGCCAAGCTGGTGGGGATATCAGAGTACTGCCTGGTTCTGCTGGGTGGGAGATGAGAAACCAGCTACTTACTCAGCTCACTAATACCATCTTGCAGTTGAGTTGGAGTGCTACTACCTACTCTGCCAAACAGAAAATATTAGAAGAGGTCCCTGCTCTGCCCAGCTGACATCAACTAATGGGAAATTGGTGCAAAATATCTGCTACCACAGGACATAGGCCAGGGAGTGGAATTAACTGTGGAGAAGGGATGGTATGATTTTTCTGTTGGTGTTTAACTGGATTAAGGTGCATATTGCCATAACCATTTTCTGATGTTAGGCCACCCCTTTCATAGTCCTTTGGCTAAGGGGAACAGATTGGAGACTTTTGTCTGCATCTGTTGGCAGTTCTGGGATGGAGGATTCTGCGGGACTCTGTTGGGGACATTTTGGAGGCAATAAAGAAACCCAGGGAACTTATCACTATGCTGTTCCTCAAGTCCCAACATCACTGGAGAGTCCTCCTTCTGTTCATCTTTCAGACATTCTGGCCTGGTTTGTTGTGTTATGACCAGGGTTTTTTAGTTGTAAGAGGGAGGACAGGGAGGAATGGGACTACACCATCTTGACAGAACATCAAAGACTTCCTTGTTCTGTGTGCTATCACAGTGCCGGCCACACAGTAGTGAATTCAAAACAAATATTTAGCCTATGAATGAAGGAGATACTGTCAACTAATGGTAATTGGTGCCAATTCAATATCAACAGGAATCCCCGATCTGAGGTGCACTGAAGAAGGGAACTTTATTCGGCACAAACTGCTCAACAGTGAAACAGCCTGGCTGTGAAAATGGCACAGCTGTGTGGCTGTCCTGAGGTCCTGCGGCCCTGAGACCACGCCCGCCTTCAGCTAGGCAGCTGTGCTCCACAATGGTCGACTCAACTCCTGGGAGGCATCATTGAGGAGGCATCATCAGTGTTTCATCTCTAGCTGGAAAGATGAGGACTTGGGTCTTCCATCTTTGGTAAAAAATGCACTCTGTAGCCAGAGGGGAGTTAGCTTGTATGAACAAAAGTCCCACTGCCTTGTTCCTGATTGGTCCATCCTCATGCAAATGAGGACTCCAAATCCTCACTGTTTGATGCGTTGGAAAGGCACTGTCTGATCGGTCAGAATAGAGCCATTCTGATTGGTCAGAGCTGCACAGCTCCAACTGGATGGGGAAAGCTGAGTCCTATTGGTTGAAATAGGACTCCAGGAACTCCTTAGTTAAGTGCTGGCTCAGACGGCAGAAACATAGTGCAGGCAGGCACTTCAGTGCAGAGGCTTCTTCACAAAGTGCAGTTTGCATGAGAGGCCCCTGTGCAGAAATGGCTACTAGGCTCTGCTTTCTTATTTGAGCCCTGCTAGCCACAAGGAGCCCTTCTTATTAGGTGCCTTTTTTTTTCCTTTAAAGGTTCACATTACTAACGATGAAAATAGTACAGGCCCTCCCTGCAGTAGTTTAGGTCTGAATTCTCTCAGCCTAAGCTCCCATCCTAGATGTGCACCTTAACAGCTTGAGCAAGGCCTTAAACATCTTTAAGATTAATTATCTCTAAAATGGGTATTCTAATCCTTCCGGTAGGGAGTAATTGGTCTTCCCAATCATGATGATTCTTTCCATGTCAAAGTGATTCCATTAATCTGTCAGTCCTGGCTTCTCTACCCAACTTCTTTTATTCTACCCTAGTCAAATGGGGTGACCCCTGATTGGTGAGTGAGGAAGGAGAAACTGAATATGTATACTGAACTTCCCAATTGTTCTAACTTACCCATGCACGTGACAGCATTACTTCTGCCCCCCATAATTCACTGTAAGCTTCTCAAAACTAGCAAAGAAAAATCCCATATATACTTCTTCAGTGCCAACCAAGGGCCAGATATTTTGTTGCTAAACAAAGATGAATGACTCAAACTCCCCGCCCTCAAGTAGCACTTGTCTATTTGGGGAAATTGGAAATATAAATAATAACATGTAAATGACCTCTAAAGTTCTATAACAGAAATATGAAAAATATCGTGAATTGAAATAAAAGCCTGGGGCATAGGTAAGCTTTCTAAAGCATTATCTAGTTCAACATACCTGTAAAAAGCCCTGGGAAGTTAATCAGGTAAATAACAACAATAGTACCAGTGGTTCTCAACCTGTGGGTCGCGACCTCTTTGGTGGTCGAACGACCCTTTCACAGGGGTCACCTAAGACCATCCTGCATATCAGATATTTACATTATGATTAATAACAGTAGCAACATTACAGTTATGAAGTAGCTATGAAAATAATTTTATGGTTGGGTCACAACATGAGGAACTGTTTTTAAAGTGCCAGAAGGTTGAGAACCACTGGATAGACTAACATTTACTGATCATATTCCATGATTAAGTGCTGAGAGCTTTATATGCATTATCTATATAATTTTCAATGTAACCCTTTAAAGTACACACTTTCCTACTCTCATTGTGTGGTAAAAGAAACTAAAGCACAAAAGTGTGACTTTCTCAGGATTGCATAAGTAGTTAAGGATGACGCAGCCACCTACTCCAAAGCATATAATCCTAACCATTAGGAAAAACTGCCCTAATGGTTCTGTAAATTCTGTAAATGAAGAGATTGAAGCTTAATTGTTTTTATTTTTGCATCCCCAGCATGGCAAACACTGATCAGTCAGTAACTACTATGGAATAAATAAAGGTAGGAGACAAGACAGGAAAGATGGCAGGGGAAGGAGGCTCTTAGAAAAAAATCATCCGCCAGAACAGCAGCATGATATATTCATGTAGTTGTGCTGGCGATAGGTCTGTTGTCACTGGAAGCAGTCATTGAAGGGCAATATATTTGTAAATATTTAGAGTTCTGACTTATCTTGAATAGGGCAGGCTGAATACACAGCTGTCGTCACTCTTGGATATTTGTTTGGTCTATAAATAATAACAACGTGGTGACAGTTCAGAAGCTATGCAGAGAAACCACTCCTGGGTTATTTATCTCACCCCAAACATCCCAGGCTTCTGAGACCGCAAAGCAAGGGCTTTCCATGCTAGCTGACCCTGGCGAGACAACACAGACACTTGCCAGAGGAATGATCAAAGAGTTGAAAAATAGAAACAGTGGTCAATGTTTGATTATCATTTTTTAAAAAGTGCGTTAAATTTATGGAGTCGTATTTTATATTTCGCGAAGACCATACTGAATTTGAATTGTTCACAGCAATTGGAATTAATGTTATCTCTCAAACATGTATTGACACTTTTGTTATTTTTCATGGCTGCTCTTCTACAGTCTACTATATAAAATCATTCTGATGTGCTCCTATCTCATGTTCTGAATATACACACTCTATGGGCAAAGGCTGAGCTGTTATTTTATTTATTTCTTCATCCCCACTTCCTGGCATGTTGAGGCTATAAAATGACACATTAAAGCTCCCAGTAAATGGATAAGGAATAGATAAGTCATTTAAAAATCTTCAGTTTTTTCCTCAGGCTATCAGATCTTGAGTATTCAGACACTGAGTGTGTTAGAACAGAAACAGGATGTAACCTGTTTTCAGCTTCCACCTTAATCCATTGCATCTACTTCTCCATCTACTTCCTGTTCACCTCCTCAAAAGCAGGATATTGGGCTGCCTAATTTCTAAGTGGCAACTTAGTAAACTCTAGTTACAGATGTCTATTTAAATTTAAACTAGTTAACATTAAATTAAAAATCCAACACCTCATTTCCACTGGCCACATTTCAAGTGCCCAATGTCCACATGTGGCCAGTGGCTACTATACTAGACAGCACCGATCAAGAGCATTTCTACCCTCAAAGAACGTGCTCTTGGACAGTGCTGTTGAAAGAACTCCTTCTGCCTCCATCTCTTTTTTTTTATATATATTTTTTTATTTATTTCAGAGAGGAAGAGAGAAGGAGAGAAAGAGATAGAAACATCAATGATGAGAATCATTGATTGGCTGCCTCCTGCACACCCCCCACTGGGGGGGATCAAGCCCGCAACCCAGGCATCTGCCCTTGACTGGAATCGAACCTGGGACCCTTCAGTCTGCAGGCGACGCTCTATCCACTGAGCCAAACCAGTTAGGGCTGCCTCCATCTCTTAAGGCAACCACTTTATCAAGAGTCTGAGCCAAGCTTCCCTGGGCATACACGATGTTTTAGAATGCACAAACATGACTGTTGCAGTTTTTCAGAACAGTCGGGAGATAGGGACAGAGCTGGTGGGAAACGACTGGGGGACTATTATTGGAGGGGTGGACTGATGAGAGAGTCTGGAATGTGACTATGCTCCACATGAGAATCAGCTCTCTAGGACGTGTGTATTTGAGCAATTACATGTCCGGGGTGAGATAATTTGCATTCTGATGGAGTTGAGGGATCAGGTCACCATTCTTCTCCTATTATGTGAGAGATTGTGTGGGAAGCATTTATATACTCTCCATAAATATTCATAGGAGAGTGACTATATGTATAGATATATGTGCATATTGACTCTATGCAGATGGTTAAAATGTGGCTACAAGAGACTTGGAAAGACCTAATATTTGCTATGCTAGGACAACTGTTATGTGACTAGAAATCACTCTGAAGGGAAGGGAGCAGGGAGGATGCCTTAGCTGAGAAGGAGCGGCCAGTGCTGGGCAGCTTGTGAAGAATAAATATGCCTTTTCCCCAGTCATTTATTTCATCCTGCCACTGCTGATGCAGAGACATATCACTGACATTGTCAGTCTGGCTATCTACTCCATGAGGGGATCTCTCTGACTGTCAGGCTGCCCCTAACAGCCATTCCCACTGTGGGAATGAGCCATCCACTGACATTTACCCATTCATTTCTATACCAGTATAAAGAGAAAAAAAATATTGGTTAAAATTAGTTGATTTTCAACATGATTTTATCTGTTTCAAATTGAAACCTGGCTTCATTATTATTAATTTATGGAATGCTCACTATATGCTAGACTCACTCTATCCCCTAGCTTATTTAATCATGGCAATACCCTATGCAGTGATGCCAGTAATATACCCATTTTAGAGATGAAGATACTGAAGCTGAGATAAGTGAATGCCATTCCCAAGATCACACAGCAGTTTCAAGACTGATTCAAACGGAAGCACATGATTTCAAAGATGAGAAAGTGGATGAATTAGGATGGAGGGAAGACGACCCAATGTTGTATATCTTGGTGATTTATGTTTGCAACAGAACTGCACTGTCCAGGGACACTTTCCTAATGTGGAAAGGCCACTCATGCCCCAAACGTGACACTCACGCAGTTGTGTGCTCTCCCGCTGCCTTATTTCCCTGTGGACATGTCCATTTTCCAACCACAGTCTTCCTTCTCCGCTCTAAAGCTGGGACTGTGCACAGTAGCTGAGAAGGACACTAGGTTTTTAGATTAGTGAATTCCCTGTATGCTTTCCTTAATTTCCTCAGCTTTCATTTTCACACCCTTGCAAAGAGGCACTGACAGATACCCAGACAGAGCAACCCAACACAGGACCGGCTCTGGTTTCAGATAAGATTATTCACGAAGACAAAAGCCTGGAACGTTTAGCAAATGCAAGTGCTAGCAGCCAGTTCAGCCTACCAGGGGCAGGGAAAATAGATTGCAGTGTCAACTTAATCAATGGTTCATCGCTGTACTTTTTCAGTGCTTGAACCTTATTAGGATTGAGGCTGCATTGCTTGGCTGAAAATCAATCTGGAATTTTTCAAAGAGCTGCAAACTGCAGAAATGCAATTGAAAATAATTTGACGATTTTTCCAAGTGCCTTGGGGAAATCCATGCAGAGCTAAGTGGGGCTGGTACATGGATGTGCCTCTGGCTGGGGCTCAGAGGCAGGAAAAGATGAGGAAGCCCCAGCGTACATGGTGGAGTTCCAAATCCAGGGCAAATTGACTAAACTAGTGTCTTAGGTCAGCTTTGAAAATGCAGTGACTGAACATAGAAGTATGAGGGTTAGGCTCGCTAGATACAGAAACTGACTTCAGGCTAAGGTTGGACTAAGAAAGCCTATAGAAGAGTCATTGAGTTTCTCCTTGGGACCTGACCTCACATCTAGAAATCACTTCAAGGATAGTATGGATGACCAGGACAAGGGGAGAGATGATACAAGGTGTAACACATGAGATGTTCTAAAGAAAACATGAAAGAGAGTTTTAGAGAACCTAACCAGGAAAGAGCATATATATAGATCTATGTGTCTACCTCAGTTAGGTAGTGGTTGGATGTATGATAGTACAACGCTCAATGCAGACGTTAGGAAAATAGTTCTAAAGTTTTAAGACATAGGGAATCTGAAACTGATTAATAAGCTCATGGGTAAAACACAAATATTTGCATCGTGGTTAAGAAAACCAGCCTTCTTATCAGTGACATCTCAGTGAAATCCAGGCTCCATTTAGTAAAGCTGCTGGTGGGAGATGTCTGACCTCCTTGAGTCTCAATTTCACAGCTGTTAACAATGCTAACACTTCCCGCCTCTCAGGCTTGTTAAGAAGATAAAATGAAAGAATTAAATATCTAGCACCATGATTGGCATGTAATGCATGGCCCCCAAATAGTATAAGTTGATGCTATTATTGTGAAGAAGGTAAAAATAAGATTTTGAACTAGGTCATTGCATGGGTTGAACTGTGTCCTCCCAAAAAATACTAGATGTTGAAGTCCGAACCCCTGATACTGGTGTGGTCTTCTTCGCAAATAGTCTTTGCAGATATAATGAAGTTAACATGAGTTCATCAGAGTGAGCCCTAACTCAAAATCTGAGGTCCTTGTAAGAAGAAGAGAAGAAACACAGAGACAGACATGCACAGAGGCAAGATGACAGAGACACAGAGGGAGAGGTTAACCATGTGAAACTGGCAGCAGAGACTGGAGATATGACATCCCGGGGAGGCCTAAGGTGGAATAGGCAAAGAAGAATCATCTCATAGAGCCTTCAGAGAGAGCACAGTCCAGCTGAGACCTTGGCTTTGGACTTCTGATCTCTACAATTGTGAGAGAATAAACTGCTGTTATTTGAAGTCACCTAGTTTGTGGTACTTTGTTACAGCAGCCACAAGAAACTGATACAGCCGTGATTCTTGCTCAAGGGGGGTCTCTCCATTTAGCTAGCATTTCATTAACTGTCAGTCTTAACCAACTAGAGATGCTTTGGTTCCCTAGAAAAGTTTACAAAAATCCAGAAAGACTACAAAGTTTTGAATGTTATAATTTTGTGAAAGACTTTTGTATTTTCAGTATAGTTATAATGTGAAAAGTATTGCATGGTGCATTGTATTTGCCTAACAAAATACCATAGATTGGGCTGCTTAAACAACAGAAATTTACTTTCTCACATTTCTGAAAGCTGTACGTTTGACATCAATGGGCCAATATGGCTAGGTTCCGGTGAAGACTCTGTTCCTGGCTTGAAAGTGGCTGCCTTCTTGTTGTGTCCTCACATGGCCTTATGGCCTTTCCTTAGTAGGGGAGGAGGTGGAGAGAGAGAGAGAGAGAGATCGCTCTTTGGTATCTCTTCTTATAAGGATTAATCCCATAAGACCAGGGCTTCATCCTCTTGGCCTCATCTAATCCTAATATCCTCCCAAAGGCCCCATTTCCACAAACTATGAATTGGGAGTTAAGGCTTCAATTTATGAATTTGGGAGAGATACATTTAGTCCATGACATATGTCTTAAACTGGAAAGCAATTTATTATTATCTTTCTCTCCTAAATATGCCATAAGATCAGGTTAATGCAGTTTAAATAACTTTGGGGGTTAGAGGGGACAGGCTATGCCCAACAATTAGTAACATATAGTCTCTGTCCCCAAGCATCTTACAGACTAATGGAAGAGACCGATTGTTAACAGGACATTCCATATAATATGGTGCTGGAGGTAAGCTTGAGGGGCATCAGAAGAGGTTCAGAGAAATATTCCTGCAGGAGACTCCTGTCTTAAGGGAAGGGATTATGTCTCATTCCTTTTTGTCTATGAGAGAGCATAGCATATTGCAACAGATATGGCTGGTGTTTAATAAATACTTATTGGAGAAATAAGTGAATGAATAAATGAACCATATTGCCATTAACTAGAACACCCAAATTCCTGACCATATTCAAGGATGCTCTATATCAGAAGTTCATTATAAAAGTCTAAAATGTAAGCTGAGGTATTGTGTAGCAAAAAACAACAACATTGAACTAAGAATATAAAGAACAGGTTTTATTCATAACTGTCTTTAACTAGCCCTGAGACCTTGGGTAAGAGGCTGAGAAAAAAATACATCTGAGAGTGAAGAGGTTCGCCCAACTCCTGTCACTTCTAAAACTCTGATTCTAAAATTCCCACCTTGCATTTCATCTCAGGAACATTATTAATGATATTTGGAGTGCTAAACGTAACTCATTACTCTCTGTAAGGGGGTAACTTGAAAAGGGATCCAATAATCAAAATATTAGCCATAATAAACATTTGTTGAATCCAAGGGTAAGTAGTCTAATGTAGAGACTCTGGTGGATTTTGTTTATTCATTCAAAAGTGTTTATTCAACTAATACTAAATGTCAGGCTAGGGGACAGGTAATGATGTAGTCATATAAGTCATATATAGCTAAAGCACCAAGTGGGTGAGGGCATGAATGGGGGGGGGGCAATGAGGGGGTAAGGACACATATGTAATACCTTAATTAATACAAAATAAATATGTATGTGTTTCTCTCTATATATGCAAATTTTAAACATTAATATCTATTTCTCCCAAGCAACTCTCTAAAAGGCTCTTTATACTTTTCAACCTGAGTGCTCTGTTGCCATAACCTCATGTTAGCAATGCTCTCCGGAAAGGAATTCTCCTTAATGCTTTTAGTGCTTGGCTCTTGTATCTGAACCATGTGGTTCTCGTAGTTGACAAAAGCCAAAATTAGTCCTAGCTATGTAGTTCAGTAGATGGGAGTGCTGTCCCAATACACCAAGTTTGCAGGTTCCATCCCCAGTCAGGGCACATATAAGAATCAACCAATAAATGCATAAATAAGTGGAACAACAAATTGATTTTCTCTCTTTCTCTCTCATTCTCCCTCCCTCTCTCTCTCTCTCAAATAAAAAAAAAAAGTTAAAAAAGCCAAAAATAGCTTTAGAAAATGCACCCTATTTATTCACCTTAGAATTTGGAAAGTCTTAACAAAGTTTATAATTCTATTCCAGTTTTGGGGGAAAATATGTATATTTTGCTTTTCTTCCTAAATTCCAGTCTACCTCTGTATCATTCCTGGATCCCTTACCAGCCTTTCCTACATACTAAAGTGATATTGGAGTTTAAATGTATAAAGGAAATATCAATCCAAGTCTTGTCTCCTTTCTACCCTAGGTTTATTTTCCAAAGAATCATAGAATATTAATGATAAAATGACCATAGGGCTGATTTAATTCAACTTTTTTTTATTTTGCACATAAAGAAGCAATAAAGGAATGAAGATATTACCCATGGTCATTCAGCTAACTGCTAGTAAGGTTGAGACTATTACCCAAGTTTCTTGACTTTCAGTTGACAACCTCTCTAACTAAACCAATTGCCCTGTTTCTTTTCTGTTCTTCACATACCTTCCCTTACAGATGGTGGCATTCTGAGATTTCTGTCATACATCCAATTGGGTCATATCTGGGTAAATCAGGGTCCAGAAAACATTTTCTTTTTTTTTTCTTTTTTTAAAAATATATTTTATTGGGTTTTTTACAGAGAGGAAGGGAGAGGGATAGAGAGTTAGAAACATCGATGAGAGAGAAACATCGACTAGCTGCCTCCTGCACACTCCCTACTGGGTATGTGCCAGCAACCAAGGTACATGCCCTTGACCGGAATTGAACCTGGGACCCTTCAGTCTGCAGGCCAATGCTCTATCCACTGAACCAAACCACTCAGGGCCAGAAAACATTTTCTATAAAGGTCCAGATAGCAAGTATTTAGGCTTTGAGGTCCACTTGCTCTCTGTGGCAACTACTCAACTGTCACTATAGTACAAAAGCAGCTATATATAATATGTAAACAAATAAGAGTGCCAGTGTTTCAATGAAACTTTATTTACAAAAATAGACAGTAGGCCGGATTTGACCAGTGTGCCATAGTTTGCCAAATCCTGGTCTAGATTTGTCTTCACTACTCATCATCCTATAAGCTGATTTTTTCTGATCATGAGGTCAAAGAATGAGAGATACCATTCTTCTTTCCTTATTGTAACAAGATCTATTAATTTTGTGCATTACATTCAAGAGAAATCTACTACATACCCACTTTATAGAAAAGGAACAAGGGGTAAAATAAGCTGTAATAATAAGAAGAAGATATGCTGTCTATTGAGTGTTTACTATGTCTCAGTTATCAGGCAAAATGCTTTTATTTACATGCTTCTCACTGTCCTTACAAAAGCCCACTTTACTGCTAAGAAAGGTAAGGCCCAGCAGAAGTAGTAAATCCCCTCAAGGGTACACAGCTAGAAAGTCCTAGAAGTAGGACTTGAATTCAGATCTGCATAGGTCTTACTGAAGTCCTGAGAGCATGAGGGGCTGGTCTCTTGTAAAGGAATCATTGCTCTAGCCCAGGGTCCATGTTGTCTTCAGTTAGTGCTAGGGGTTTCTCCATTCATTCTTCCACCTCTTGTCTCTTGTCTGGGAATAATTTGTGTGCACAGGGGCACACTATGAATAGTGTGAGTTGCTGAACCAAAGAACAACATGAAATTACAGTGAAATATTAGTTTTGGTTTCCAAAGGATTTGAAAAACCAAACTGTAGATTTAAAATAAATAATATATACCTATATAGATATAGATAGATATAGATGATATATAGATATAGATAGATATAGATATAGATATAGATATAGATATAGATATAGATATAGATATAGATATAGATATAGATATAGATATACAGTGGGCCCCTGACTTACGAGTTTAATTCGTTCCGAGACCAAGCTCATTAAGGAGCTCGTTAACTCAAATTACTCTGTCAACTCAATGCAAAAAATCGGCCGAGAGACAGCTGGTATCTCAAAAAACTCCTTAGTCGGGACACTCATAAGTCAAGGCCCCACTGTAGATATAGATAGATATAGATATAGATAGATATCGATATAGATAGATATAGATATAGATATAGATATAGATATAGATATAGATATAGATATAGATAGATGATATAGATATAGATATAGATATAGATATAGATATAGATATAGATATAGATATAGATATAGATATCTATTTCAGCTTTCCAGTCTTTCAGTGTGTGTACTTTACCCACTCGTTCTGACCAACACAGTGCCAGGCATTATTGCTCACACAAACAAGATTTTTAGAAGGCCCTGAGGTTGAGGGCTAACTGCATCTACCTAGCTGAGAGAACCTGTGCAAATACCTCATGCTGTAGTCCTCATTCCCCTCCAATAAAATGAGAGTTTTATTTAACACTCACCCAAATCCCTTATACTCAGATGTTCTAGTTAATGAGTCTACAAGGAACGTAAAGTGCCACCGGGGCAGCACCCCTGGGGTTTGAGAGTTCTTTAAAGAACTACCACTGCTCCATAAATTCTTATAAAGGGTGCTTGTAGGGACCACAGTATACCAAGGAGCAGCTGACTTTGATACAAAGATGTGCAACTGCACGTGTGTGAGCACTACTGATTAATTATCATACCCTCTGACTTACTTGTCAGTAGATTGTCCATTACATGATTCCAAACAGTACAGAGCTGGAATGGCACTCATAATAATAGCAATGATAATAACTGTGGTACATATTGTCTATTGATACTTAGCGCCATCCCTACATTTCTTCTTTTAAAAAATTAAATGTATTAGAGTGACATTGGATCATATAGGTTTAAGGTATACATTTCTATGTTGCAAGACCTGTATATTGCACTGTGTGTCCACTACCCAAAGTCAAATCATCTTCTTTTACCATATATTAGGTGCCCTCTGCCTCCCCCTTCACTGCTCCTCCCTACCCCATACTGCTGCTTGTGTCCATGACTGTCAGTTTTATATCCACATTAGTGAAATCATACGGTTCTTAGCTTTGCCTAGGTACAAAACCCACATGTATATGGGCAGATACTTTTTGACAAAGGAGCCAGAAGCACACAATGGAGTAAAGAAAGCCTCTTCAATAAACGGTGATGGGAGATCTGGAAAACCATATGCAAAAGAATGAAACTAGACTACAGTTTGTCCCCAGGCACAAAAATTAATTCATTGTGGATCAAAGATCTAAATATAAGATCTGAAACAATAAATTACATAAAATAAAACAGAGGTACTAAACTTATGGACTTGGTTACAGAGAACATTTTATGAAATTGACCCCAAAGGCAAGGAAAATAAAGGCCAAAATAAATCAAAGGGACTATATCAAGCTAAACAGCTTCGGCACTGCAAAAGGAACACCCCTACATTTCTGATCTCTCCCCTCTACTGCGGGACTGAAGGTCTAGAACAGTGATGGCGAACCTATAGCATGCATGTCAGAGGTGACACGCGAACTCATTTTTTTGGTTGATTTTTCTTTGTTAAATGGCATTTAAATATATAAAATAAATATCAAAAATATAAATCTTTGTTTTACTATGGTTGCAAATATCAAAAAATTTCTATATGTGACACGGCACCAGAGTTAAGTTAGGGTTTTTCAAAATGCTGACACGCCAAGCTCAAAAGGTTCGCCATCACTGGTCTAGAACCTGAATTTTCAATGCTGTACTTCTTCCACAATTTATACTTAACCAGTGAAGTATTTGCACAAGACCTATAAAACATAAAGGAAAGGGGAAGCCATTACCGTCAGCTATGCACAGGTAAATGGCCTGGACAGGTAGAGGTTTTGCCATGGCTTTGTGGCACACAGCTGGTCATCACCCACCTCCATGATCCTGGCAGCTGAAACCAACGGCAGTGCTTCCCTGTCATTCCTGCACATCAGTGTATGTGAAATCCGACAGCGGCCTTCCTAATCTTCCTGCCCCAGGTCCTCCCCAGATGTGTGAGCCTCTCTCCATGTTCAATTCCTTCCTGCCTGAAATTCCTAAAGTGGTTTCTGTTTTCCTGACAAATCGGCATGGCAGGCTGTAATAGCTAACTCACGAAAAACTCACTTATTAAACGGTACTATTTTCCAGGCACTCATCTAAATGCTTTATGAGTATTTTCTTCTTTAACCATTATTAGACATTGTTAGCTCTATTTATTAGATGAGGAAATTTGGAACAGATATATTAAATCACTTCCACAAAGTCACCTATAAACTGAAGGAAGCAAAGGGTTTCTGAAATCTAAGCAGAGCCAGTTAAGATGAGCCATCCCTTGCAGAAAGTACCTGGAGGAGGTCCGAGAAGGCAGGTAGGACACAGGATCCAGAAAATTATGATGTAGTTTTGGATGATCCAGGAAGAGGTACAAGGGCTATTTTCAGATGAGGTGAAATGGAAGTGCCGGATAGACAATCAAGTAGGTAGCAACAGTGAGGTTGAGCAGCATGAAGAAAGATACCAATTGCTCAAATAGGATTAAGGGCCAGGACTGCATATCTTAGCAAGGCTCATCTAAGCTATGACAAGTCTAAGTCTTGAGGGAACTTAAGTACAAGACAGGATGGCAAAGGTAAAAGTCAAGTATGGGCAACAAGACTGGGATGGAGTGATTTTCTAGTTACCTACTGGAAAATAGAAAGTCCTCCAAATATTAAATGAATTGCCTTAGCAGGTTCTCGGTAGTACTTCTTAAGCCATCCTGAAATTAAACCAGGATTATTCTCAGAGACCATTGAGGAAATGAGATTGGAGGTGGTTAGCATGAGACCTCAATTTTGGTGTTTGTAAAAGTGAAAAGATGGAACTTAGATAATTTATCATTACTATATCATGCTTTATTCTTTTCCCTTATCTCTTTTTTCATTTTTAAATATATTTTTATTGTTGATAATATTATAGATGTCTCCCATTCTCCCCCTTTACCCCCTCCTCCCAGCCTCTACTCACTCTCCCACCAAGGTCTTCACTACCCTGTTGCCCATGTCCATGGGCTATGCATATAAGTATATCAGTTCTTTGGTTTATCTCTTCTCATTCCCCCCAAACCCATATCAAGGTATGTCAGTCTGTTCCATGCCTCCATGCTTTGGGTCTTATTTTGTTGGTCAATTAATTTTGTTCATTAGGTTACGCAAATAAGTGAGATTATATGCTATTTGTCTTTCTCAGTTTGGCTTAGTTCACTCAGCATAATATTTTCCAGGTCCATCCATGCAGTCCCAAAGGGTAAGAGATCCATCTTTGTTACAGCTGCATAGTATTCCATAGTATAAATGTCCCACAGCTTTTTTATCCATTCATTTACTGATGGGAAATTGGGCTGTTTCCAGATCTTAGCTACTATAAATAATGCTTCTATGAATATAGGGATGCATATATTCTTTCTGATTGTTTTGTGGAGTTTTTAGGATATATTCCCAGAAGTGTGATCACTGGGTCAAACAGAAGTTCCATTTTAAATTTTTTGAGAAAACTCCATACTGTTTTCCATAGTGGCTGCATCAGTCTTCATTCCCACCAGCAGTGAACTAGCATTCCCTTTCCTCCACATCCTCGCCAGTACTTGTTGTTTGCTGATTTTTAGCCAGTCTGATAGGTATGAGGTGATATCTCATTGTTGTTTTAATTTGCATTTCTCTGATGATTAGTGACTGCACATTTTTTTCATGTGTTTCTTGGCTATTTGTATGTCCTCTTTGGAGAAATGTCTATTTAGGTCTTCTGCCCATTTTTTAATTGGATTTTTGTCTTCTTAACCAGTGCATTTTATAAAGAGCCATGGCTACAAAAGAACTAAGGAGCGAAAGCTATAGAATGTGCTAAGCCATTTATTCAAGTGGTTTAGTTAGTAAGCTTTCTTGGGAGAAGGGAGTGAGTGACATGGGATAACCAAGGGGGAAAAAATCAAATGGTCTCATCTAGAGACTAGCTTTGTTCCGATGTCTCAGGGAAGAACAATTTGCACCACAAAGTTAGTCCCATCTTCAGACAAGTGAGCTGGCCTTTCATATGCTTGTGAGTCTTTTGCCCCCCAGACAGGGATATCCTCTAAGGTGAAATGCTCCTTTTTAGTCTAAGGCAATTCTCTAAAGAAGGAAAAATCTGTGAAGTATTCTCAACCAACATTCTCAGCAGGTAGGTTATGGGCTTACTGATTAAAACATATATGTGCAAGGCACCCACAGCACCCACTACAGTCTACCCCTTGCACCACTTAGATCCATTTGACTCTTACATTAAGTTCATTCCCTCTGTGGGTATGTTCTCAGAATTCTCATTGGTCTCAATTTCTTGGAGAACTCACAGGAGCATGGTTAACTGGAATGAACTACACCAACTGCTGCTGCTGCTACAGCAGCATAATTGATATTCATCTCCATAGTTTCAAATATCCATGCTAGCTTTCCCTCTCCCTGGGCCAGCAAGCACTACTACTAGTCTAGGTGTCTTGTCTTATGATTTGCCACAAATTCTTATACCTAGGGTGTCTGAAACCTTGATTTCTATGTTCTTATTGACTACTAGGGGCCCAGTGCACGAATCTGTGCACCTTGAAAGGAACTGTGGGCTGCGAGGCTGCGGTGGGCACAAGGGTGGGTCTCGGCCCATCCTCTGCACTCCTGCCCTGCCCCTCCTGCTGCGGCCCCCAGTCTCCTGTCTGCCAGCAGCCCCACTCCCGCTGCTGTCACTGCTCCCATGCACTGACAGTGCCAGCCCCACTCACACAGCACAGAGCAATTGGGGCCGGCACCAGCAGAGGATGCAAGTGGGGCCGGGTGCCCTCAGTGGGTGCGAGCTGTGGCTGCTGCCCTGATCGCCCCCTCAGGAGCGGGGGGAAATGGAGAAGCCCTGGGGGCTATCGGGGCTGGCAGCTGCCGCTCGCATCCGCTGATGGCACCGAGCGATCAAGACCGGCACCAGGTGCCAGCAGTGGGTGCAAGAAGCGGCTCTGGCGCCAGCTGTGGATGTGAGTGGGGCTGGCGCCGGCAGTGGGTGCAAGTGGAGCCATTGCTGGCAGTGGGTGCAAGAGGCAGGGCACCGGCCCTGATCACCCCTCAGGAGCAGAGGGAGGTGGAAAAGCCGAGCGATCAGGGCTGGTGCACGTGCAGGCAGCAGGTGTGAGTGCTAGCTAGGCAGGGCCACTGGGCAAGGGAGCAAAGAATTTTCAGTAACCACTAGCGGCTTGCCCTGATGACAGTGACTGGTGCTCCATCTGGTCTGGCGCCCCCATTCACCTGCTCCACCATCCCGCCTCGGCCAACGCCCGCCATGTACCGTGCCCACCCCCTGGTGGTCAGCGCATGTCATAGCGACTGGTTGTTCAGTTGTTCTACCATTTGGTCTTTTTGCGTATTAGCCTTTTATTATATAGGATGGTTGCTCTTTTTTTAAAAATATATTTTATTGATTTTTTTTTAACAGAGAGGAAGCAAGAGGGATAGAGAGTTAGAAACAATGATGAAAGAGAAACATTGATCAGCTGTCTCCTGCATACCCCCAACTGGAGATGTGCCTGCAAGCAAGGTACATGCCCTTGGCCAGAATCAAACCTGGGACCCTTCAGTCCGCAGGTCGACGCTCTATCCACTGAGCCATACTGATCAGGGCAATGGTTGCTCTTTTTGTGAATCTGAAATAATAATTGGGCATGAAAGTACCAAGAGACACCTAAGTGGATTATCTCTATGTTAGACATATCCCTCCTTGCCTTCATTATGTATAAGCAAGCCTATGACCTCATGATAATCAGGGTTAAATACCTCTGCTGCTATGCTAGTTTCTTTCTTTGGCTGATAGTCAGCTACCCTGAGGATCCCAAAGGACTAAATGGCAGCTGTAACTTTAGATTAAGAGTGCTCTTACTGTGTCCCTCTGGGCCCTAAGATCTCTAAAGCCACAGAACCAAAATTTACAGAAAAGGGTAAAAATTTCATAAATGGGTAACAAGGAGTCAAAATCATTGTGCTACTTCTACTGCCACTCCTTGGTTCTCAGACCCATGTATTCTACCTTTTGGGACAATAACATCATATAATGATTAATGGCTTATGGTATATACTTATAGGGCTCAATCTTTGCATACTGTCTTTTCAAAGCTGGTGCTTTAGCTGTGGCATCAAGAGTTTACTTTCATTGCTCTACTAGGCTATAGCTTCTGGGTAGGATGTGATGAGGAAGGATCAGTGGATGCCATAGCTATATGTTCAAAGACCCTTCTCCTTTACTATAAAGTGGATCCAAGCAATGTGATATGGAATTCCATGTTGGTAGATCAGACACTCTGTGAAGTCTTGGATACTGGTACTGACCAAGGCACTACAGACAGGCAAAGGCAAATCTATGAGTAGATTCTGTGTCAACCCAGTAAACATAGCTTACTGGTCTTTCCAAAATGGAAGAGGTCCAATCTGTCAACTTGTCACTTCTTGGGCTCTTAAGGATGACACAGAATCAAGGTCTCTGTTGCTGGCAGGTAGAATATTCGGCAGTAGTATTAGCTTGATCAGGCTTGGGGAACCCATGCATAGCGTTCACTCTACCAAAATGACTGATCTGTTTACTGGAGTGGCTGATGACCAAGGCTTGTTTACATCTACTAACTATATTACATTAGCTTTCCCATTGGGATGTTTAAATCTTTTCTACCATGAATGTTTTCTGATGGACAATGACGTATGGCATACAATGTTCATACATTCTTCCTACTTCCATGGGAACATCCACATGGCTCTTTCCTAGGACTCCTTGTCCCCAGGTGTCCAATTTTGCTCCTTCCACAGTTTCTCTCTGAACAGCTAACTAAGCTATTCACTACTGCTCATAATTCTGTGTATATCCTTACTCCAAACCACTTCTTTCTCCACACAAAGTGAATGACCAGAGTCAGTGCCCAAAGCTCTGTCCATTGTCCCTGCAGAACAATAATACTATTGTTGCATGTGAAGGCAATGTAAAGCAACTGGGAGGTTTGTCTACGTTTTCAGTAACATTTAAGAATTTTCAGATATTTTTTTTTCTTACTCCCTTTCCTTTTCCCTCTCTCTCACTTCTTTCAACTATAATAAATTAACAAATTGGAACAATTTCCACACACCAATGTCTTATAGTGGCACTCCTGAGTGAGACTGTAGTGTAGCAGCAGTCCATGTATGGCTTGTACCTATAGAAAGCCAGGCCATTTGTTAACCAAACTCAGTGTTTTCATTCATCAGCTGGTCATGTGGAATACCCAGCATGAGGGCCTAGGTGTGAGCTGAGGAAAAGGCAACAGTACAAGAAGTGACATTTGGGTCTGGGCTTCCTGCTCTGTAGTTTATTGGATGCCTCTGGGCCTTCTCAATCTTGATCCTAGATGTACCATTTCTATTTAATGATGACTTTCTGCTGGGCTTACTA
Source organism: Myotis lucifugus (assembly GCF_000147115.1). Classification (NCBI taxonomy): domain Eukaryota; kingdom Metazoa; phylum Chordata; class Mammalia; order Chiroptera; family Vespertilionidae; genus Myotis; species Myotis lucifugus. Next base: position 1,287,968 of record NW_005871152.1, read on the forward strand.
GTACTTACCCTTATGCCTTGGTGGGTTTTACAGAACACATCACTTGATCTATACTTCTGGCCACATGATCACTTAATAACCCATAGTCAGGGATCAATTTCAATTAGAGCCCAAAAGCATGTCAGGAGCGATTTTAGAATGGTGTGTAAGTGCTCTGCTGCAAATAGTAATAACTTGTTCCAGAACTACCAGATTCTGCTCCATGACTCTCCTATTGGGTCTTTCCAGAGGCCCCACAAGGTCTTTCTCAACTTTACACCCACCAAAGCTAGAAGCTTTACATATTGCCTAATGAATGTGTGGTAAGAGCATCATGTGTGGAAAATGCTGGTTCCTCAATCCAAAGAGTGCTATTTAGTGCTGTATTTCTTTCTTAGTGGTCGAAAGAGCAAGGTGAAGTAATTTGTCCTTTACTTTGTAAGTGATGTCCCGGTATATCGCAGACCACTAAGTCCCTAAAGTCTCCAATGTCGCAGGCCTTGAATTTTATAAGACGTATCATTCATTTTCTGCAGTGCATGTGCCTTTCCAAAGTATCCAAAGTACTTGCTATTTAATGTCTACCAGGGTAAATTAAGGTGACATCATCAATTTTGTAGACTAATGTGATGTTCTGAATTGTCCAGATAGTCCAGGCCCCTTTGGAATTTATTATGACAGAGAACATGAGACCTCATAGCACTGGCATTAGACCAGGAAGGTGTATTGTCACTTGTCTCTTGTGATGCCAACTGCTTTTAATCATCCTTCTTAATGATAACAGAAATCAACAGATCTGCTGTATTAATAGCTCAGACCATGCACCCAAATCTGTGTGTTAATCTGCTCTAATAAAGCCACCACATCAGTATACAGCTGCAATTGGTACTAATACTAGTATTTGATTATTTTTGGGTGGTCCACTGTCACCCAGTAGGATCCATTTGGATTTTTCAGGGTTTAACTGATTAAGCAAATAGGAATATGATAGGGATCACTAAACCTGAGGGTGGCATGTCTTGCTGACATTCCAGAATGCATTCTTATTTTTATTTAATTGAGGGGGTGGTTTGGGGAGATTCAACTTGGCCTGTCTTACAATAGTTCTTAATGTACAGAACTAGGAACGAATGTGAGGATTCTGTTGACTGCCAAATATGTCTATTCCAATTACACACTTGGGAACCTGGAAATGATGTTAGGTCTGTGGCCCCACCGGACCTATTTGTTTTCCAATACACACTACACCCCTATTCTATCAGAGAGACCACAGCGGCAGATATTACTGTGAACTCAGATTCTCTATCCAAAGTTCTCCAAAGACCTAGTTGTTCCCCTTCCTCAGTGTATACATACTCAAGTAAATAGCTTTTGTGAAAGGACTACAGTAGTTATTACTATGTACACTTGTCATGATGCTTTAGAGTTCTCCATCATGGGAACCTACCTCTTCTTCAATCGATGTCCTCTGAGTCTGAGAACTATATCAGACATAGAAACTGACCAAGATATTATGACTTTCCATTAAGGCACCTGCCCTCAGCCTTTTGTTCTTTTATGTGTAATACATTTTGGCTGCCCTTCTATCATGCCTTTAAGAACATTGTGTTCTATAACCATCTCCACATATGCCTCTGAGTCAGTCTCCCTGGCTGCCATTCTGCTTGATGGTAATTACACCTACATCACTTCTGATTGTAATGTGCTGCCACCTGTCCTCTGTTTAACCATGATCCTCTCATCTCTATTATTACTGGGATCCCAGTTTACAACAGGATCTTCTACTGTGAGTCCCATTCTACAGAGACATAAATAGGAGATTATCAGTGATACTGGTGCCCCTTTCGTCAACACATTCCTTACCACCTGAAAAGTAGCGTCCTCTAGGTTTTTGTGAGTAATATGGTCAGCTGGTAGGTTTTCCAGTCTTCTGCAATCATCCCATTCTAGCATATCTGCTTATCTGAGAATTTTTATTTCTCCTTCTACAGTTTTCCACCGCACTTCTGACATCTATATTTTGTCTAATGTGGGCCACTGCTTTTATACAAGCTTTTGAGATCCATCACAGAACTCAGGGTCCTTGCCCAGGTGCTAAATCCTATGTAACAGGAGATTACATTCTTATCTAGCTTGATATTCTCTGTCCCTTGATATAGCATCATTAGGATTCACTCACAGGTATACTATCCAGTTCAGCCAATACATGCTAGCCCTAATACTGTAGCTACTTCAGTATATAATCCCTGTCTTATTTTAGTAGGATGGCTATGTTATATTGCAATTTGACCTTAATTATGCATATGTGGGCCAGAGAAAGTAGGACAAATCCTGAGGTGTCTTGTAAGGTTCCTGCCTCATTTGAAGCCCCTCATAGTCTTCAAGCAAGAGGTCAAGGTGACAGTACTCTATCTCCAACAAAGTGAAGGAGGCTACATCGTCCTCCCTGAAGTTCCAGGGAATTCGGAGTTTCAAGGTTCTCAATGCATCTACCAGCATTCCCCATCTCAAGTCTCAGAGTCTCACCCACTCCCTGTGAGGTCCTTGATTTTGGCATAGAAGACTTGCTGATATTTTAGACTTTTCTGAAGGCCTGCCTCCTTCTGAAGTAAGTCCTGTTCCTGACCCTCAGATGTGCTTCTCCTCTCGCTGGAGGAGATGTAGGCTCTTTTTTAAAAAAAAAACAAAAAACTTTCAAGTAAGTTCTTTGTCTCTCACTTTGCTTTAAATTGTTGATAGCTAGATCTGAAAATGTCATATTCTCTCTTGAATGAATGGGTGGTACTTAGAATAAGTACATAATCCCATAGTCCTTGAAGTTGCTATTTTCCCACACATCTCAAACAAATGCCCAAGACTCTGCACTAGCTAGTGCATCCCTTCCACATGTAGCCATCCCAGCTCACCTCAGGTGAACAGCTTAGCAATTGCATTGCTACTGCATGCCAGAGACTATCAAGACTCCACCTTCTACCAGTGACTCATTGCCATCTATCTAGTGAGTGATCCAACTCCAGAATTTCACCCCACGACCATGTGTGATACCAACTGCCTTAGGTCTGGAAGCAGAGCCCAAGGGGGGAAATGGGAGGGCTCATAGAAGGAAAACAAAGGTCACAAGGCCAGGGATAGGATACATGCTAAGCAAGACTGTGACCTCAACTGAAGACAAGCTTAGATCTGATCCCACAGGCACACTTTCAGACTCAAACTGCACCACAGTGTTGGTCCTACCCCAGGCAAGTGTCACTGTCTAAAATCTGCAGTAGGTGAGGAGTGGGGCACATAGCAATTTACAGCTTACATTCAGCCAATGGTAATTCTCTATGGAAAGAATAGCTGTAAATTGTAATCAGCCAACCCTCATGGCAGCTGGGGGACAGATGTACCAGCAGGTAAAGGGGATATGGGCCCAACAGCATCCACTATACAACAGAAAGTAGGATTCTACTCAACAAAATTTAAAAGCTTCTAGTAAAATCAGTTAGTTATTAATTAATTCATTTTTAAAATTTAATGAGCAATCATCAGTGTGGGGTGAATTGCTTTTAACTGGAGAGGTGCAGCTTATGCTCTGGCCATTTGGACCCGACAGAGAATAGGTCCACTGGGCTTTGAGGTCCCTTCCATATCCAAGGGGCTACTACTGTACTTCAGTGGAGAGAGAAAAGAATTAGGAAAATGAGTAGAAAAAGAGGTTGAGAGAAAATAAAAGGAATCAAAGCCCTAGAGAAGAGTGTCTTTACTAACTGGAGTCTTGACTGCGGGCAGGTTTGGGAGTGCTTATGAACCCCTGAAATTGTATGCAAAACTGTGTGTGACAGAAAATATGCTTTTTGCTAGGAAAGTAGTCCATAGCTTTCTTCATATTCTCAAATGGGTTTATGACATAAAGATAGTTAAGTGGGAGAAAGGGGACCCTTCTTAAAGAAGGAGAAATTCCTCAATGGGGACTCCCTTTTCCCCCCACATATGTCATGACTGGACTTTCCTTCTGCTGTTTTGAAAATGTGTTGACGGAATTTTTACAGCTTCCAAGTTTTAGGCTGAAATTTTGCAGGCCTAGCCCTCTAACAGAGAAAAGGAGACCAAAGCAACTAATGAGACTTCATTTGTGTGAAATCTAAAATGAGGACACCCCTGGTGACTATCACAACCCCTGCAATCCCTTTGCCACATACATTTTAACTCTACAGTGAAGTTCAAATTGGGGAAGAAAATTACCAGGATAACAAAGAGGAATTGCCTCAGAGGACAGGAAAGTCCTGCTGTATAGATAGCATGTTTCCCTGCAGCTCCATGTCAACAGCTCACGGAAAGAGGAAAAGGCACACACAGTCCTTGTGACTCACCCAGCAGCTCCACTTCATGAGTCAGCGGGCAGTGTGGGTCTGACCTGCAGGACATGCCCTTAAGTGATTTTTATTATGACAACATTGATTCGCTCTATAGGATAGACTCACGGAAGGGATTTTATGGTTTATCTAAACGACTGGCTCATTTTACCAATTAACACGCTGAGGCCCAGAGCAGAGAAATGTGGCAGAGGTGAACTCACCCCTGGGGAATATTGTGCTGAACTGAGAACAAAGATTCTGGAACCAGATTGCATAGGGCCATATCCTGACTCTCGATGCTTGCTTGTTGACCTGCAGCAATCCAGGTAACCTCACAGTTTACTTGCATGTAAAATGGGGATAATGTTATGGCAGACGTAACTGAGATAGTGCTTGGAATTGCTTAACACAGGTCTGGTATGTGGTGACATCTCAGTTAGTGGGCCCTATTATTGTTATTTGAACAAAAGCCACCTGACTCCAAGTCCAGTATATTGTTCAGTGAAGAACACAGGGTTCAAATTCTGAAACTTTTATCAACTAGATAAGGCCCTTTGATTTAAGCTTTCATAGGCTCATTTTCTCATCCAGAAAGTGAAGATAAGAGTACCTACTTCATAGAACCATGTGAAGATAAGACAAAATAATAATTGTAAAACACCTCAGTTTAAGAAACATTCCATGACCCTTCCCTAAAGGTTTTTGATTTAGAACTTCAGATTGTGAGAAAAGAGGGTAAGTGGTAGAGAACACACAGGAAATTAATAATTATATTTTTATGTAGTGTGTGTACTTTACCTATATCATTTCCATTATCCTCAGTTCAAAACTATGTTTACTTTTAGTCCCATATTACAGACCAGGAAAAGTGGTTCAAGAAGATTAAGGAACATCCTGGAGTTTGCAGTGTGAACACATGCCAGAGTCTTAAGTCTCACCAACGTGCCACTCCACTCCTCTGCTTGGATAGTGGGGAGCTAACCTCACATTCTAATGTCCCTCCCAGATGTGATGTTCTGTGCCAGGCTCTATGGGTGTGAGAATAATCAAGTCATCTTTTCTGTCAAAAAACAGTTTAGACAGTCACCATGTTGGCCGCATGACTTGCTGCTCCCCTGGGGGCCACCATCTTGAAACAGCAAAGGCCAACTCCTTCCTTTGAGTTAGCCAATCGTGAAAGACTGTGCACCTGAGCTCCAATCAAGAGTAAGGGACAGGTCACATGTGTCAGGGATTATAAAGCCAAGCAGTGCACATGCTTCCAGACCATGTGCATGAGCACCCTTCTAAGGAGAAGTGAAGGTATTTGCCTTACTGCCTGGCTCCCGAGTATGTTCTGTGTTCTACCAGGACCCCTGACTTTGGGGGATCGCCTTATTTCTTACATGGGGAATACAGACCACAGAAATGGATTGAGGACTATCATTTACTGGGTGTGCCACATTCAGGCTTCACCTATGTGATCACAGTAGGAAGACATGGCATCCGTGAGCCTGAAAACCAGTTTAGAGAAGACAGTACGTTTCCTATTGTCTTGTCTTTCAAGTCAAGTTTGATTTTTTTAAATACCAAGGTAAGCAACACTGGTGAAGGGGCTCCCGGGTCTGTCTACACAGCTATTTGCTCAGACACCCTTCCTCAAATAATTGCATTAAGCGAACTTCGAGTTGAGGAATGAACAGCCAAAATCAATTGCAGTTACAGAGTCCATATGCATTATCTGCACAAATATTAAAACACTTTGCATGAATTTAGAATTACTTCTAATCCAGTAAAGAGCAGTGTCCAGAATTCATTGGCTGCTGGTCCAGAAGCCATGAGTTGGAAGCACAAGCACCAGCAGAGACCTGGCTGTGGACAATTTGGACTTAGGAAGCCAACTTATCTGAGCTGTGGAAATGTTGCTAAGTTAGACAATTCTTAAAGAAACCTCAGTTGACAGACTCCTAGTGAGCTCTTGCCATGCCTCTGTCTACATATTGCCAAACAGCATTTTAAAAAGTAAAAAAAGTATATATACTCAGATAATTGGTTATTATTTTAGCTACACACATCCATATAACTGACTTTTACCAAATTAATAATAATTAGTACCTGCATGTTATTTTTATAAATGGCATTCAAATGTCCTTTTTCATCCTTGCCTGAAAATATGTTTATTGATTCCAGAGAAAGGGAAAGGGAGAGGGAGAGGGAGAGGGAGAGGGAGAGGGAGAGAGAGAAAGAGAGAGAGAGAGAGAGAGAGAGAGAGAGAGAGAGAGAGAGAGAGAGAAACATTGATGTGAGAGAGAACATCGATTGGCTGCCTTCCATACTCACAACCTAGATATGTGCCCTGACTGGGAATCAAACCCACAACCTTTCAGTGTACTAAGCTACACTGGCCAGGGCCATTCAAATGTCTTATTTTATCCTCACAACTCTGAGAATTGGACTTGAATGAGAATTGGGCTTGAATTAGTATTCCCAATTTATAGATGAGAAAATGAGAATGCAGAAAAATTCAGTGATTTCATACTTAAGAGAGTCTGAGTGTTTTTGCCGGAAAGCTAGTTGCCTTGCTAAGAAGCCAGATGCTGGGGTCACATGAAACTGAGTCCAACTCTAGCTCCCATGTAAAAGCTGTGTACCTTTGAGTAAAGTACTTAACATGTTTAAATATCAGTTTTATCATCTGTAAAATGGGGAATAATATTACCTACCTCATTATATTGTGAGGATTAAATGTGCTCATTCTTGTAAACCACTTAGAGCAGTGCCTGGTACATTTAACAACTCACCAAATTTTAACTGTATTATTAATATTTCATAGATATAGCAGTGGACTAAAAAGCACCACGGTTTAAACCCAAACCTAATACTTTCTAACTGAATGAGTTTGGTTAAGTTTATAAATATAATATGTCAAATGGGAATAGGTTATTCTTACCCTTCCAACCTCACAGGATACATGACATAATGTAAGTGAAAATGCTTTGAAACTTGCAAAGCCTATGAAAATATCATGTTATTTTATCAATGTAATACTGACTTTTCAGGCAGCAGAAATAACACTAGTTAACATAGTATTGACTCCTTGCATGCATGGCAGACAGTGTGCTCAGTGCTTCTCATGCTGAACCTCGTGTCATCCTCACAGAGACCTAAGGGGCAGCGATTAACATCCCCGTTCTATGAATGGATACACTGAGGCTCAAGGCAATGAAGTAATTTGCCCAAAGTCACTCAACTAGTACATGATGAAACCCAAAATTAAACTCAGGTCCTGAGTGTAAGCTCTTAAACACTCTACTATAAATATGAGCTATAAACTTTATAATGGTGAAGAAAGGACCAAGAATAAAAAACAGTATACTTTTATACATGGAAGCCTCCTTTATAACATATGAATGAAACAAAGTAGATAGGCTTTGCTTGGACATGCAGGAATTATCAGAGATAATAAACTACTGTTTGCTTATCATTTTATCATCTTCACATATGGATATTGTTTGGCAGATTTATGGGAAACCCAAAATAATTTCTAACCAAATCTACCCAAGTATTCTTACCTCTTTCAACTAGAACCCACCACTTGAAAAGAAAGAGAGAGAGATATATATAGAGAGAGAGCCAGAAAGCATCTAAAGAAAGTGACCCTCCCCCCCAGGGTACTCTAGGGAAGACAATTAAAATGCCATTTCAATGGCAAAAAATTTGAATTTATAATCTTGGGTATTTCAATCTGTTCTTTTGGAGTTTGGCAGTATTACAAATTTAGTGGCATCTTTTTTAAGGAAGATACTGTGGGAAGTCTGAATGGATTTATTTTTATACATCCATGCCCCTACCGACCCTATTTAGAACAGGCCAATCTTGTGGAATATATATTTTTATACTTAAAAATAAATCAGAAAAATGTTTCCTTCTTTTTCCCCAAAAAAGTTTTTCAATGAATTTTAATAAGGCTCAAGCTGCCACCCTGTGTGCCTTCCCTCAAGTTATCCATTTTTAATTGTCTTCAGACCTTGGCAACTTGATGCCATGGAGAGGGACTGTGGCTCCGTTCTGCCAGTCTCCCCACCCCTTCCTTGGATGCTCACTGAAATAGGCTTAGCAGCCATCTGCACCTCCGGGTGGAGGCAGGCTGAATGTCAGGCCTCCTGTGGGCTCCACACAGAAGAGAGCTCCAGAGGACCTGCTGGTCTCCCACCCAAACTGTCGTGGGCCCTTGCCTTACTGGTGGCTTTTTTTCTATTAATATTTCAGCACTTGAGGAGGCCCTTTTGTCTCAGCAGGGAGCAGAAGACAAGGTTCAGAGTCGTTTTTTCTGCAGACAGTTTGAGGACTAATATTTAGATCTAACTAAAGAGCACAGTCTCTTGTTTGTTTGTTTGTTTGTTTGTTTGTTTTGGGGGGGGTAGGCTAGAGGGACCTAATGTTCCTGTTAAACTTTAAGGAAGTCAGAGGAGAAAGTATAGGTTGGGCTGAATGTTGAATACAAGGGAAGAGTAGAAAAGAAAGAAAGGAGATGGGAGAGACTAAAGGGGAGACCACTGAGAAAGAAGGAAGCATTTGATACAGGACTGAAGAAAGAATGGGGGTCCTGTGCTTAGCCTTGAGGTTGCAATGATAGGTAAAGCTACAGTAGGAAGGAGGGGGTAAGAAGAGAGATGGAAGAAGAGAGGCACAAGGATATCTGTAATGCCTACTCTATACCAGGCATGGGTTTGGGGCTGTGTTATCCACTCCCTTATTTGATTTCCACCACAGTCCTATATGGTAGACATAAGAAAGTTAAGCTCTGAGTGATTTTGAAAGTTGCCTAAATTGCAAAGCTAACAGCAGAATCGAGTCCCCAGTGGACATTACATCATCAAGCAAACATCTGCTGAGTACCTTATGGAGAGGTGCTGTGCCAGTTGTTCCAGTAAGTGAGGTACAGTCTCTGCTTTCCAGAACCTCACAGTAAACTATAACAGCTGTACTTGACAACGGGTGGGAGTCTGTCCTCAGGGTGACTTGGCAGGGCTTCTGGAGAAGTCCATACAATACAAAACATTCTCCGAGTGTAAGAATCAAATTAGGAACTAGAGTTCAACCTAGGTTGGCTGGAATGGCTCTCAACTCTTTAGAGAGGTGATGGAAGTGGCTCAGATGCAGGGTTGAGGTGTTACTCAGTTTTCCCTCACATTGGAGGGACTTTCCTGAGGTGAATACCGCCCACATATAGAAGGGTCAGTCGTGAAAGGAACTACGGCAGATGTCAACAAGATGGTGGGCAAGGAGGTCCCAATGCTTGTCTCCCTAACTAAAACAACAAAATCGATAAATACACAAGTCCAATGTTGATGAAAATTGCTCTGTGAAAGCTCTTGGGTATAATGAAGAAGAACCAACAATTTTGCCGAGCTCCAAAACTGTGATGACCTCATAGAAAACCACAGGAAACATGGTGTTTGCATTACCCTAGTCCTCAGTCGAGAGCACCTCAGCACCAAGTTGGAACCCCTCACCCCACAGGGAAAAGGAGAGCAGGAGAACCCCAGCAAACATCATCACCACTGTGGTCTTTTGTATTCTTTGCTACTGACGATCCCCTTCCCCCCAGTCTCCACCAGCACTGAACCCAGCTGATGGAGCTGTCAGAATCCCCATCACTGTGTCTTCTCCCTGCCTCTGGAGCTGTAGACCAGGCAAGGGAGCAGAGAGCTCTCAAATAAACAGTAAAAAGGGATGGAAGGGGAGCTGATAATTACAGCATCTAAGAAATGACTCTCCTCTCCTGAAAGAAGTTTCAGATGAGACCTGGCAAACTCCTTTTAGGGAACCTGTTTCTATTATGCAACATAGCATTTCATTCCAAAGATATTTACGGAGCACCTACCATGTCAATCCTCAGTGCTGTGTAGTGTGAGCTACAAGCAAGGAATGGAAGTTTGTCCTTTCTGCACTAAGCTCTGTGGTTTCCTTAATGGGCATAAACTTACATACAATGCAAAGATGAAAACTTGCAGGTACTGGAGGGCTTTAATCATGCCTTCAATATCCATTCAATAATTACCTTTTTTAACCTCAAGCCCTGAGTGCTTATCTGGAGTTCAGTAGAAAGCAAGTTGTTTTCTTCCTGTCTTTGATGTAAAAAAAAAAAGTGCAATTTAAACTCTGATGACAATGTAGTTGTGGGCATGAGTGAGATAATGGATTCCTCCTTTCCTACTGTTCTATTGATAGAAGAAGAATATAGCTAACACCCACAACTTACAGGAAGAAGGGGTATTACGTAGGTCAGTTTCATATACTGCCAGCTCTCAGCACATATTCCATCCCTAGCTTTATCCATTGCTTGGTGCTAAGACTACTGGGATGAATACGACCAATTCCCTGCCTTTTAGAGGCTGGACAAAATCCAAAAATCAAAGAGAAACATGTAGTCCCAGCAAATATCAATCCAAAAGTATGTGAATCCATCCATATTTCTCTTGTATCCTGAGAGAATTGTTCACTGGCATTTAAGTATTATTGTGGCATGAAGATTACTTATTCTCACTTTTTTGATACCTCCTTTCTTCTCCACTGTTAGGACTGTTGATACATTTTAAAATATCATTTCCTCGAACAAGCTGACAATACAAGAGTGGTAATTAATTATAGTCCTAGCCTACGTTGAGATCCAACTCCGTAAATATGCCTGGTTTCTAGGTCACCTCTGTTTATGCATGATTTCTAAGTATGTGCAGATCTCTATACCTTTGTCCATTTCAGGACACAGCCTTGAGGCACTCTTAGGGGACTGGGTGTTTCATTGCAGTGAGGAGTATGGGCATCATTAGATGGACAGATGAGTCCACTGCCTAGTTAGTAGAAATTTTTGGGGGGAAAATGACCCAACATTGATCAAAACTGTAACATGAAGGCTCCTTCATGCCACGAGCATCCTGGAGTGCCACTAGCTGCCCCCACTTCAGGACTCAGGTTTACATTACACAGCTGCTCAGAGTGTTGGCACCTGTATTAGTTTCCCAGTGCTGCTGTAACAAAGGACCACAAACTGGGTGGCTTAGACAACAGACATTTATTGTCTCAAAGTTCTGGAGGCCAGATGCCTCAAATCAAGCTGTTGACAGGCTGGATTCCTTCTGAGGGCTGTGAGGGAGAGTCAGGTCCATGCCTCTCCCCTAGTTTCTAGAAGCCTCACGTATGCCTTGGCTTATAGATGGCGTTCTCCCTGATCTTTACACTGTCTTCCCTCTACACACATCAGCTTTGGGGTCCAAATATCCCTCTTTTTATATGGATGCAGTTATACTGAATGAGGACCTAGCCTAATGGGTTCCTCTTAACTTGATCATCTACAAAGACCCTATTTCCAAATGAGGTCACATTCACAGATAATGGGGGTTAGGACTCCAGCATCTTTTGGAGGGATACCATTCAACTCATAACAGCAACTGAGAGCTCATGGCGAACACTCCACCTGAGGTTGCCCTCAGCTGAAGAGAGCCACCTCTCCCAAAGCATGTCCCCTTCTCGATACCAACCCACATCCTGTGACTGATCAGTGAAGGGACTGTGCGGTCTGGATCCCCGGTCCCAATTCAGGATAACTCTCCAGGGTTATCCCAGCTCCAAACTTCCTGCAGTGTTGGCAAAGACTTCTGCTCAATCCTTCTTCCTTCACCTCCATACAGGTGTTAGACTGAGAAATATACCGCTATAAACTTCCTGCATGCAAATAGGCAATTCAGAGTCTGTTTCCCATGTCGTATTACCTATAGCAGGGCTTCTCCGCTGCCTTGTGCCAGATGCTGCGGGATCAAAGGTAACAAAACCTATCCGTGCCACCCAGACTTCTTCAATATCAGAAACATCAGAAGGTATAGAAAGAAAAGCTTACCTCAGATACGACTTCTTATGGGATCTCCATTTTATATTTTTTGATTTGTCTCCATTATCTGCTCTTCCCCGAAATCTCAACCAAAGATCACACTCTTTTTCTTCCCTTAGAAGAAAAAAAATAAAGAGAAGAGATTATTGTTTATTAAGTAACAGAATTGTGCCCTGCCAGTGTCACTCAGTGGTTGAGCGTAGACCCAGGAGCCAGGACTCATGGTTTGATTCCTGGTCAGGGCATATGCTCAGGGGAGGCTCAATCCACAGTAGGGGACATGTAGGAGGTAGTTGATCAATGATTCTCTCTCACCATTGATGTTCCTATCTCTCTCTCTCCCTTATTTCTTTCTCTCTCTGAAATAAATAAAAATATTTTTTAAAAAGTAGAATTGTGAGCTAGACATTTTGCATGTGATCACATTAAATTATTTCAGCAACACTACTTCCTTTGCATTACAAATAGAGAGACTGAAATTCTAAGAGGACTAATAGGGTCCCAGCTCATCTGGCTTGCAGCAGATCCAGCAAGAAAGGAAATTTAGGGGCTTCTGATTTCAAAGCCTCTAACACATCAGTGGTTCCCAGATTTATATTACCCAGGCTAGTAAATTAAAAACAAACACATAAAAATGGCAAACAGAAATAGAGCTAGCAACTTTGCATAGTTCCAAAAATATTAACAAGTAAAAACTTCATTCTATTGTTACCACCATTTTAGAATACAAAGGGACATATCAACACAGAACATTTTGAAAAGAATGAGCCACAAAATAAAGGAGCAGCACTTACAGATGAATGAATTTAGTGTCGTGGAAAATATACCAATTTGCCCTTCATTTTCCCACAGAATTGGAAAAATTTTGTCAAGAACTGGTACAAATCTTGGGATGGGGGAGAAAACTTGGAATCACTTCTAATAAATCTGGGTCTTATTCACACTAAAGTATAAATGAACTCTCTAGGTTATTCAGCAAAATATTTTGAGAGTTTCACAAGATGTATGTCAGTTAGCTTTGATGTGATCAAACATCACTACGGACGACATGGGAATATTACATTTGAAGAAACAAAGTGAAAGCAAAAGGAAATCATATTTTATAACTTGGCTATTTTTCCCGAGGTCTCGGATCTCTCTCAGGACTCAAGAGCTGGCAAGGGTCCAACTTCCAATCCGATTCTGCTTTGGCCTATCTGTTCACATTTGAAAGCTGAAGCTGCATTTAACAATTTTTATTCAGCAATCAGTTACCCCTGACGGGGAACAATAGTTAAAACTCACATATTAATAACAAAAAGCTTATAAAATGTCAGTGCAGGGTTTGAAATGTATGATTCCACAATGCTTGCTGAACGTGCTTTCTAATTATTATGGAGAGGTATAATGAACTAATATATTCAGTAATGGCAACAAATCTTTCTTGTGCAGAAACAGCGGCTTACATTTACAAGGCTCTTCCTCCCAAGTGCCTCCAGCCTCTCAGTACAGTGCAGGCAGCTCAGAGGCAAAAGCCCTTGTGTCTGAGGTTTCGCAGGACAGGGGGCGCACTGCAGCATCACACTGGGTGAGCCTCCGATTCCCCAAGTAGTGAAGGTTTAGAACTGACTGGGGTATTTCATTTGAAGAACAAATATTTTAAGAAGACTGAGTGCAATTTTAAAGTGGCAATCCTTATAGGCAGCTTGTCATCGTTGAAAGAAGAAAGCCAGGGAAATTGGTCAGAGTTAAGTTTGAATCCCAGTTCTACTACTTACCCCGATGGGTGACCCTGGATATAGCCTGGTTCCTCTTTGGAAAAGTGGGGATGATAATGATACTTTCCCACAAGCTTGTAGTGCAAATTCAACAAAAGAATGCACCCAATACATGACAGTTATTGTCATTACTTCATCTGTAAAATGGAAGTATCCTGAATCTCAGTATTGTGGAAATAAAAATTTAAAAAATAAAGAATATTTAGTGAGAAGTTACTATGTACTCAGTGCTTTGCATGTATTATTTCACTCAATGCTCACAATTGCGGACCCCAAGAAACATTTGATGTGATCCTAGAGAAGGAATGTTCCACCTGCTGAGATGGACTCACCGTGGTCAACCGAGAACTCAAATTTTATAAATAATGAGAGTCTAGCGGCCCTCTGCTGGCTGGGCTTCTCATGCATTCTGAATACTGGGAAATATGTCTGGATGAACTCCCGGCCTCTCACACTAAGGCCAGTGATGGCAAACCTATGACACGCGTGTCAGAGGTGACACGTGAACTCATTTTTTTGGTTGATTTTTCTTTGTTAAATGGCATTTAAATATATAAAATAAATATCAAAAATATAAATCTTTGTTTTACTATGGTTGCAAATATCAAAAAATTTCTATATGTGACATGGCACCAGAGTTAAGTTAGGGCTTTTCAAAATGCTGACACGCCGAGCTCAAAAGGTTCGCCCTCACTGCACTAGGCCATGGTCGTTCATGCTGTCTGAGTCAACTATTATAAAGAAGACTCTGGTTTTTTCTTTTGACCAATGGACTGAGGTCTGCCCCATCTCATCAGAACTGCTCCATAACCAATCAGAGCTATGCAACTGGGACCAACCAGTTAATAACTGACAGATGATACCCACATTGGTAGTGTTTAAATGTATATTAGGAATGGGACAAAGAGTATTTAGTTGATCTCTTAGAGAATGGCTTGGGATGCCCATCTCATCTCTCTACACCTATTTACACCTCTGGCAAATTATTCTGAATGGACTCGAAGTGAAAGCATACACAGTACTCTTAGTTTACCCTGCCCCAGGATAACTGTGTCAGTTCCATTCAATGCACCGAACCATTAGGAGCTTCTATAGAGGGCAAAGACTGTTCTAGATGCTGCGCATACAAATATTTTTGAGATACAGGTCCAGTTTTGACTCATAACAAGGCCATGATTATAGCTAATTAACAAACAAGTTAGACTGTGATAGGAACTATGAAAATGTGAGCAAAATGCTATGGACACACACAAAATGTAATTCTACCTGGGAGAAGAGGGCGATCCACAGAGTGGAAAGGGCACTTGACTGAGCCTCAGAGCCTAAGCCATCTCTGATGGGATGTCAGTCGTTTGGGCTGAGCAGTACCCTCTCCTGAACACAAACACTACTTCCGGGAAGAGGACGGTATTACATCTCTTACACAGTCATTTTTATTTTATTTTTTTAATTAAAAATATATTTTTATTGATTTCAGAGAGGGAGGAAGAGGAAGAAATAGAAACATCAATGATGAGAGAAAATCATGATTGGCTGCCTCCTGCATGCCCCCCAATGGGGAACGAGCCTGCAACCCGGCATGTGCCCTGACCAGGAATTGAACTGTGACTCCTGGTTCGTAGGTCGATGCTCAACCACTGAGCCACGCCAGACAGGCTCGGTCATGTTCAGCTGTGTCTGGCCAGCTCTGGAAATGTCAGCACACTGCGCCCTCAGAAAAGAGAAGCAGGTGAATGGGAAGAAACAGGAAACCACACATTGGGTGAGAAACACAGAGAACAACCTCCGGCCTCTTTAGCTGAATAGCGCAGGGCTATTAACCCGGAGCAGCTGACTGAGTAGCAGAGCACAGTGCCCTTTCCAAAAGTAATGGGCTGGAATAGCAGGAGCAGGGCTACACGTTAGGTACCTGACAGGACATTTCCCAAAGCATGTACGTTTTCGGTTCCAGAGTCAGTTGACAGGAACTTAACTGGAACTTTGATTTCTGCACAGGATGCAAGAGACGGATGCAGTGGCTTGTTTGGGGTCTCCTCAGCTCTCTGTAGCATCTTACTGAGTGAAGGCTGTCTCCAGGAAATATCCTTCAATTTCAGAGGGAGACCAGCATTTCCAGAGGAAGGGAGATAGTTTTTTATTTTAAAAAATCGTCCTGAAACCGTAATGATATCATAGAAAATATGAGTTTGGGAGCTAAATGATGTGAGAGTCTGTTTCCCACAGCAAAATTCCTAGCAGTCATTTCTGACCCAGGAGCCTTTGGCTACTCTATTGAGAAATGCTGCCTTAGACAAAGACAGTTGCAAGGAAAGTAAGCAGTTCAGAACAAACCTGGGAAGGCTGAATTCAGAAATCTCAGGAGTAAGGAAGGGGGGAGAGCTCTTTTCTTTGAAATCGTGCCACTCTGAAGAACAGTGTTAAAGTGTTGTTATTATCATCATGCTACTCTTGCTAAATATTACAAATAGCTCCCCACTGCCATGAGATAATTTTAGCAAGGCTCCTTAATCTGCTCCCCACTTACTTTGCCAATTTGCTCTCTTTCCTCATGCATTAGTCATTCATTTCAAGCAGAAGGACCTACGCATTATTCCAAGTATACCATAAACTCCATCTCTACATCTATGGCGGGATAAAAATATCTCCACGACTTGGAGTAATCTAACACTTATAATTTCTTCAAATACCAGGACTAATGGCACCCCAGGCTTCTGGACAGCGCCTGCAAGCCTGCTCTGTAAGCCTTCAAAGCCTGTGTCCTCCAGGCCTCCAAGCCAGACTCTCAAGATTTCCTGGCAAGCCTGTGTTTCTAAAAATCTTCAAATAAATCCTCTTTTGCCCAAGTTATCCAGAGCAAGATTGTTGATTTGAATTAAAGAACGCTAACTCATACACATTCTTCCTTTCCACCTTCACCTTTCCTACCTTTCACTGGGCACTTTATATATCCTGCCTTTTTCCATTATTTATCATACAGTTCTGAATTTTTCCACAACTAAATACAGTCTCTTTTAAAACAGAGCCCATGGCTTATAACTCTGTATGTGCCCCTCTAAAGGTCTACTTGTTGTCTTGAATAAAACATCTGGGCTTTGGTCGGATAATTGACTCCCCCCAGAGATTCAAAGTCACCTTTCTGACCCCAGCATAAAGTACTTTTAACATCCTGACATCAAACTAGTTCTGGAATTTTCCAAATCATTACTAATCCTTTGCCAAACCAGTCTAAACTGTGATGGACAGGATGCATTCCTGTCTGTAACATTTCCCTGGTGCTGGTGGTTAACAAGGATTGCAGCCATATGAACATCCGCTTAAAAACAAAAACAGAATTCCTCCAGAGGAATTTGATTTCTGATCTTCATCAAGAAATATCTTGGGCCCTAGCTGGTTTGGCTCAGTGGATAGAGCATCGGCCTGTGGACTGAAGAGTCCCAGGTTCAATTCCAGTCAAGGGCAAATGCCCAGGTTGCAAGCTCAATCCCCAGTAGGGGGTGGGCAGGAGGCAGCCAATCAATGATTTCTCTCATCACTGATGTTTCTATCTCTCTTTCCCTCTCCCTTCCTCTCTGAAATCAATAAAAAATATTTTTTTTTTAAAAAAGAAATGTCTTGGACTCCAGCACTCATTAGAGCATCAGGGAGTCCCACACTGTCATTACAGAATGCAAACCTCCTATCATCCCTCTGTCTAGGAGGTGCAAGAGTGGGCTTTGAGTCACACATGCTCCCAGCAGCTCACCAGGTTCAGAATCCTGGCCTCTTTCTTTCTGATTATCCAATCTATGTATTCCTCTTACCAAGGCTGCTTTTCATGAGCGAAATAACATTGCAAAGTCAAATACATTTACTGTGGATGTTGCCTTTCATATTTCTACATGGAAAGTGCACACACACAAAAAAACACACAAACACAATTTAACGAAAATATTATTAATTTGCCCTTTAAAATAATTCTAAATATTATTTTTAAAAGTAATATCATATATACTTAAAAATGATCCATTCATTAAAATAAATTGATATTTGAGAAGGAAGTGCTAAAAGAATGTGAATTTACACAGTTGTCTTAGGATCTTCTCTGTGTAGGTTACAGCCTATGCCCTTTCTTTGCAGAGACTCAGAACATATCAATCATGTACACACAGATCGTTAATGCACACTTAGAAAATGCTATTAAATATTCTTAGATTCTTAGTATTTTTCAGTGTAAGAATAATCTCCTTTCCTCCCCCTTCCAGTCACTTCATCCATTAGTCCCTGGGAAACGGACAAAATAGGGATGGATATATATATATATATATATATATATATATATATATATATATATGCATATACTGATAACCTTCAAGATTGGACTTAATTTTTTGACAAGAAAAATTGTGCTCAAGCCTGAAGCAGTCTCAGGGATATTTTCTACTCACAAGTGACATTTCTTCTAGATAACCTAAGAGAAATAAGCCTGAGGTTGCATTGAGAATAAACAAATTACCTTCCGAAGTTCTTAATGCTGAAACTCAGACAGTGAGTGACAATTTAGACTTCATGTGAAGTCTGTCTCCATCAAGAATTCCTTAGACAACCAAGCACTGCATTTAGAACACTTATTCTCTCCTACACAATTGAAAGTGTCACATGCATAAAAAAGCCAAAGTTTTTTAAAAAAATTCCAACAAAACAATGTGACACTGTCTTCCCTTTGACTTCTTCCGCTGAATCCTTCACTGCTTATTACTATTATTATTGATAATAAGCATTTTTGTGCCACTAAATTATTCACAGGCCTTCTTACAGGCATCCTATCTATAAGCTACTTCTCAACCCCTCCATACGGTGAATCAGTTATATTCTGAATTTATTAAGAGTAAAACAAAGGCCTCAAACAAAAAAGTAAACTGTTCTTTCCAATTTTTTTTTTACTTAACAGAAATCATTTTTATCACACATCAACATTCTGGAACATTCTACAGATGAAAGTACAAAGTAAGTCCACCAATTATTTGGATAACGATTTTCCTGCAAGTATCCTCGAAGTACAACCGTATTTTCTTGGTAATTTTATCGAAGGAAAAAAATATTAACCTTATACCCAGACTTAATTTAACCTCCTCCAAGCAACTGCCAGAAACTTCCTTGGAAATGCTGGTTCTTGTTCTAGGAATTATGACACCTGAAGTCATGTATGACAGAAGCCTTGTTTTACCAAGAGCAAGGGAGCAGTCTAGCTATGAATCCACCTGTCCTGCCCATACATCACCACAACACAGCCACCAGCCACAGGCATTTCTCTGGCAGGTCAGTAACACATCAGTGCAATTTTCAAACTAGGTTATTCATCAACTGCACTTTCCTGATGAAGCCCCTCATGCTAAGAGCAGAACTACTGGGTTATTTTTTCCCCTTGTAAATGTCAACCCCCTAGTCCCTTTAAACACAAAATGTTGAGAGCAGGAAAGAAGGGCAGCAGCTTTTTTGTGGATGCCTCTTGCAATGATGGTGAGGACACTTCAGCTTCTAACATGGTGTGTGGTTTATAGATAGTGCTAAATAATTGATAATTAAAATAAAGGTGAAAAAGTCAATGACCCCCTCCTCTGACTGGCATTTGGCTGATAAAAGTAAGATTAGCATTTATTCTTCTTGCCCTACAAATGGTTATTTCCAGTAGAATCACAGAAAAGCTACTGTACCAAATTGAGTTATTTACAATCTCTTTCTCTTCTCTCTAAATGTACCTGTTTCAAACAATGTTAGCAATGCATCAAGCATATTTTTAAAAACAGAAAAGAAGCTTATTATTTTCAATTGAAAACAAAGAGAGGAGTCGCACCAGCTCCAGGGTCCCCATGTTCCTGGCCTTCCTCAAGAACAGAGAGATCAGGGCCCCTCCTCAGCCACACCGCTCACTGCGCAATTCCAGGGAACCCTCCAATGATCAGCCTTGCTAACCCTATAAATCTTTTCCTATCAAGCATGAAGCCCTCAGGGTAGCTGTGGGTAAAAGCTGGTGCAGCTTGGATGACTCCTCTGGACTAGGGATCAGCCATGCTGTCTGGCTTTTCCTGTCCTGATGACAAATGAAGATATAGTGTTGGGTCTCGAGGGATCATTTGAATGAATGTTATGATAACTGTAGATCAGGCTGAGATAGGACTCGGAGCTTCATAGAGAGCTCAGTCACCACCTCCTGCCCCACCTCCTGACTTAGCTGGTCCCTCTCCATCAGGGCTATTACCTGTCATGAGGGCTTTCCCTTACTGTCATCTCCTCTGAAACCCAGGGCAAAGGGTTAGGGTCTTACTACTGTTGGCTCACTGATGTCTTACTTAACAAGAGAAATACAGCAAGCTAAAACATTTTTTGTCTGGGTCATGTTGACCAATATGAATGAATCAAGTTATTTTTGTTGTTGTTGTTCAAGTCAAGATATACTCACTATTTGAACACTAAACATAGTCCTTATGACTTCTCTTCATCTTAGTTTCCCAGGGAACATCATAAGAATACTTTACAAGAAAGTTCCCAATATACAGATGGGCACCTAATTGCTTTTTTTTCATCTTCAAGTTTAAATACTTGAAGATGAACTAATCAATGAATTCATCAAGGATGGGGATTGAACTTTATCTTTTTTTAAAAAATATATATTTTATTGATTTTTTACAGAGAGGAAGGGAGAGGGATAGAGAGTTAGAAACATCCATGAGAGAGAAACATCAATCAGCTGCCTCCTGCACGTCCCCTACTGGGGATGTGCCCGCAACCAAGGTACATGCTCTTGACCAGAATCGAACCTGGGACCCTTCAGTCTGCAGGCCGGCACTCTATCCACTGAGCCAAACCAGTTAGGGCTGAACTTTATCTTTATCCACAAGCCTCACAGTATACTCAGGACACAGTAAGTGCTTAATAAATACTGCATATTTAAAAATACCTCATGAAACACCTGTCAATATATATAGGAACATTTTATTTTGTGACCAACCATTAAATTGTTGAGACTAAACATTAATCAATTTTTTTCAAAGAGGATGCACCTCAAAGTGTTGACTTGGGTTACCCCCCAAGGGAATAGTATTGGTGTCAGAGTAAGCTCTGTATTTCACGTTGAACAATTCAGAACTTAGACTTTCTATTTTGTAATAAAAAATATAATAAAGCTGGAGGCTACAACTGCCAAATTTTAATGTTAGGATGAGTCCCAGGAGAACATGATATATTCCTCATGTCTGGGAACTTTTCTCTTACAAAAGACAGATAATGATAAAGAAATACCACATTAACTATGAGACCAGGTGCAACATTGGATTGAAAAGTATGCTCATGTGTTATTGTCACAATCCCCCTTTACTATGGGTGTCAGAAGTGTATAGCATATGTAAATGGCAACATCATCAGTAAAGGAATCCTATTAATAAAGAGGGGGTATGCAAATTGACCATCACTCCTCCACAAAGATGGCAGTGCCCATAGCCACAAGATGGCGGCACTCAGTCCTCTCAGCCCCGCCAGAGTCTCCCAGTCCCAGGGGGCGGCCGCTGAGAGTGGGCAGCGTGAGTGGCTTGGCGGAATGCTTGCTTCGTCACCACAGCGATGAGGAAAACGTTACACCCCGGCTGTGTAGGGCCTCTGAGCAGCGGGCACGGAGTGGCCAGAGCAGAACGCTTGCCTCGTTGCTCCGGTGATGAGGCAAGCATTCTGGCCTTGCTGCGGAGGGCCAACTGACAGAACAGACTGGAACTGATTCAAAATGGCACCTGCTCCATTAGCCTTCACCCCAGTACTAAGTCTGGAGAACTGTCTTCTAAGTAAAGTAGATCCCTTACATGACCAATTATGACAGAAGGCTCAACCAGACCGGAAGTCAGTGCTGGGTTGCCAACCCAGCACTGACTGAGGCCGTGGCGGGTGCCCTGACGCAGCACTGACTGCCTAGGAGGCTGTGGATCAGGCCCGGAGAGAGACCTGCACAGAGAGAGGCAGGGTCTGATCCATAGCCTCTGTGGCAGCCGTTGATCAGAACTTGCCTCCCTTTCTCTCCCGCCATCGCCAACAGCCGCACCTCCATTTCTCTCCAGGCCTCCACTGGGGCTGCCGACCAGTCCCGCCTTTCTGACCAGGCCCTGTTGATAGGCCCAGAGACGCTGACTGGCATAGAAACTGACCAATCAGAACCAAATTGGCCATCAGAGGAGAGCAGTTGGGGGCGAGATCAGGCCTGTGAGGGAGGGCAGTTAGGGGTGATCAGGCCAGCAGGGGAGAGCAGTTAGGGGCAAGATCAGGTCAGCAGGGGAGGGTAGTTGGGGGCGATCAGGCAGACAGAGGCAGTTAGGGGTGATTAGGCTGGCAGGGGATAGCAGTTAGGGGCAAGATCAGGCCAGCAGGAGAGGGCCATTGGGAGCGAGATCAAGCCGGCAGGAGAGGGCAGTTGGGGGCAACCAGGCTGGCAGGTGAAGGCAGTTGGGGGCGAGATCAGGCTGGCAAGGGAGGGCAGTTAGGGGTCATCAGGCAGGCAGAGGCAGTTGGGGGTGAGATCAGGCCGGCAGGGGAGGGCAGTTAGGGTCAATCAGGCAGGCAGTGAGGGTAGGGGTGATCAGGCAGGCAGGCAGAGGCAGTTAGGGGTGATCAGGCAGGCAAGCAGAGGGGTTAGGGGCAATCAGGCAGGCAGGCAGGTGAGTGGTTAGGAGCCAGCGGTCCCAGATTGTGAGAGGGGTGTCTGACTGCTGGTGTCTGGCAGTTGGACATCCCCTAAGGGGTCCCCGATTGGAGTGGGTGCAGGCTGGTCTGAGGCAACCCCCCCCCTGCATGAATTTTGTGCACCGGGCCTCTAGTCTTTAAAATAAGTGAGCAGATATTACACAACCATCAGTCTCTTCTCTCAAACGTATGCCACATGCACTGACATACTCCATTTATGTGTCAAATATTCGAACAGGGTGGCTGCCTTTAATTTTCAAAGCTCATTCTGTTCTTCAAATCTTAGAATTATGGCTTCTTATAAAAAGAATAATGAAAATATTTGCAAGAGCTACATAAACAATGTGAAATAGATTTTTAAAAAATCAGGTTCACTATACATGACTGAGCCAAAGTACTTGAAAGCAGGGGTAGGTGGGTGGGAGGGAAGAGATTAAGAATTTCTATGCACATATGCATAACCATGGACACAGACAATAGTGTGGTGAAGGCCTGGGGTGAGGGGCAGGTGTGGGCCAGAAGGGGTCAAATGGGAGAAAGGGGAACATCTGTAATACTTTCAACAATAAAAATATATTATTAAAGAACAAACATATATTGACATCAGGGCAACCAGCTGAGTCTGAAAGATCTTGTCTTTGGAAACACACATCCAAAGCAGAATTTTATGACATGAAACAAGATTACTGACCATTTCATCTGAAATGGATTGATCCAGAAGGAAAGGCAGAAGCAATATTGTAAAGTAGTCTCGTGATTGGGTTGTTTTAGCAGCTTAGGCCCTGCACACTATTTACTGTAAACCACTCTGGTCCAGGGAATCAGAGAATGAATATTCTAGGCAATATGCTGCAGATTGCAGCATTAAGAGACACTTCACGTCTGTAATATGAAGATGATGATCATCCTCTGTGCGTTACAAGGGACGGAACTTGCGGACTGCAACCAAGGATTTCTTGCAAGCACTTGAAAAGGGAAATAACAACTTTATCTACAAATACTGCTATTGCCCCAAGTCTCTACTGAAATAGGTTGATGGTCTGGCCCTCTGAGTTAGCAAAAATGTAAATAAAGGTCACAACTTTCCTAACATAATGAGAACTCTGCCTCCCTCATTTAGTGTCTAAAGCATATGGCTTTCACACTAGCGAGCAGCATGGAAGAGCTGCACTATGGGTAGTTGTTTGAGTTTAATCGTGAGTTGTCTGTGAGCCAGCACCTGCAAAGGGCTGGCTTAAGACATCTGATATTTGAAAAAGACAGTCTAATGGACCTGCTGAATACTCCTTTTCATACTGCTCAATTCTCTAAGCTTGGCCCATTTTAAGTTAGATCATCAAGAAGCAATGTATTTGCACCAAATTATCTCACTTCTCCATAGAAATGCCTTCACTGATGGATGATACAAAGTTTTGCCCTGAGCAAAACTGAGGGTCGATATGGAAACTGTCTCATCAGTGTTTCTATTGTTTTTGTAAAGCTGTAGCTAGGCAGTGTCCACTATGCTTGCAAGTATCTGTTTTAAAAAGGCCCACAGAAATTCACCTCACTTACCTTGATTTCAAGTAAAGGTTTATTTGTGTGTGTAATGTGCAAGCTTTCTTTTGTCTGTAGTGAACATCAGGTAACTGATGACGTTTCCTTTTAGATGTTTGGAAACTCATAGCTGAATGAACTCACCTAGGTTTAATGGCACTATTTTTGGGTAGATTTTTTTTTAGATAGCATTTTTTTTTCTATTGTAGTCATCGACTACCCATTTTACAAGATGTTTTAACTTGGAAGCTTCTTTTGAAAATTTGAAAATTTTAGAGGCATACATCTGAGAGTGAACAGCAAAGGAAGCAACATTCACTGAACATTTTCTTTGTTCTAAGTAGTTTACATATATAACCAAAGGTGTTAATAACACATTTGTCTGTTTTAAAGATGAGGTTCAGGTATGTCAAATAACATAATCTATGCTACAAAGGTAGTAAGAGTCAGAGCTTATATTTGAACCCAATCTTTTGTGGTTTTGTCTAAAACACGTACTCCTATCTATGGCTCCCCTATCTATCTATTAAACATTCATTTTTATTTTCTTTATTTTTTCTGCACAGGCTCATCCTGTAATAGACTTTTTTATTCCTTAAGGAGAATTCATTTAGCCATTGATTACACATAGCCTTTCTCAATACTCTTTTCTTTCCACTTAAGAAACTGGAATACGTCATGATGAGCATGATCATGCCAAAACAAAATTGCTGGTTCATCATCTAGAGAACAAATACACACTTAATTGCTTGACACTTTATTGAACACAAAGCAAGATGAAGCATCACTGCCTTCACGGTACAGAGCTGAAGCAGGAACCCAGCGAGGGGGAGACAGCACAGCTCTCCTTCATGGGGAAAATGTGCCCCTCACAGTCCCGTCTTGTTGTGGGAAGACTAACCCATGTTCTGTCGGTTGCCGTAGCCCCTAGGATGCGTGTCCTTCCAGTCATCCCACTCCCGAGCTTGGCTGTGTGTTTGCTCATCATCCTCTTTCTTCTTTTGTTTCTGATCTTCCTTTCCCTGAGCTACTATTTTGACCTCGGATGTTGTCTTGGGTATTCCCTGATCTGGTAATGTTCCACATTTCCCATACTGGTCATACCAGTCGCTCACCGCCATAGATGCCAGACTGGGATAACCAGCTCCAAATACTTTGGTTTGGGTCACATTCCGAGTGAGAATGAAGGGTCTCCCTGGAGGCCTGTCCTGATGAGATGAGGGTGAAGTCGATGCCTCTGATGAAGAGCCTCTTCCTCTCAGGATCGTCATCTCCTGGTCGATGCTCTCAACCTCTTCTAAGCTGATAACAATCCACCTTCGGAGCTGGAGGAGGTAATATTCTCGAACATTCTCATCGTCTACTTGGCCGCTTTCCACGGCAGATTTCATCGCGGACAACCTCTGCTCCACCTCCTTCCTCTGCTTGTATCTCTCTATTTTCGTCTGTCTCTTAGTTGCCATCGCAAGGAGACTAGGATGGGCCACGGGGGAAAGAGCTGTGTTATTTTCAGTCGGGTTGTTGTTGGTTTGGGGCAACTCGAACTCTGCCACGTGATAGAATTGGCACTGAGTTAAGTAGTTTACGAAGTGTTCCCGAGCCCACTGCAAATGATCGAGACGCTTGCTGGGGTCGACCTGCTTCATGGCCAGCGCGCCTTGAAGTGCGGGCACCAGCAGGTACTTCAGGTCTGTGGAAGCAATCTCCTCCAAATCTTCATTTCTGCTGAACAAGTCGAGTTTTGACAACATTTCGGCTGCCTTCTCAAGTTGTGTTAGCCCCTCCGATACCTTCTTTTGGATGATCTTGGAAGTGCTGGGTTCAGCCGTCTCTTCCACTTCATCCAGAAGTTGTTGGCTAGTGTTGAACAGCTCTGGGAGCCGCGGCAGCGGGAACTCTTCTTCCACTGTTGACATCTTGGGAAAGGGATAAACATTAATTTTTATATTAAGTTTACATTGAGCTTGATTAAGTTAATTAATTAAGTAAATATCCATTCCCCTTTGCAGCATTGTTGTGCAGTTTAAATAAAGTCATGAATGTACTTTGAGAGAATTTTTAAATGATATACAAATGTGGTGTTTTATTACCTATTACTCCATTATATTGATCATTGCAGGATTTGAATGACTGTATTAAAATCTAATGGTTGTATGTGAGCATGTAATTATAAATCTTGAGTGCTCCACTATTCACCCTATTAGTGCTCAACAATGATTTTTAATCAACTGGAAAGCTGAAAAGGGCTTTGATAAAAGCCCCTCGAATGTAAAATACTTTACTGAAGTTCATCAACAAATGACATTCTAAATTAAACTTCAGTTCATAAAATTCCTATTCTGATGAAGAAATCATTCTACTACCACACATATAGCAGCTTCTTACAAGCCATATGAAAGCATGCATTTGAAAATCCTGCAGTGGTCTTCTGACCGGCAAACAGGTATTTCTAAGATGGATAGAGAAACTATCCCTTTTCTGTGTCCTGAGGAATAGTCACAGACTTTATAAAATGATCCACGGTCTCCAAACACAGACAAGAACAGTCCCTTCACTCTTCATCCCAGCCTGAATCTTCAGCCAACATTAAAGTGCAACCTCATTATGCTTGATCCTATTTCATTAATGTCTCTCTCTCGCTCTTTCTCATTCCAGCTCTTTATCCTTCCAGAAAATGACTTTTGCTATTTTGACTCTGACATTAATTATATTGTTCACATTATGTGTTAGCCCTACTTCCTTTATCTTGTAAGAAAATGTTTTAAAACATGCTGCGTTAGAAACCATGAATATTTTTCTAAAAATATCAACTGCAAGTATCACGCAATGAAAACATCATCATAATGAAAAAAAAATCTGGTGCTGCTTCATTATTAAGAAGGTATACAACTTAAGATGGACATTGCAGGCCTGGGTACTACTTAAAACTTAATTCCATTGATAGGACATTTAGCAAACTGTAGACAAAATATGTTATCTATTTTATTTTTTAATAATATCTTAGCTCAACCCCTGCCCATAGTTTACCATCACTAGTGGTTGGGATGAGTATTTATTTTACTTTTCATTGTATTTCCAGAGGTCCTTGGCCATTGGCCTATTCAGTTATCATATGGTGAGAAATTTCATGGACTCTCCTGGCGCTCTATAAATATAAATACAAATAAAATAATATGTGACCCTTAAACCATGATAGTAAAGACAGTTCCAAGCAGTCACTGATACTCTGTTAGAGAAGTGGTAGAAAGAAAAGTTGGGGTTGCAAAGATGAGAAACACATCCCTTTCTTAGAGGAGTATCTCTGATCCAAAAGACCAACAAGGAGGGAACTGCCTACTGAGCAAGTTGAGCGTGTCTGGGAAACTTCGCAGCCCCCTTAATGCCAATGCAAACACAGAAAAAGTAGCAGGAAAATAAAGAAGCATGTGAGTGTATCTGTCAAGTTTCATTGTCAGGAAGCAGAGCCTGAGGCAAAGACTTGGATGCAAACTGTAAGAGAGAGAAGGAAGCAGAATGGGGAAGAAGAGAGAGCTAAGCCAGGATGTGGTGTCAAGTGAAGTCTAGTGTTGGTCTGATGGGTTGGGAATAGGCAAGACTCTAGACCAGTGGTTCTCAACCTTCTGGCCCTTTAAATACAGTTCCTCATGTTGTGACCCAACCATAAAATTATTTTTGTTGCTACTTCATAGCTGTAATGTTGCTGTTGTTATGAATCGTAATGTAAATATCTGATATGCAGGATGGTCTTAGGTGACCCCTGTGAAAGGGTTGTTCGACTGCCAACGGGGTCGCGACCCACAGGTTGAGAACCACTGCTCTAAAACAAGAATCAACAGTTTTTTGTTTTTTGTTTTGCTGTAAAGGGCCAGATAGTCTTTCCTGCAACTACTCAACCTTGCCATTGTAGATGTAAACAGCTGTAGCCAATAAAATAAATGAGCCTGGTTTGTTCCAATAAAATGTTATTTACAAAAAAAGTCAGGAAGACAGATTTGGAGGAACCATAGTTTGCGAACTGCTTCTCTGGAGTATAAATCATACCACAGAGGAGTGCGCCCCACTCCGGAGGCAAGGAGTTTGGCCTTTTGTAGTGTGTATCGTCATCATCTGTGGAGCTAGGGTGGGGGTGGTGCCCAGGCTCCCAGACAAGGTGGTTCCCATCAACCAGGACAGTAGTTCTCAAGCTTCTCTGTGAATCAGAATCCCTTGGGGCTTTACAAAGGACAGATTTCTGGGCCCCACCCTAGAGTGTCTGATTCAGTAGTTCTGGAGTAGGTTCTGAGTCTGTAGTAGTAGCAAATTTCCAGGTGAAATTAATGTTACCTTTTTGGGAGCCACTCCTTTTGATCACTGAGCTCAGATGATTCTCCGGAGTAGGGGCAGCTGTGAGCACTTTGCAGCCAACGCAACAGCTGGAGGCCTGATGAACTTGTCTGGTAAAGAGTATTTATTTCAGCAGGGCACCAACAGCGTCCAGTGTAATACTTCAAGTGTGCAGTATGGAAAGATACATTTTGAAAAATAAACTTCTGAATAAGGAAATGTTTATTCATGCCACATTCTCCTTTTGATGAGGCTGCTCAGTCCTGAAATATCATTGCCTAGCCCCGTGTTTGGCAAACTGCGGCTGGCGAGCCACATGCAGCTCTTTGGCCCCTTGAGTGTGGCTCTTCCACAAAATACCCCGTGTGGGCACTCACATACAGTGCAATTGAAACTTCCTGGCCCATGCGCAGAAGTCGGTATTTTGTGGAAGAGCCGGTATTTTGTGGAAGAGCCACACTCAAGGGGCCAAAGAGCCGCATGTGGCTCGCGAGCTGCGGTTTGCTGAGCCGCAGTTTGCCGACCACTGGCCTAGCCTATTCTGATCCAACTATTTCTTAACACTGAGTTATAGCCCTCTGAGTATCTTTACTTATTCATATTTGTTTTCTACCATGTGTTATTGATGCATCCATTGGTATTGGTTAGCATACGAATCTTTGTTAAATTCTAATCTCCTTGAGAGCACAGATCATGTTTTCTCCTAATTTTATAACTATCAAGGGAAGAGAATTATATCACTTCATAGCTGTTTTGAATCAATATTTCCCAGGGAAAATGAAAATGATGGCATATAGAAAATAAGAGTGGTTTTTTTAGTACCTCCCATAAATTCTACCGTGTTCTTTACCTATATTTCTGTTAGTATAAAACATTCCCAGACAATTGACATTAGTAGCATAAACAGTGAATGTCACTAAATTTGTCCTCATATGTATTAGTGGAAGCCCAGTGCTCGAAATCGCATGGCCCTGCCCACCCACTCGCACCCCGCCACACTTGCAGCCCCACCCACCCACACCAATCTTTGATCATTACAGCTTTAGGGCCACAGGCCTTTTAGAATATAGATGCCCCAAGTATTAATGCCTTCCTATGAGCACTCTAATTCTGGCTCATAGATTCACTGGAAAAAGACCGAAGCAGAAAAAAATCTTAATTTGTGCATTATGAAGCCAGTTCTCTGAGCTGCCTGCAGTTTGAGGGGGAAAATATAGATCACTTTGTCCTGAACTGTGTATTTAAATCTTGATTTATCTTTCTTAATATCCTCAAAGACAAAGCAGAGAAATGTGGCTTGGGGTTGTGGCTACTTGACTATTTAAACCAGTTTCTAGAGTGAAATTAAGTCTAGCTAAAGGGCAAGGATTAAGAAAATTATTTCAAACTCAAGTGTTCAGATAATCAGAGAGAGAGAGAGAAAGAGAGAGAGAGAGAGAGAGAGAGAGAGAGAGAGAGAGAGAGAGAGAAAGAAAACCAAGGAGTAAGTAGCCAGGAGGGTGGCTCAATTAGCCAGAGCTGACAGAGGACTGAAGAGCTGAATAAAATGAGAAATTATCATATTATATAGATCAACACAATATAAGCTAACATAGTGAGTTCCAGCCAGAATATTTTAAGAAGCACTGGTAAAGAGTCAAATACCAAGCAAATTAATAACAGAAGACAAGAGCTAAATCATAGGGCACAGGTAAAGCTAAGATCCATTTTTTTTTGGAAAAAAGAGGAATTAGTATCCAAGAGATCATAAACAGAAAAAAAAGGATACAGGTAATGACAAAAAGGAAGGAGAGTAAATATAAGTGGTGTGTGCAGCTTTTATCCCTCAGAATATGTAGAGGCATAAATTAAAAATCAAAGGTATTATTTTGTAAGGATGAACTTCAACATACATATTTTACAATCAAACTAAACCCCTCCTAGATATATAAGCTAGATAAACTTACAAATGTGCACCAACAGATATGACTAAGAGTGTTCAAAGCAGTGTCATTCATAAAAATAAACAACTAGAAACAACCCCATATCTATTTACAGGAGAATGGATATATTGTGTTATGTGCACATAATAGAATATTATACATCAGGGGAAATAAATGAACTGTAATTACATGTAATAACACAAATGAATCTTAAAAATATAATGCTGAGTGAAGAAAATGAGCCATATAAATCCTGCTTCCACTTAAGCTGTAGAAAGCTGCAAGAAAATGCTGTTCCCATCCTAATGACAACAAAAACCAGATGATATACAAGATCATAACTTCTACTGAACCCACCGGGGAGCTGAGGTCATAGTAAGGCAACCACAAGAGCTGAATTTCCAGGAGAGGCAATCCACTCCAAGGAGAGAAAATACATGGAAATTATTTTCCCTTTGCTAGAGTAAAAGAAAAACAGGGGGCCACTTCAGAAGAAGGTAAGTAATCAGGTAAATGTTAATAAGATCTTAAAGGCCAACTGTAAGCTAGTATGTAAACTTAGAATAACCAGGAGCCCCAGACATAGGGTGGTTCATACTCACACACCTGCTCTTCTCCCCTGGGCTCCCAGAGTGCTCTCAGGAAAGATTAGGGGCAGAACAGGAGAGCAGAGAGCTCTCCCTTCACTGGTGTAGGTACACAGAAGGTGAATAGCTTCTGCTTGGATTCAGGTAGAAAACACCTTGCACTTCCCTGGACCATCTCTCACAAAAGACAAACACCTCAGCCACTCGGGGAAGGGCAGCAAACCCTCTTATCTAGGGTCAAAGTAAAATCCATCTACCTCTGAAGAAACACTGTGACCCTCCCCATGGCTACCTTTCCCAGGGCAGGGTAGAAACAAAGTTGTCTTCCCCAGGCCCAGAGAAATGAAATCTTCATGCCCCAGGGTGCTGCATCAATACAAAGCAGAAGTCTGCTCCCCTAGGGGAGGATCAGGAAATGCTTCTGCCACAGATACAAGGTAGAGTTTGCTTGATACAAGTAGAATTGGCAGAAACACCGAGACTGTCCTATAGACAAGGCCCAGGTGCATAGATCCTGGCTAAAGTTAAGACTGACCCAGAAGAACCAAAATATCTCCTGGTCCCACAACAAACCTAGTAGCTAGTAACAAGCAATAACAGGCTACCCCTGAGGAAGGGGAAAGAGTGTGGAGAGAGACCCTTGCAACACAGGCATAATTGTGACTCCTGAAAGCTGAGGGTAGAGCAGGAGCTCAGAGAATAAGCGTCCAGTACTCCAGACCCCACTGGGAAATCAAGGTAATAGCTGTTCACTGATGGGGGAACTTGAAACCTGTGGTATACCGAGAGTAACTATAGCAACAACAAAACAGTAACTCAGCTGAACCAGTGACTAGATTGATTCAAACCCCCATAAGTCTCAGCAAAGAGAAATACCTACTTCCAGACAAATGCTATCTCCTCCATTCTGTCCTGTCTACAAATAATGTCCCATAGTCAATAAAAAATATGAGACAGACAAAAAACTCGGAAAAAACCCCCACGTGATTTCCAAGGGATAAAGCAATAATTAGAATCAGATTCAGAGATAACTCAGGTGTTACATCTATCAGATAGAGATTTTAAAATAATTATGATTAATATGCTAAAGGATCTAATGGAAAAGTTTTATGACATATGTAAAAAGATGAGGCATTTTAGCAGGGAGATGGAAACTATTAAAAATGTCAAATAGAAAAGCTATAAATAATAACTTGATATCAGAGATAATTCTTTCAACAGACATATCAGTAGACTGCATATAGCTAAGGGAAGAATCCGTGAACTTTGGGATAGTTCAATCAAAATTATCCAAAGTTAAGAACAAAGAAGAGAAGAAGGGAGGGACGGGGGCGGGGGGCGGACGGGAGAGAGAGAGAGAGAATGAACCAGAATAGAGTATCCAACGCTGTGGTACAATATCAAATAATCTAACATATGTAGTTGGAGTTCAAGAAAAAGAAGAACAGACTTCTTGTTAGAAATTTTGTGAGTTAGAAGGTGATGAAACATCGTAATTAAAGTGCTCAAAGGAAAAATACTGTCAACCCAGAATTCTATATTTAGCAAAGTCATACATCATAAAGGAAGGCAAAACAAAGACTATTTTCAGATGAACAAAAGCTAAGACAACATAATGCCAGCAGATCTGAACTGCAATAAATTTTAAGCTAAGTTCTTAGGCAGAAGGAGCATGGGATCATACGCAAATTTAGAACTGCATGAAGAAGTGTAAAGCACCAGAAATGGTAAAAATTAGAGTAAATATAGAGTTTTTAATTATGTTTCTTACTAACTTTAAAAAAGCAAATACAGCAAAAGTGTATTACAGGGCTTATAACATAGAAATAAAATGTATGACAATGGTAAGAAAGTTGGGAGGGAAGAAAGTGTGCTGTTATAAGGCTCATATACTCCATGTGAAGTGATATAATGTAATGTGAAAATACACTATAATGACTTAAAGACATATTGTACATCTTAGAGCAATCACCAAAAAATTATAAAAGATATTTAACTAAAAATGCAAGTGGTGGTGAAATAGAATAAAAAAAATGTTCAATTAATCAAGAAAAAAAGTCAGGAAAAGCAGAAAAGTGAACAAAAAACAGATAAGACAAAAACAAAGTAAAATGGTATATTTAAATTGAACCAGAAATAATTTCATAAAATGTAAATTGCCTGAATTCTCTAATTTAAATGATAATTCACAGAAACTGAACCATAACATAATAGCATTTTTATAAGCCTCAAAAATGAGTTAAACTAAACAATATTCTTTCTAAGATTGTTATGTCTACATAATTATATAACTATTTAAATTCTGAATGGAAAAGTCACAATATATATAACTTCTGGAAAGAGAGAGGCAGCACAGTAGCTGTGGTGAATTGGTGAAATTCTGGTTCTTGAATTGGCTATTGAGTGTACTAGTACACTGCATTAATATGCTTTGACAGTCTCAAATACATTACTTGTATTTTGTGATATGTATTAAAGAAAATGCTTTTAAAAAGAAGATTGTTCAAATAACTAAATATAGAAAAGTACCTAAAGTAAGCTATACTGATTTTCAAAAAGCAAAGG
Source organism: Myotis lucifugus (assembly GCF_000147115.1). Taxonomy (NCBI): domain Eukaryota; kingdom Metazoa; phylum Chordata; class Mammalia; order Chiroptera; family Vespertilionidae; genus Myotis; species Myotis lucifugus. Next base: position 1,321,538 of record NW_005871152.1, read on the forward strand.
GAGGAAGGGTTTCTAAACTATGCTAAAGTGAGAGATTCCATAAAAGTTTATTTCAACAAAAATGTCTTGATTATATGTTCTATGTGCAAGATGCTGAGCTATTCATTGGATATAAAATTATGAATAAGACACCATTCCCAACTTGGGCAGCTTACAACATAGTGGAGGAGTTCACTGTCAAATCTCTATGTAGGCACGGAGAGTCAGTGGAAGTACCCATGAAACAAGATTGGCCATATGTTGATTACTTCTGAAACTCCGTGATGGGTGCAAGGTGTTCATTATATTATTTTTTCACATCTATATATATTTGAAATTTCTCCTAATGAGAAGTGGGTTTGCTTGTTTTATTTTTTTACAAAAACTATCTGGTTCAGTAGTTTTAATACAAAATGGGATGAGAATTGGTGAACTTTTGATAAGCAGTGAAAAAACTAGGTGATAATTTCATGATTCCAAAGTTCCTGACAGGCTAGAACAATGGGCTAAATAAAAAAGTAAAACTATAATAAAGATGCAAGAAAAAGAAGTAAAAGGCATACACACTGGAAATGAAGAAACTGTCTCTACTTGTAAATGACATGATTGTCTATACAGAAAATCTCTCAAAGAAGCTTCAAAAAAAACTATTAAAACTAATGAGTGAGTGCCCTGACTAAGTAGCATAGTTGGTTAGAGCATCATCCTGATACACAAGGTTGTGGATTTGACCTCCCATCAGGGCACATACAAGAAGCAACCAATGAATGCATAAATAAGTGGAACAACAAACCAATGCTTCTCATTTCTCCTCCTCCTCCTCCTCCTCCTCCTCCTCCTCCTCCTCAGCCTCCTCCTCCTCTTCTCTTCCTCCCCTCCCTCTCTTCCTCTCACTGTAAAAAACAACAAACTAATTCATGAATATCAAGGTTGAAGAATACAATGTAAATATAAATATTTAATATTTCTATATACTAATAGTGAATAATCACAAATTTAAATTTTTGAGTTACCATTCTCAATAGCACCCAAAAAAGAAATATCTGTAAAATCTTGCAAATGAATGAGTGCAAAATCTGTATACTAAAAACTACAAAACACTGATGAAAGAAATAAAAACAGATCTAAATAAATGGAGTGATCTAACAGTTCACAGATTAAAAGGTTCAAAACTCTTAATATGCCAATTATCCCCAAACTGATCTATAGATTCAATATAATCCCAATCAAAATCCCAGGATAGCCCTAACTGGTTTGGCTCAGTGGATAGAGCGTCGGCCTGCGGACTGAAAGGTCCCAGGTTCGATTCCAGCCAAGGGCATGTACCTTGGTTGCGGGCACATCCCCAGTAGGAGGTGTGCAGGAGGCAGCTGATCGATGTTCCTCTCTCATCGATGTTTCTAACTCTCTATCCCTCTCCCTTCCTCTCTGTGAAAAATCAATAAAATATATTTTAAAAAAAATCCCAGGATATATTTTTATAAATCAACAAACTCACTCTAAAATTCATACAGCTAGGGAAATAAAATAGTCACAACATTTTGAAAAAAGAGAACCAAGTTGGAAGTTTCAAAATCACCTGATTTCCAAACTTACTATAAAACTACAGTCTGATGTGGGAGAGCAGACAGACATAAACATAAATGGAACACAATAGAGACTCTAGAATTAGATGCACACATATAAGTATCAATATTTCATGAAGGGGCAAAAGTAATTCAATGGAGAAAGGAAAGTCATTTTAACAAGTGTTCCTGAAGATGATTATACATATAACAAGGGTAAAAATATTTGTAAATGAACCTCAATCCATACCTCTCACCCCATACAAACATTAACTGAAAATCAATCATTAAAGCCTAAAACTATACACTTTTAAAAATATAAGAGAAAATCTTGTATTGAGTTAAACAATAATTTCTTAGATACAACCGCCAAAGCATAGTCCATTGAGGATAACAGTTGAAAATTTACACTTCATCAAAATGAAGAGCATCTACTCTTCAAAAGACAATAGCTAGGGGTTAGAGAGGTTGTGAAGACAAAGGAACCCTCATACACTACTAATGGGAATGTAAACAGGTACAGCCACTATGGAAAACAGTATGGAAGTCCCTGAAAATATGAGGAATAGAGTTACCATATGACCCAGCAATCACTCTTCTGGTTATCTACTAGAAAAATTTGAAAACATTTATTCATAAAGATATATGTACTCCCATGCTTAGTGCAACATTATGCACAGTGGCCAATACATGGAAACAACTGTAGTGTCCTTCAATAGATGATTGGATAAAGAAGATGTGGTAGATATATACAATGGAATACTACTTAGACACAAGAAAAGACGAAATACTGCCATTTGTGATAATATGGATGGATCTTGAGAATATCATGCTAAGCAAAATAAGTCAGACAGAAAAGTAAAAAACAATATGATTTCACTCATAAGTGGGGTATAAAACTGAAAGCAACAAACAAGACAAACAAAAACTAAAGACACAGACAACATTGAGGTGGTTACCCGAGGAAAAAGGGAGTGGGGGTAGTAAAAGGTAAAGGGGGTGAAATGCATGGTGACAGGAGATGGGATTTTAAGGTGTGAACACACAGTGCGATATACAGGTGCTATATGATTTTATTAACCAATGTCACCCCAATAAATTTAATAAAATGTTTTTTTAAAAAGACAATGTCAGGAGACTGAAAAGACAATGTCAGGAGCCTGAAAAGACTAGCCAAAGACAGGGAGAAAATATTTGCAAATCACATTTCTAAAAGCAGGTTAGCAGTCTCTCAACTGGAAAATGGATACACCTGACTGTAGTTTTTGTGCACGATGGAATACTACTCAGCAGTAAAAAGGAACGAACACTTGATACATGCAACAATATAACTGAACCTTCAATGCATTGTACTAAATGAACAAGCCATAGTCAAAAGCCTACATATTGTATGGCTTCTTTAAATGACATTCTTGCAAAGGCAATATTATATGAATAGAAAACACATCAGTGGTTGCCAGACATGGGCACAGAAGACTGACTGACTACAAAACTACATTAAGTAATATTTTTGAGCAATAAAACTATCATCATGATTGCAGTAGTGGTCACATGATATATAAATTTGTCAAAACTAGCAGAACTGTACAGTTAATATGCAAATTTTACTGAATGCAAATTATACCTTCTTTTAATTTTAGGAGGGTTTCATATATAATAGGGGTTACTTTAAAATATCTTATTTCTTTTACAAAATACATAAAAATAAAATGAGAAAGATATGGTTCAATATGCATCCATGCAGGAAAAATATAAAAAATAATTATAAATTCAATATGAGTAAACTCCTTGGCATGGCTGTCCAAAAAATAATAATAAATTCACTTAATAGATATATAGAACTCAAAATAAGGCAGAATGCCCTGTTATTCTGTACTATGGAGGTCACAGGTTGGGCAGTATTTCAGATCTGTGTCCAGGAGGTAGGAGGAATATGAACCATGTACCACTATTTACAAGTGGAAGAGCTTTTTCCCAGCCAGTGTGAAGTCACCATCACTGAAGTTGTTCAAGCAGAGAATTCTGAGATCAATTTTGAAGTGACTTAATAAGTCAGAACTTTAGGAACTGCCTTCTTCCCCAAAAAATATCAATAAAGCAACTACTCTGGGTCACTAACCACAGAGACATGGGGATATGATAGTGAATAGGTAGCTGTGTTTCCAGCCTAGTAATGACCTGGTTAAAGTTATAAAACTACCTACTCTTTTTTCCCAAACTACAAAACTTGTAGTTGAGAAAGTAGAAATGCAGAGAGAAATACTCCCTGATTTATTTTAATTATGTCCAGGAAACCCTCTGATAGCCATGAATATGAGAAATCAGCCAAATTCTAATTGACTGCCTATGCCTAGAATTCAGGTCTGTTCTGTTCTGTTTTTGTAACTTTGATACTATATCTGGACTTCCTCAGCATGGTTGCTTATTACCTTACCCTAAATCTTTCTCCAATTAGTAACTGAAATGCTTTGAGTACAAAGACCAGAGATTAGCAGTTCATCACAGTTCTGTTTTCACTGAGCCTCATATGTACTTGATGGTTTATACAACACAAAGCTGATGATGGCCTTTCCTATAGCTTTGACACTCTATGTGGGAGATTTTTCCAATCTATGACACATTTGTTTTATTGATATATTTTATATATTAAGCCATGACTTTCTTTTTTTGCATATATGAATGTTCTCCTTCAGTAATTTCCTAATCATTCGCAATTCATTCCTTCATTTAACTAATCAGTTACACATAGCAAGTGTTTACTTTAGTGTCGCTCAATAAGCTAGGTGTTAGAGGTATAAAAATGATGATTATTTCACTATAATTTAATTTCATTTTACTTTTATAACTATGTCTAAAGAAAAAAATGAATTGTGGATTTATTTCTCATGCTACTAGCTTTTGTTAGAGTAACAGACAAAAACACACATACATCTAACTAAAATGACTTGATCTTCATATTTTCTTGTCACCCCCTTCATGAAAGTTTCTCTAATTTTTAGCCCACAATGATCTCCCCCTTTTGTATTTCCTAAATATATTTCACCATTTGTCTTTCACGTATAACACTTTATAATATCATCTCTTACAATTCTTTGTATGTGCCTTTTGCATATTTTTATTTTATTAAGTGTAAGATAATATAACCATGTGATAATAAGTATATAATAATGATAAAATATATCATATAAAAACCATTGTCATGGAAAGCAACAGTCTCTGTCCCCCATTATCTTGCTAGGCACCCCCCACAAATGGTCCTAGTCTCTAAAGGTAACTGCTTTTTAAAATTTGTAGATACTAGCACTTCTAGATATTAGCTGTTTTACTTCCTGTTACAAACTTAATGTATTATATCTTGATTCTTGATATGAAAGAGTAAATTTCAACTTATTTCACCTGTTTTCTGCATTCTTAGTCCCCACCCAATTTTTAAATAATAATAATAATAATTATTATTATTATTATTATTATTATTATTATTATTTAGCTGTTCTTCTTTCCTCAGCTTTGGAAAGTACACCTTTACTCTCAATTATGTACAATGAAGATATTACTGCTCTTACCTTTAGTTCCACCTCTCCTCCCTCCCAAGGAGAATGCTGTTACTATCAAAATCAAATTGATTTACTAGTATTTTACCACATATTTTGTAATTCATTCAATACCTTTATTTCCTTCACATTTAGACTGACTTTTCATAAAATTTCATTTAATTTTTGCAGAAGTTTCTAATTGCCTTTATTCTTGACAAAATATTATCTATTTAATATTGCCAATTTTCAGCCTTCTATTCTTACTCCTGATTATAATCCACTTCCTTTTTATTTTTGAATGAGGAGTGTCTTTATAGAGCCTCCTTTTGCAATTTACAATGGTTGTTTTTAGACCTCTGCATAAATTACCATTACAGGATATGTTTTAATCATACTCTTTAGTGCCGTATTTTAAAAAATTCTTTATCTTTTTCTTGGTTTTCACCGAAATTTCACTAGAGATGCATTATTAAGAAAGGTTGAATAAATCTGTGGTAACAAGGCTATAGTCCTTGAATGTATGAAATGTTTTATTTTTTTCTACGTATTGTATGGTTTCTTTTAATGCCAAGAGATGTTTAGACAGCAATCAAGTTGAGTCTGTCAGAGGAGAGTGCATTAGCAGAGTCATATACAGAAGTCATATAAATTCCTGTACTCCTTAGAGTTACGGAGACGAACTCCAATCAAAGAACTGTATTCTAACTCCACCACCAGCAGCTACTTGAATTTAGGCAGGCACATTACTCCTGAACTTCACATTGCTCATTTACAAAACAACATATTAGATTATTATAACTGAGGTAATTCTGAAAACACCATACTGTCAGTCACACCAGGAAGACCTATTCTCTCACATTTACAGCCTGTTGGAGAAGATAGACAATTAATTAAACAGAATTACTTAAACTAAAAAAAAAATGTAGAAAGTGCTAGATTGGAGAATATCAGGGATCTATGGCACAGAAAGTAAGCAAATGTTATTTTGAAAGAGGGCACTCCCGCTTAGATGGTATGTACATACAAACATACATAATGAATATGAGATGCAGAATAGGTCGAGAATGTCGAGAATATTGTGCTGAAACATAATGTGCCTGGCATGTGACCAGTGCTCAAAAAATGTTAGCAATTATTACTCAGAACAGTGCTAGGTTCAAATGTACCTAGTAGGCTGATTAAATGGGACTCAATTGGGGCAATGAAAGAGCCCCCTGTATTCCAACTGGGCATTCAACCCCATTCTGTGGGGTTTGTTCTCTCCTGCTATTAGATGAAATCTCAGGCAGTCTCCATAACGTGCTCACTCCCTCTGAGATGGTATGTACATATCTACACACACAAATACATACATATACTGTTACTGTCAGTCCCCCAAATAGTCTTGTTTCAGTAGTTAATATGCCTATTTCAGTATGATAACATTATTTAAAACGAAAGCCTCTATCCTCCTACACCAGAGAGATGGGTGTTGGTTCACAACCTCGGGAGTTGCTGGTAAGAATTTCAAACTGGCTCTTGCACGGAGGGCAAGGAACAACCTGAAAAGGAGGCAGACCAGTCCACACTGGGGGCAGGTGGCAGGTTTAGTCAAGAGGCTTGTCTTCTGTGCCTGCAAGATTAGTAACCTCGACATCTGTCCACAAAAACCTTAAGAGTATATACAGAGGCCAGTCACATATACCATCCACATATTCCCAGCAATATCTTACTCTCTCAGGCTGTATCCTTGAAAATGGCTCCAGCTATGGGAATAGAGGCTGGACATATATTCCAGGGACGGGGGAAGGAGTAAGAAGCCTCTGGTTGCCTGGGTCCAGTTCTCAGGTTAATTGGCCTTCACGCATCTTCTCAATTACCTCTTTCAACAATGGGGTAGCTATTTCTTACTTTCTCACCTCATTTTTACCAGCACTGGCCTGCACGGGCTCTTTCAGGATAGAAGCTAAGAGTGAGACAAGAGGTATTACTTACCTGATATTAGCAATCTACCCTTGGTTTTCTCTGGACTTGTTGTAGGTTTAAATGTCAGCAAAAGGTGTCTGTCACTAACTTAATGACAACAGGAGTCCCCAGTCTGGGGTGCAATAGAAGGAGAAACTTTATTCAGGTAAACAGTTTGCAAACCAGAGAAATGAAGCCTCCTGTGGAAACTGAAAGTGCTCCCATGGAGACAGAGGGCAGACCCCTTTTTATAGAGAAAGTTCCCGCCCTAGTCCCTGATTGGTCCATTTTTATGTAAATGAGGACTCCAAGTTTGCACAGTCTGATTGGTCAGAATCATACATGCTGACCAATTTAGCACTGTTCTGATTGGTCAGAATCATACATGCTGATTGGTTGTTAGGGAGCCATTCTGATTGGTCAGTAAAGATACAGATGAGGATATAGCTGCTCTGTTCTGATTGGACAGGGAAGGTCTCAACCCATTGGTCAAAATATGATACAGGAACTACTTTATAAGGGTCAGCTCAGACTCCAAGAACACAGTAGAGCAGGCTGGCTGCTTAGTCTATAGCTTTTCTGTGAGAGGCCTCTGTTAGCAGTAACTGCTAGACTCTAGTTAGAAATTTTTGCCCAGTTAACCACAAAGAGTCCTTTTTTTGCAGGCATATTCCTTCTTAAGGACCACAAAAACTAAGTCTCTTTGGGACTGACACAAGTTTAGACTCTTTTTCTTGGGTTTTTCATAGACAATATCATTACTAGGATCTTTCATCTGAATTCCCATAACAGAAGCAATGCCTCATCCGCCTGGTCCCATAAAATCCCCACATTTGAGTGACCTACTCTGCACAAACTCTCCCTTTTGAGGGCCATCACTCTTCCTTCTTGGAGAAAGCTATTTGAAAACATCTCCGGTATATTTTGTCTCTTATTGCCCCACATCTGCTTCTCAGGCAAACCTCACCCATCTGCTCAGACAGACTCTAACACTACCAACCACCCTCGCTCTGCTATAGACATATCTAACCAGCCATAGCCTCATAACTTTAGGCCTTTCTAGGCTTGACCTGTGCCTACAGAAAACACAGGTCAATCTCTACGAGTGGTTTCCTTAAAGTAACTCTCACTCATTTTGGGGTGAGTGTGAATAGAGCGGGAGGGGTGATGTGAGAGAAAATGCTTCAACAACTTTTCCACATGCATTCTCTAATTCCAACTTTGTAATTCTTTTAACGATGGGTGTTGATTGATAGGTTGCAAAACTGGAGTTTGAAAAGTGTTTTGCAAATCCTGCATGGGCTGCCTGGTACCTCAGTCCATTATGGAACAGCACTTGCACCTGCTGGTGTGGGGCCGCACTTTTAAACATCCTATAACCCATAGTAGAGACTCAGTAAGTGATTGCCTGGTTGCAATTTGTGTGGAAGAAAGTCCCAATACAAGAGAAGCAGACACTAAATAGAGTGACAAAAAGACAAAAGTCTATTAAAGGCACATAAAATAAGGATTTCAAGAAATCCCTATTGGGGAAGACTTGAGATAAAAAACAAAATGATAATACTGACCTTAGTACATAAAATAATAATAGTTACTCATTATTAAGGGTTTACTCTATGCCAAGCGCAATGAGAAACACTTTATAAACAGGATCTCTTTTAATCCTATTTATATATATCAATCCGTAATCTATGTATTAAGTATTATTGTCCCTGTAATTCACATCAGGAAAATAAGACTAAGAAAGGCTAAGCACCTTTTCTGTGTAGTTATGCATAGTCTGCTGAATACCTACATGTTCAGGCATATGTACCGATCTATTCCTGAGATTCTCCATAAATAATATTTTAAGATATTGTTAAAAGGAAGACTGAATTTGGGGGACCTCAATGATAATCACAATGAAGGTCTGTGGCCCAGAGTGCACAGGTCAGGTTAGAAGCACCAGTAACCAGACAGCAACTAAATCAGGTCTATCCATATTTGTGGTGTCACATGGAAAGAGAACTTTTATTTTTAGGAAAAAAAAACATAAAAGTATCTTTGCAACTTATTCAGAAGCCTCATAACTCAGATCACCTAAGATATAACTTCAATATAAACTAAGTCATCTATAACCAGTTTTTCCCCCATTTATGACATTATTTAACCCACAGCCTCTTACGTGGCTTAAGCAAAAGCCATTTTTAATAAGTAAAGGAAAATCACATATATGAAATTTATGAGCATCCAATCATTTTATGCCAATAACTAGCTATTCTGCAGAATTTCATAATGCGGTACGAAATTTCCAATGGTTCTTTATGATTTGAAAGAAACTCGTTTACATGTTCCTTCTTTCTTCCCTCTAATAGTTCCCTGTCAGATGTGTTCATTTGCTCTCTGAGGCCTTAAACTTAATTTTTATGTTAGTCACCAGAAAAGAAAATGAGCAGAGAGATGAACCTTATCTTACTACAATTTGAAGTATTATATTTAAAAATTAAAAATAAAAAAACAAAACAAAACACAAAATACCATGAAATCCTGACCCTTCACTGTCCGGCACCCACCAATCCCGGAAGCCTGCTGCTCCTCTCTGAACCATGAATGTCTCCATCCACCTAGTTGCTCAAACCCCTCCATCCAATCGCCTCCACGTTCTGTAATTCTAATACCAAACCACTTAACTCTACCATCACAGAAACCACACTGGTCCAACCCACCAGCATCTTCTCAACCTTCAAAATCACCTATTCCCTTCTGCCCCAATCCCGATCCACTCTCCAAATAAAAGCCACAAAGAGCTATTAACATGTAAACCTCATTCCACGTACCCACCCTCTGTAAAACCTTCAAAGACTTCCCTTACACTCAGAATAAAAATCTAACCTTTTTTTCTAAAATGTATGTATTGATTAATTGATTTTTAGAGACAGAGAGAGGGAGGGAGGGAGGGAGGCAGGGAGGGAGGGAGAGATGAGAGAGCAACATTGATCAGCTGCCTCCTGCACACATCCCTATGGGATCAAACCTGCAACCTAGGTATGAGCTCTGACTGGGAATTGGGACAACACTTCAACCTACTGAGTCACACTGGCCAGGGCAAATCTAATCTTCTTAAAAGGCTGATAAGAGCTATAGAGTCTTGCCTCTGTCTATCCCTCCAAGCATATGCTGACTTTCCCACCCAGCTTTTATCCCAGTTTGTAAGTATTTGCGTGTTTGGTGTAATGTTTCTCTCCCCCACTGAAGTGTCAGTTATGTGAAGGAGGACCACAATGGTTTTATGCATCATCCATCATTTGCCTGTACGAAAGCATCTGGCTTCTAGGTTCTCCATAAGTTTTTGTTAAATGAATAAATGAACTTAAGTAAAAATTACTATAATCAGTAGGAAATATTCTATGTCATATGCAGTCAGTAAAATGGAAACTACAAACATAATAGGGAAATGTTTATAGTATATTATGTGCGGGAAGCAAAATAAGAAACATTATGTAAAATATAACTGTGCATATTATTTACAATATGTTTAACATAACATTTACAATATGTATATATTTTCTGTATACATAACGTTTACAATCCTGCCAAGCCCATTAGGACATAGAGTAGATTTACAGAATTTTTTAAACCAATCCTGGTTATAAAGAGATGGAGAGCTATTTAAAAGGCTATAAGCAGGGTCTGTTTTCTGAGGTGGAAACTCGAGTTTGCCTCTGGAGCACACCAGTCCTTTGCCTGGAAGGGAATGTTCTGGTGGACTTTTTGGTGAAGCAAAATACCTTCTCTGAAATAGGAGGACACGTGGAGCTAACGGTTCTGTGGTAATGAGTTTGTCTTTGGGGTAAGCAGAGGTGCCTCTCTGCTTGATTGTCTACTTATTGCAAAACCTCTTGAGCCCACCCTCCCATCCTCTGCTGTGGATAGCAATGGTGGGGAGGGTTGGCTAAGAGGCTGGAACTAGAACTCTGTGCAGAAACACAGGCTAGGAAATAGCATTTTGAAAGCAGCTCGTAACAGAAATTTTGTGAGATCCCTGTTAAATGCAGCCTTTGTTACAATTCATTGTATAATCTTACCATTAAATAAGTTTTATTAAAATTAAAGGTAACAAATACTCAAAGCTCATTACCTCCTGAGTATTTTATTATATTTGACGATCACCTATGCTGCTGAAGTTACTTCTGTCTTCTGTATCTGTCTGGTGAAAATGCTGTGTAATGGAATGTTACTGCGAGCTCTTCCCAACTCCATGACTCATGATGTTATAGTGATAGCTTGAAATCAGCCACGGTGGCTGTATTGACTGTGGAAATCAACAACTGGTACAAAACAGGGGATGACTTATTGTTGACTTTCTAGACTAAGAAAGTGATACAGAAAATGTTAAACATCTAGTTAATCTGAATTGTGAATAGCACAAAACGTTACCCAAAACCCAATGAATGAAGCTCCGACATCTGTTATCATTGTTTATATTTGGCTGTATTCCTTAATACAAGCAAATATATCAACTAGCATTTATGTCAGAACCACACCTGTTTATCAATTGTAACCATATATTACAGTGATGGCGAACCTATGACATGCGTGTCAGAGGTGACATGCAAACTCATTTTTTTGGTTGATTTTTCCTTGTTAAATGGCATTTAAATATATAAAATAAATATCAAAAATATAAGTTTTTGTTTTACTATGGTTGCAAATATCAAAACATTTCTATATGTGACACGGCACCAGAGTTAAGTTAGGGTTTTTCAAAATGCTGACACGCCGAGCTCAAAAGGTTTGCCATCACTGATATATTGTCTATGGGCACAAAAGTTCTGCAAAAAATAAAAAGGAATGAAATCATTCTGTGAGAATCCATTGCTATATGGAATTTGCTATAAAAAGTACTGCATATCTTATTACTGTTGTAAATTGTGTCATACAGCCTTTATAACAAAAACATTAACCATAAACTTATATACATATGTAAATGCACACATTTTTCTGGAGAGCCAGCACATCACTGGGTCTAGGCCACTTCTGTAGAAGAGTATCTTTTTGGGGGGGCCACATAGAAAATTTTTGGGGAGGCAAACTTAATAGCATATTGTCCTTCTTGCAACAGAGTAGGAAGAAGACTCCAACTACTGGTATTTGGGAATTAAAAGTGAGTAATTTCTGAATCCTGGATCTGTCAAATATACCTGTGTTACATATACATAAAATATGTATGCATGTAGACACAGACTTGAGAGTGATAATATCATGAAATATAGAATGGTATTTTGTGAGTCTATTTTCCTTTATTTTAAAGATTTTTTTTATTATCTTGAAAATGTATAAACCATAATAAACATGATTTCAAAGAGAATCAGTTGGCTCAAAGAATTGAGAACTATGCAAATTCAGATTTGAAGTCTAGCTCTCAACTTCTAACTAACATGAGTTAAATATTTTCACCTAGTTGATTCTGTTTCTCATCTCCAGGTAACCACGAGGAATAAGCAATATAGTAGCTTGTCACCAGAGTTTTTTTTTAAAAGAGTGATAGATGGAACAAAACCACTGGACATGACAGATATACTAGAGACAAAGCCCAACGGTATTTAAACATATTATATTTCCAGGGTAGTCAGCTGATATCCTTTATCAAATCTGATGCTTTGAAATATCTAGTATCTATCTCTTAAGTGCCATCTCTGTCATTAGCTTGAAAAAGTAAGATACATTCTAATGAGTGTTAATTATAGTAAGCGCTTTATTTCCTCACTTGACAACATTATAAATCCAATGTTTCGTACTCTACAGCAACAGCGATGCAAAGTTGTACATTTTACAAAGCCAAAAGCAACAAGCAAAACGTCCAGAAATGCCATCAGGTGAGGTGGGTGCTAAGACTGCCCCTAAGAATATGGAAGATTTCTCCTACTGTAGTGACACTTGACTTTTCCCAAACAATTTTACATAAAATAAATCAATGACAAGATTTAAAGATAATTGCTGTGCTAGATGAAGACAGGGTCAGACTGACATTCCTATAGGTAAAAGAGGGTTGCAATTCACTAGGGAAAAAGTTATTTATTTTAATAAGTGGCTTTTTACCCTCTCATCATTTTTGTTACCTCTAATTGGTGTCAGAATGTAATCAATATCACATCCTTACCTCATAGGGCTCTTGTGAGGATTAAACAATATATAGAGTGCTTAACACAGGCACGCCATACACACTACAGGCATGTTGCTATATTATTATCACTATTATACTCTGGCTAAGAAAATATAATGTCAGCTCTGTACCTGCCTGGCGGTGTATTCCCGATGCATATTTTCATTGTCTATCTCCTAACTGTCTGCCAGGCCTCTTCTTATCCATGTTCACTTCTCTGACTTCCTTCTTGTTGCTTCATCCAGACTTCTCAGGATTCTCTGGCCACTTGATAGAAATTAGAGATAGATATTTAGCACACTAGAAATATGCAGGTAGCAGGTCTCCTAGGATTTTTGGCATTTTGATGTATATAAAGCCCAGTAAGTAGATTGTGATGGTTTCTCAGGTTCTTATTGCACAGTCACTTAGAGAATGTTACTCCTGATGCTTTACCTTTCCTTATTTTATTTCTTTAGTCATGCTTTTTTTGTTTGTTTTTAACTGATTTTTCGAGAGAGAGACAGGGCAGAGAGAGAGAGAAACATCAATGAGAGAGCAAAATATCGATTGGCTGCCTCCTGCATGCCCCTACCAGAAAGCAAGCCCAAAACCTGGGCATGTGCCCTGACCAGGAATCGAACCGGCAACCTCTCAGTGTATGGGACAATGCCCAATAAACTGAGCCACACCAGCCAAAGCTTTAGGCATTCTTTTTAATACTAAGTATATAATATTCTTACTACCTGTGCTTTTTAGAACAAATGACCAATTGTTTTAGAACTATGGAATTAAAGGAATGGGAAGAATCTTACAGATTAAGAAGTCAAAGCTCCCACTGAAAGTTGTGTATAGCATTGCAAAGTTTCCATTATACATCTCTCTCATCTCTCTGCCACTTCACATTAATTACACTCGAGTAAGGTGCACCTTGATATTGTTGCTGTTTTTATCTGTCTACTCTCCTCACCATAGGAGTGGTCAAGTGACACAGGTAGGTCAAAGTATCCCCTCACTCTGGACACTATCATGGTCTGAGGGTAGGTATGTGACCAATACTGTGACCCGTGTTCTTTGAAGATTGATGGGGGTCACCCTCTTGTTTATGGGATCATTAGTCACATGGAGAAAGCCTTGCCAGAGGATTCAGCAATTTGTAATTAAATGGAATGATTATCGTTTGTCATATATGCCAGGAACTGCCCCTGTTACTTCAAACATATTCTCATATTCAATCTTTCTAACAATTTTTGAGGTGAATATTATCCCCCCATATGTAGATGAGAAAGTTGAGGCTCAGATAAGTTAAGTTGCCCAAGGCAAATCTCCAGTAACTGGCAAAGCAAATAAAAAAACAAACAAACAACAACAACAAAAAACAACTTTCTATCACATCTTGTGATGACAATTTCCACAGAAGTGAAATGGGTGTTCCTGCAGAGAGAGCTGAGTGGGGAAGAGGCCATGTCTAGCACTGTTGCTCCCTAGAAGAGACAGGCTAGTGCTCTGAAATGGGCCCACTCCGTGGCTGGGTCTAATTGCTAGGCTATGTCAGCAGATCCACATGCAGGGGGAAGAGAGCTTGAATGTTCACATAAGTCATTTAAAGCAAACCCAGGCTGGTGAGTATTTCCTGTGCTGTTCAGCCTGCTCCCTCTGGAGGCTGCCAATCCAGTAGTCAAGACAGTCTCGTAGATAAAAAGCAGTCACACAGGAAACCGAGACAGGTGCTGTGACTGAGTGACAGTGTGCCCTGGATTTCCCCACGAAGCTGAGAAGAGCTGGGTCTCCTGTTCTGCTTTCTAGTGTTATTCTCTCCAGTTAATTTTCCCTGATATAAAATGACTTCTCTTCCACTTATTTCTTCAAAATATAAAAACAAAACACCCTCCTCTCTAAACACACACACACACACACCACTATTACCACCAACTACCACCACCTGCCTTTTTCTCCTACCTTTTGTGCCCCTTTCTTCTCTTAGTGATAGCAATTCTTCCCCAACATTGGTTGTCTAAGACTCTACCTAATGTTCCCCTGCCCTCCTCAAAGCCTTGCTGATGATATGCGACTAAACTAGGGGAAATCTTTGTCCTATCCCTGTCCGGAGCCCTCTGGCACGCCATTTACTCCAGGTTTTCTCCATCTCAAACATAAGGTCATTTCTTTTTCCCTTCTCAGAGTGCTCCTTTTAAAAACAATTTCCATAGAGAGTTTCTCTAAGGTTTTTCTTACCTCCTCCGCTTCTTGGTCCTATCCCAACAGGACTCATTCTTAAGGTCTCCTCCTTCCCTCTCATTTTCTTAATCTATAACCTTAAAGTATTGAGGGTCAGGGTACAATGTGCAAGCGAAATATGTCCTCCCTCACAATGCATGAGGCAGGCTGCCCCTGCTGGCTCTGTGCTGCCCCCTGTACTGATCTTTCCAGAAGCCTGACCACCCATAGCAACCACTGAGCATCCACCGCGGGCCATCTCACATGACCCTCAAAGTGCCTCCATTGCCTAGGCCAGTGGTGGGCAAACTCATTAGTCAACAGAGCCAAATATCAACAGTACAATGATTGAAATTTCTTTTGAGAGCCAATTTTTTTTAACTTAAATATATAGGTAGGTACATTGCTATTAACTTAATTAGGGTACTCCTAAGGCTTAGGAAGAGCCACACTCAAGGGGCCATGTGGCTGGCGAGCCGCAGTTTGCCGATCACGGGTAGGCATTCTCATCATCATTTGCTGATGAGGTCATCCGTGGTTATAAAGGAGATGGCACTTAGCAAGGTCACAGAGCAAATGGCATTGCCTGGACTCAAACTTCTCACCTGACCTGATTCCAAAGCCTGTGTTTTCTCTCTTTTTATTTCCTTGTGTCACCCATGCATTGTATTGCTTACCAAGGGAAATACAGGAAATCCGACATTACAAGGCCTGATTTAAAACCTTGGCTCACCTGTATGACACAGTAAATGTACGGGGCAGTAAATGAGGAAATAAGAAAAATGTCCTGGCCCTTCGTGGGTGACAGAACCACTGCCCTCCCCAGAGTATATGGCTCCCACTCTGCAGTCACAGGGTGCTGGCGAGAATCCACAGCACTAATATGATAGCCTGATTTATTTTTGTTTTTAGATTTAAAAAATAACAATTATAAATGAACTTCCTGAATATATTGTTGAATGCTCTTGCCCAACCTGAGGGTACCTGCACCAACTTCAGAGGGCCACTGCTCTAGGCAGGGTCCTGGAGAGCAAGGACTAAATCTTCTTCATTTTTTTTGTTTTAATCCAGTCAGGAAGGCTCTCTTTTAATAATAATGAACCAAATATTATTTTGTTTGCCCTCATCACTTAATCCTTACAAAAACATACTAGGTGAGTATTATTATTACCCCCAATTTATAGATAAAAGACCTGAGAATACTGAGAGGCAAATTAGCTTGATTAAAGTCACACAGTTAACAATTGGTAGAGCTGGATTCGAACCCAGGTTCTAGGGCTTCTGATCCCATATTACTCTTAATAATGTTATTGACCTCATTTGTGCAATGCTGTTGTGTACTGCTGCAAATATTTCCTCCTAGTTCATGGTTTGTCTTTTTACTTTGTAAATGCTGTCTTGAATTTTAAAAATAAGTTTTTACTGCTAATATTTTCTTTCAAATCTTATTTTGCTGGCTTCTCTCTCCAATATAATGTTGGAGCAAATTCAAGAGAATGAGATTTCTTATTTTATGTTTTATAAATGATGCTTTTATATTTTACCAGAATGTATTTTTCTAAATTTTTTCATAGCCATTATTTTTGTTTTATATCTATCTTGTTTTTTTTTAAAAAAAATCTTCCTGATCTTTTCTTTCTAGTGGGGATATATAATCTTTATTTAAATTCTCCTATTACTTTTATTGATTCTGTGGTAAATCCCTCCTCCATTGGTGGACTTTTTGGATTTCCTTATTATTAGTTTCTGTTATTTTAAACGTATTTTAGATGGTTGGATAGCAGATCTATTTTGATAGAGAGGTTTCTGTTATTCTCTCCTTCCCTTTCTCCCTCTCCTTCCACTCCCTTTCTTGAGCCCTCTCTCTTCTCCTCTTCCTCCTCCTCTTCCCATCCATCCTTTCAATTTGCTTTCACCCAACCTTTTGCACAACTGGTAGCCAGCTTGGCTCTGTTCCTGGTTGTGAGGCCGGGACTAAGTCCTCCAGCTTCCATCACTCTTATAGCTACACGTAAACCCCAGCCTAGAAAGCAGTTGCAATGCATTTTCTACATCATCTCACCAGTGGGAGATGCACCACTGGTTCAAGCAGGGAGCCTGGCTCAGGCCCCACCTCACAGACAAATGCTTTCAGTCCCGCTGTTCTGTATAAACTGGACTCCTGGCTGCCTCTGTTACTGAACAGGAGGCCTGGGGGCCAGCAGACACCTTCTCAGCTCTGCTCTCTGCATCTATATTTTATTTCTGGTCCATGGAGATCTTGTCTTGTTTTAAAGCACAAGGATCTCTTTTTAAATTTCTCATTGAATATTCTTTCTATCTGGGGGGGAGAGGATGGTACCTAAGGGGACAATTTACAACATTATCTCAATATAAGGTCCCTTATCTTTGTACTCCCAGTAAGGAGCATGGCTTATCCACAAACGATGGATGCATCAATGAAGACACGCAGGACTCCGTTCCAAGAGAAAATTACTCCTACCTTCCAGGACTGTCCTGAGGCTCGCTAAAGTAGTCGGGTCTGACTCTGGCCTTTAGTTTTGTATTTTTCAGCCAGTTTTATGCCATATGAGTTGGTACTTTGAGGAATATCTGCCGGTTAGACAGGAGTTTGTGGGAGGAAAAAGATTGCACAAAGCGCTCCTCCTCTGAGCCGGCTTCTGCCTGAGGGGCACATTTTGGGACAGGAGTCAAGTGACTTTGTAATTGGAAAGGAAGCATGAACACCAGACATCTGAGGAAAGCCACTGGGCTCTGGGATGGGAGAAGGCAGTGTGGGAAGGCTAGAGCCATTTGGGGCTAGAATCACCTAAGATGCACCATGTGAAAGAATTCAAAAAAGTATAACCTTAAACCTGTCAGGTGGGGTTTAGCGATCCAGAGACTTACTTCATCTCCTTATGGTCTGAGCTCCCCAAACACAAACTAGGGGAAGTGAATTCTGTGCTTTGTACAACCCATAGAACGTGTTACAGGTTGGCTAAGGGTATCCGCACAGCCCTTCCAGCTTGCTGCAGGGAACAGGGGCGGCGCTGTGTATATTCATGTCTTAAGTGTTTCCACATTAATAATATTAATAAAAGCTTCCAAATATTATTTTTTACGGGCTCTTCTGATTTAGAGGTGTTTATTATACAAGCTTTATAATTTGGTTATTTATATTGCCTTTCTTTAATTTTATTTCTCTCATATGCAAGTTAAAGAATTTAATAGGAGAACTTGGTTAGAAAAGGCACTAAAACTCACATTCTCTTTTTCGCACACCATAAAACCGAAACCTCCAGGGGTAAATATATTTTAAAGGTATTTGTATTCACCGTAAGGCTAAGCTCTGTCTGTCTCTGCCCCCTCTTTGAGCCTGAAAGGAATCCCCGTCTCAGAGGTGCCTTTGGGGGACCCTCCTGAGTGGAGGCTGACCCAAGGCTGTGAAGGACAGCTGTGTCCAGCATCTGGAATACCTGCCAACCTGTTGCTGAATCTGTACTTGGCTGCCAGGAAGTCTCTTCTAATAAATAAAAAGGAGTGCATCCACGAAGGAACCAGATGCTGTGGAAATAATTGTACTCAGTTCGAAGATGGTTTTCATGAACTGCAATTTCCAAGAACAAAAATGTGCCTCTGAACAGGCTTTAATAATGGAAATGGAAACAGTTCTAAAGACCAAAGGAAGGCCGGTGTGTTTGCATACCCACAGAAAGATGTATTTCCTAATGTGAGGTGACAGGTATGAAATGAGATCACAAAATTGTTGGCATTTACAAATATATTATTTATATTCTTTCCTGTATCCAGGTACCACAGTGTGATTTGTATCCAGCAGTGAAAGCGGTGAGCCCTGATAAAATTTAACCAAGGGTTATTGTACTTGTAGCATTACAAAAGGAGACCCCCGTGTACTGCTAGAGTTAAAAGTCCATTTTCATTTTGACCCTCATTTCTGGGAGTTTTTCATCTATTAAACTGTATAAAAGGCTGAACTTGACATACATTCTTCAGAGTTGTAGGGACTGCACCAATGTTTTCTGTCCTTTAATCACGTTTATACATTCTACAGTGATTACTGCAGGATAAATCAGTGTGACCTGAAGATCAGAATGTTTTAATCACTTGCCCATGTTGCAACAGAGGCAATGTTTTTATTCTGGGTTACATTATTAGTTGATTAGGCACAAAGCGTGGAAGCTGGTATTTAAGAACACCTATTATGCCCCAATCTCTTTCAGAGAATGTGCATCCTTTGATCCTTACAGCAGCCTTATGAATCAGAAAGAATCATTTTTATTTTTTTCAAATGAGGAATCAAAGGCTCAGAGAGGTAAAGGAACTTGCCCAAGGTCACACAGTAAAGAAGTGGTACAAGAACAATTCTAGCACAAGTCTTCTTGACTACAAAGGCCCTGCTTGTTACATATTCTTCCACAAGATCTTTATGCTCTAACGTAAGGGTGCCAAGTTGGGTGGATTTCAGCACTTTGTTCTTTTCCTTTCAGTTAGGAAATTCCAACGATGAAAAAGCAGATGGTGAGTGTGTGGACTAGAACTAGAACCAGAAATGCACTTTAACTCGCATCTTTGCTGTGGGAAGAGTTGAACCTTTCCCAGACAGAGAGCTTAAGTAGCTACCCTCACCCTCCTTTCAGTCCACCTCACCAGCCCTAGGGAATGCCCTTCCTCCCCCCACTGACACCCATGCCCTTTGCCACCATCCAGGCGTCCTTGGGTCACCTTTCAAGCTTTTATTCCCAAAGGAAAGCTTCATTCTTTAAACCTCTATGGTCAGTTAGCAAGTATTTATCAAGGACAGATATGAGCCAGAAACTGTAGTAGAAATGCAAGATGCAAAGAGAGGGAGATAATACACAGTTCCTGCCCTTCAGCATTGCAGGGGGGAAAAGCATCCAAACAGGCAATCTATATATATAAAAGGCTAATATACTAAGTGTCCCTCCGCCTGTCTGACCGGTCACTAGGGGGCAGAGGCTCAACTCAGGAGCTGCCGAACTGCAGTGAGTTGGCAGCAGCGGTCTCTGGTGACGCACTCCAGAACCAGAGAGGAGGGAGCCCAATTTCTCGCGGGGCCATGTGATTCTATCTTAGGCCATGGGTTATGTTGTTGCTGGGGCACTGTTCGCCCCGAATCTGGTTTACTGCACACTTGTGTTTGTGTACCACACTCTGTACAACAACAACTTTGCAGAGTGCCCTCTAGCACTCTGGGACCCCTTGGGGAATGTCGGAGAGCCCGGTACTGGCCCGATCCCCACAGGCCAGGCCAAGGGACCCCACATGCTGGAGGGACCCTGCTCACTCCACAGACTCCGGAGAGGGACCACAGGAGGTTGGCTACAGGGCGTGTCCGGCCCTTCTCGCTCAGTCCCACCCCTCCGACCACTTTCTAATTAATTTCCTTTCAATGTGCACAAATCTATGCACCAGATCACTAGTGAACTATAATGTGAAAAATACTATAGGGCAGTTAAGAAGCAAGGAAAATAAGAACACAGTACAGTGAAATGAACTCACCCTGTGGTACCAGGATTGACTTCCCAGAGGAGGTGAGCTTTCTGTTGGGTTTTGAAAGTTGAATAGGAAATTAAAAAGCTTAGAAGGTGGGGGGGGGGAAGAATTTCAAAAAGAGGAATTATGTGTGTAGGGGCAGAGAGGAATAAATGGGCATGGGGGTGGTTTGACATGACTGAAATAGACAAGAAGAACAGCATTGGTGTGATTGTTTTTCTGTGGCTGCTGTCACAAAATCTGGGTGGCTTGAAATAACAGAAATGTGTTATCTCAGAGTTCAGGAGGCTAGAAGTATATCAAGGTATTGGCAGGGCCAATCTCTCCCTGGCAGCTCTAGGAGAGAATCTCTCCTTGGGTTCTCCTAGTTTCTAATGGTTTCTGCCAATCTTAGGTGTTCCTTGGCTTGTAGATACATCAATCCAGTCACATGGCCCTCTTTTCCCTATGTCTGTCACTGTGTCCAAATATCCCCTTTTTATAAAATCATCAGTCATACTGGGTTAAGGTCCACCCGAATGATCTTATTTTAACTTGGTTACTACTGTAAAGACCCTATTTCCAAATAAGTTTACATTCTGAAGGACTGGGTTTTAGAAATTCAACATATCTTTTTGGGGGGACGCGATTTAACCCATAACAAAATTAAGGCTGAAAATGTCAGTTGGGTGCTACTACAAAGAATCAGTCATTCAACAAACATTATCAATAACTTATTATGTGCCAAAGACCGTGCTGCAGAAAAAATGGGTCCTGCCCACAGGATGCTCTAACATTTCTGAGCTATGATACAATGAATTTCGGCTACAGAACCAGAAAGAGCATTGTATCATCAGCTATTGCTCTAAATTAAGCACTCCAAACTTGGCGGCATAAAATAGCCATCATTAATTACCGATTATGCATTTGTGGGTCAGCTCAGGGCCCAGCTGATCTAGTCTGCACTTATCTGAGGAAGCTCTTCTTCAAGGATCTCTCAGACTCCTTGGATCAGTGGGCCATGTGGGCATGTTCTTCTGATGACAATGTCAGAAGAGCAGGAGGACATCAAGTGGAAATAAGTGAGGACTGTCACTTCTGTTCCTACATCATTGGTCAAAGCTAGATTTATGGTTGAGCTCAAAGTTTAGAGGGAGCAACTGTGAAGTTGGAAAGCCTATGTAGGAAGGGTAAAAAAAAATGGAAGAAATCTACGATATAGATTTTGCAGTCAAATTGGACTTTGCAGACAAAATAGGCCTGAGGTTATGTGAGATAGATAGATGATAGATGACAGATAGATAAAAAAATTATTTTGGGGGGGGGTCAGACATAGCCCCTTGGCCCTCTTTACAGTAGGCAATACCTGGTTGCTGTAGAGTGTCTGAAGTCAAACTCCTTTTTATACTTCTTGTCCTTTTAATCTGTTCTTAATTTGTTGCCACAGACAAGAAATCTGATATTCAATATAAAATGATAAGAACTGATAATGGTCTAATATATTATCTTGCCAGGAATACACAGAAGGACTCACCTAGTGGTAGCTACTGCTTAATCGCTCATGGTGAGGTAATAATGGTGGAATCTCAGGCATCTATGACAAACTTTGAGGGTGGGCACAATCTTCCCACTACCCCACATAGCCAGCCACCTACTCTCTGTACCTATTTCTCCTTATTAATCATCACCAATTGAAGGTGATGCTAAAGGCTGTCAGGATGCCTTAGGCCGAATGCAGATGAAATCTAGACTGTGGGGCTCTGTCCATCTGCGTGCTCTGACAACATCTTTATGCTGTCACTACTCACTCTGTGCTCTTCCCCATCATTATTGTCATGGATACCATCCTCCCACCAGTAAATGTGTGCTTAGCCCCTCTGTAGTGGCAGCTTCACACACCTGAAATGTGAAGCCATCTCTGGGCTTTCGTTGGCAACTGAATTACAGCATAAACCACAGCAGCTCTTGATGTGTGACAAGTAGGAGGATATGAAATGCCACTGTGCTTCACCAAGCAGAAACACACATTTGCTTTTATGAAGAAAAACTTAAAATAAAGAATAAGTGACTCTTTCAAAGAGAGAATAAGTGACTTTTTAGGTTCACTTCTAGTAACTAGAATTTTTTCTCTAACTTTAAAGTAGAGCATGGTTATAGGCAATAGGGAAAATGAGATAAAAGCAATACAAATAAAGACCATCTCTAATATCACCACCCAGAGATAATCACGGTTACCTGGAGGACGGATGTGAAGCCTGGGACTCTGGATTAAGAGATAGGTAGTTTCACCTTTGTTTTTTTCACTAGTGGAAGGGGGGTGGGGGGGAGGGGTGCATTCCCAGTCTCACGTCGCTCATGTATTATACAAGAATAATGATAATATGAACTTCATTGGGTTGCCTTGAGAATAAAATAATACACATAAAGTACTTAGTACACTGCCATGCACTTAGTGATTCAATGAATTTAACTATTTTTATATCTGATTTGACAGTTACTTTAAATGCATATATAGCATCCCATGCCACAGCCAGGACTAGAATCTGCCCTTGTTTTCTGGCTCTTGGTCTAGTGCAGTGATGGCGAACCTTTTGAGCTCAGCGTGTCAGCATTTTGAAAAACCCTAACTTAACTCTGGTGCCGTGTCACATATAGAAATGTTTTGATATTTGCAACCATAGTAAAACAAAGACTTATATTTTTGATATTTATTTTATATGTTTAAATGCCATTTAACAAAGAAAAATCAACCAAAAAAATGAGTTCGTGTGTCACCTCTGACACGCGTGTCATAGGTTCGCCATCACTGGTCTAGTGATATTTCCGTTGAGGTACAACTGTGAGGAGCAGGGTTGCAAGCTGCACTCTTTCAGCCCTTACATCTAGCCCCACAGTCTGCGTGTATAATGGAGAGTCAGTAGATACTGTTGAATAACTAAAAAGCAGCAGACTCCAGTCAAATTACGAAGTTGCTAACGTATATTAAAATAAAAAGTGTTTCTGAGCTTTGCTTGGTATTACTTTGGAGAATATTAAAGATATCAAGCATCGTTTGTCCTTTTGGCCAACCATCTGGTGATAAAAAAAATGTAGGTGCTCAGATCATGAGCAAATCCTTCAAGGATACATTCTGCTTTAGCGGAGCTGACCTGAGCACAGAGATGTTGAGGCGCTAATTCCAGTTCTCACTGTCCTGGCAGGAGGAAAGGAATGGTGAGTGGACTGGCCGAGGGGAGGGGAGGCTTCTTGCTCCCTACTGAGGAGAGGCTGGGGCAGACTCCATGGCCTCGGCATCTGAGAAGGGAGCCTGACTCAGTGGGTCTAGGACAAGCCCCACGTCGGCATGAAAAGTTTAAGTTACTGAAGTCTGGCTGCATTGGAACAAAAAGGCAGAGACTTCCTTGAGAAAGAGCCAGTGGGGAGAAATCCATGTCCTGGAATGTATAGCTGAGCTTCTCCTCCAGCAACTGGAGATCCTGGAAAAACATATTGCTGAGAGTTTTTCTATATCATTTGCTGAGTTTATTACTACAATGGACTCTCTAGTCACCATTTTTTGAGTATCTGCTGTGTGCCATGAACTGTATATACATTACCTCATTCAATCCTCCCAATTTTCCCATCTCCACGAAGAACAGCAACCCAGGGTAGCTAATTTGTTCATTTGAGCACCACTATACCCCCAGTGCCTACAACAGTGTCTGGCAGAGTAGATTCTCAGTAATTTTTGCTGAAGGTATGAAGAGGATGGAGACTAGCATCCGGACCTGGCACTCAGAAGGGTAAGTGCACATATTTGGAAATGGAGGGGTTAAGGCTGGAACCCAGATCCATGGAATCCCAAGCCCTGCCCTCTCAGCCAACGCTCTCCTCATTCTTACTGGTTGCTCTGCCTCTCGGCTCTTCCCTGTTCAAAGCAGATCGCCCATCACCACCATTAATGCCCTAAAAGTCTGCATCTTGTCATTTCTCAACTGAAAATGCCCCATGTCTCTCCGTGGTGTTAAGATGACGTTTGGACTCCCTTACCTAGCATTCCAAAACCTTTTAAATCTGGTCCTCACATTCTTATTTTCCACTAAAGCTCCCACAGATGAGCTCTATCTCAGCACTCTGCCTTTCCCCGGAAGAGCTCTAATGCACTTCTGCCCTACATAGCTCTCCCTTTGTCTATGTCATTTGAAATTACCAATTCATTCTGCCCATCTCTCTGAATTCCTCCCCATCCTTTAGGATTCAGCCCAAGTTGTACCTCTTCAATGAAACTTTTCTGAATGTCTCAGAATGCAATCATTTCTCATTTCCTAGGAATTGCAAATCTCTCGAGGCAGTTCGATAATGTTCCTATGATTACTGGTCTTTCTTCGGAGTATAACACAAATCTCTAAACCTAGAGAGTGTACGGATATTGAGAGTAATGAACATGGCCAAAAGCAAACAAAACAAATACTATATCTAGTCTATAAGAATTATCCACTGAATGGTTAGTGCAATTAAGTACGTTAGGTTAAGCCAGGGGTCCTCAAACTACGGCCCTCGGGCCACATGCAAACACAAATATTGTATTTGTTCCCGTTTTGTTTTTTTACTTCAAAATAAGATATGTGCAGTGTGCATAGGAATTTGTTAATAGTGTTTCTTTTTAAACTATAGTCCGGCCCTCCAACGTCTGAGGGACAGTGAACTGGCCCCTGTTTAAAAGTTTGAGGACCCCTGGGTTAAGCTAGCCAGATGACACATACTAAATGTATTTATACGAAAGTATTGATTTAGAGTAAAAAAGGGCTAACTCTCATATCTTTACACTGTAAAATGGCCCTTCCCTTTCTTCTTTGCCTCTTCACCCTTTTCTGTTGGGAGGGCCCTTTTGTGTCTCTATGCCCAGGACAGAGACTAAGGGAAGACAGTCCACTGTGAGACAAATGCAGGTTACATCAGCCTTGAGGCTGGGCTGGAGTTCAACAGTTCCCAGCCAAGATTTCAAACTGGCTCCATTCAAGAGCTATGGACTCCTGAGTGGCAAATGTAGCTGTGATATTACTGCTGATGCAGTTTCCCGGTGACTTTAACAGGGACATGATGGAATACTACCCAACCTACTGGGCCACGTCAGGGCTTGGCAGGGCGAAAAGAGAAAATCAGGGAAGACTGTAATTTATCAGCACTTGTTAATGCAAAATCACAATGGTACACTTCTCATACTTAGGATGGAAGGATCATTCAGACTGAATTTTATTGTTCCTTCCAAGGTAATCAATTCTTATGGCAATGCTAATGAATGTGACGACATGTGCCCTGTTAGAGAGGAGGTGAGGAGGTACTGTCTCATCCATTCACTGGCACATGCCATCACAATAAATGAAAAGCTTGCTGAGGTTTGTTCTCAAAGGCAGTTTCTGGTCCTTTTTGGGTGGGAGAATAATTGGTGCTGAGCCATCTCCCATCAATTGCCGTTCCTATTCCCAGAGGAATCCAGTTGTTCCAAGAAAAGAAAAAAACTACTACCGGAAACAATCTGCTGAAAATTGTCCAGGAACCAGACTGAGGTCTCCACACCATGCGAAGTGGAGACACACAACTGAGATCTTAGTAGCTGCTCTGGAAATATTTTTCAGGTAGTTATCCATTTAAAAAAAAATAACTGTTTTCTTTTTTTCTGTATAATAAAAGCAAGTTGGGGACTTAGAGAAGGGGACAGCCACGCTGGAAAGGAAGCATAGGTATTACACCTGTGTTCTAGGCTAGGGCATTGTAAAGGCCAGTAGGTACAACTAGAGGAGGATGCAAGCTCCTTGAGGCAGGAACTATGTCATGTTAACCTCTAGGCCCTTGGCTTCTGGAAGGTAATAGGCCCTCAGGAGTGTTCCCGGAATGCATTTGTGCTTGCACGCGTAAATAAGTGGGCTAATAAATGAATACAAGTCCTGGTCTTGTTCTATTTTGGCTCTTACTGAGTACCTTAGTCCAAGGTTATCAGAATATTATTGTTAGAAACCCTCTACTGTAAGTAACACTCGAATTTACGGGAATTGAAACCTGATGTTGCCTGAGTTCTCTATAGCTCCCAAATATTCTAACCATAATGAACTAAAGCATGTATGTTTACTCAGAGTTTTGAAAAAAAAAAAATCCCTCTGCCCCCACTCAAACAACTAAACAAAAAATGATGATGTGGCCTCTAAATGTTCCTTGTCAATCTCAGGACTGGGCCAGCTGCCTTGATGGTGACCACTAATAAGGACATCCTGTGAGACCTACAAGAGCTGGGGATGCTCGACAGATTTGCAGGTTTTCGCCCCCCTCTGGCCTCTCACTAGCTTCCTGGAGCAGCACGTCAATGCCCTGTAATGCCATTACTGCCTCTCCCAAACAAGCTCAGAAATATGTTTTTCGAAATGAAATTTTCTTTAGACATTTCTTCACCGAAGCCTTCCAACTCGGAAAGGTAGAAGGCTCTATCAAGCAAATCAATTTTGTCTTAAGGGGAAATAAAAAGTTATTGGCATCTGCTTTCAAATATCTCCGGGAAAGTAATACTTGCAGTATGGCTTAAAAAACAACAACAACAAAAAACACTACTAATTTTAGGTGCATACTTTCCATAGTAACTCCTTAAGCATTCTTTCATATTTCCAGGTGCCTAATCCCTGTACATAATCTGATTATTTCTTACAACCAACAGGAATTGCTTGTAGTTCACTATTTGCCTGAAAATGCCCTTCCCAAGTTTTCAGAACTTGTGTTCTCCTGGGACTAAGATGACTTAAATTCCAGTTCACATACAGGCAAAATTGCACTTACCATTGGCGGGAAAAGCAAAGCTGTTGAGGCAAAGGCAAGAGAACTTTCCCCAGTCTAATCCACTTCTCCCGTGATGAAGCTGATGATGGGGGCGATGCACCCAAAGTGTACTTGATGGTGCATGGAAAACACTGCCTTCTATCACCCAAGTGCCAGACAGACCTCGGTAGCATAAAATCCTATGAACTGGGGTATAAATGAGAGAAATTTGTGAACAGGGATGAAGAGATACAGACGCTGGCCCTGTTCTCTCCTGAGCTGGTTAATTTCCCCTCCCTGGCAGGTCTCTGGCTGGCTTTAACCTTGAGGGAAGAAGCTAGAATACTTTTAGGATACTGTGGATGGTTTTACCACCAGCTGTGTCTAAGAAAGCACTATGAATTGGTTAACTGAAGCAATTACCTGGCAACTCAAACACAAACCCTTCCCTAGGAAAACAAAGAGGTAGGGTAATTTGGAGTTTTTGCCAAATCAGACTAAATGACTACATCCTGTGCATGGATTTAAAGTTTGAGTTAAAAGGGTGCTGGGCTTCTGTCCTTGAGGACACAAAAGCAGGTTTTAAGTGGGTGTACTCTGAACTGTGGGTATAAATGTAGGAAGACCTAGGCCAGTGGTCGGCAAACCGCGGCTCAGGAGCCACATGCGGCTCTTTGGCCCCGTGGCATGGGCTACAAAGTTTCAATCACACTGTACGTGCGCGCCCACACGTGGTATTTTGTGGAAGAGCCACACTCAAGGGGCCAGTTTGCTGACCACTGATCTAGGCTAGTGGTTCTCAAATTGTAAAAAACATTGGAATCACCTGGGTGGTTTGTTAAACCCCGGCTTACTGGGCTCCACTTCCAACGTTTCTGATTCACTAGGTGGGGTGTAACCCCTGAGATGTGCATTTCTAACATGTTCCCAATTGATGGGAATGCTACTGCTCTGGGAACCACATTTTCAGAACCACTGATTTAGGCCCAGGAAAAATGGAACCGGTGTGAGGCTTCCTATGGGCAACTCCTTAGTCTCCCATCCTCTAAAACAAAATAAAAAACACAAACAAACAAACTAGTTGAGTGTAGTCGTTCAACAACAAGCAAACATTTTGTTGAGCAGCTGTTACATGATGCCCACCTTGGTGACATAAAGACCAGCCTTTATCCTCAGGAGGCCCCTAGTCTGGTAGAAAGGCAGACATAAAACGAGATGGAGATGAGGCTAACATAGTGTGAGAAATGACATCACAGAGGTGCCACTGGGAACACAGAAACTTCACCGGGACTGGACGTCACCAGGAAAAGCCCCCAGGGTTGGTGCAGTAGTCAAGAACTGAAAATAAATGTATCAAGGTTAAGAGTTCTGCTTATATTCATAAGAGGCAAAGTGACTGAGTCTAGCGGCAGCGCTAGATCTGGGTGGTTATCATGGGTAAGCTTCCTATTTTGTCAGGGACCATTTATGCTGCAAAGATTTCCAACATCTAGCTGGACCAGAATGGCTCAGTGGTTGAGCGTCCACCTATGAAACTGGAGGTCACGGTTCGATTCCAGGTCCTGGCATGTGCCTGGGTTGCAGGCTCAATCCCCAATGGGGGTGTGCAGGAGGCAGCCAATCAATGATTCTCTCTCATCATTGATATTTCTAACTCTCTCTTCCTTCTCCCTTCCTCTCTAAAATCAATAAAAAAATAAATTAAAAAAAAGATCTCCAACATCTGCCCCTCTGCACATAGTAGGTTTTCAGTGTATGAATGAATTGCTGTCAATGTGTTATAAATACTGTGTAATGAGCTGATCTGCCCAATGGAAAATGTACCGAGAGAAGTGACTTGTTTCAAACTGACTCCTGAGTCAGAGCCAGAGGAAAAGAACTTTTTAATCACCACAAATCTGGTTTGAATTTGGACTGGCAGATTTTGAAATGAAAAATAAAAAACTGAATCCTATTATCAACTCCTTGAACCTGCTACTTCCTCATACTCAGTAGTTGTGGTTTTTTTTGTTTGTTTGTTTGTTTTTAACTTTACTGATAATCAACTGCATTTGGTAAGGGTCAGTTATTTTCCGGTGGACAAAATTGTCAGATAAGAAAATAGATGATGTTCACCTAGCTTCCAACAGCCACGGGCAGCAAGGTACTGGTTCACAGTGACATTTTTGTTATGCAAATTGTTTAATGCAGCTCACTTTTGAAAAATTACACTGACATTCATGGCTAACATTTGGCCTGGTGAAATGAAGTAGGTATTAACTCATTTAGTTAAAGTATTCAAAAAATAAAAGGTAAATAGACCCTTTTCATGAATTCAAAATGAAA
This sequence comes from Myotis lucifugus, assembly GCF_000147115.1. NCBI lineage: Eukaryota > Metazoa > Chordata > Mammalia > Chiroptera > Vespertilionidae > Myotis > Myotis lucifugus. The sequence continues at coordinate 1,351,498 of NW_005871152.1, forward strand.
AGGGGGTCTATAGTCATTAATTTAAGGCAATATGCTTGCATTTATTTTTAATAATACTTCACTGATTCAAATAAGATCTGGTTTTTAAAAAATCAATTGCTATAATTTGTTCACCAAACTCTTGGAAAGGGTTTTTCCTTTCCTTTGGTTTTGGAGCTGCTTAGTTTAGCTGCATTTCTTTTTAACTTTCCTTCCTGCGTTCATCTATGAATAAGGTAGAAAAGACACAAATGTCCTCCTTTTAGCAAGTAGACAAAAGTCTTCATCCAGTGTCTAGACTATTTTTTGGTGGCGCACTAGAGAAGTTAAAACTGGAGGAATCAGCAGCTAAGACATGTGGGCAAATGTCAAGACAGTGAGGGATATAAACTCCAACTACTTTTCTAACTCTTAAGATTTTATAGGACTTACAAGAAATGATTACCTCATTTTTATGTTATATAGTAACTTTCCCTTTGGTAAAAGAATGTCCTGATTTACAAACAAGTCATGTTCCAAAAGTCTGTAAGCCAGTTGTGTTTTAAACTTGGAATGCCTTTTCCCACAGAAAGATGTTATAAATTGTGGTCTAACTAGATTAGCCCACATAAGCATATTTCATTCTGAATATAACTGTATTGAAATATAGGGGCAGATAGTAAGTATCCATAATTTATAAATAATTAAAAGCAGCGATTTTGAATGAAAAACTAAAATTTCATCTCAGAATACTTGAGGAAAAGAAGGTTTAGCTAGAGGTCAATGGGGTAGTTGGAAACTTTTGGTGAAGATGTTCAAGTGGGATCCTCAAACTATTAGTACCTTAGTATTTGATGACATTTGTTATTTATAACATTGTATCAAAACATATACCAGGTGTAGCACTCAATGTCCTGTCTGCTTATCAGCCCTGGTTAGTGCTGAACTTTATTAATAAAGTAGGGAGATAATTAATAATGTCTCCTCTCTGGAGTGGTGGTGTTTGTTAAACAAACAACCTGAGGCATTAATTTGTAGCCCTTTCCACTCTTACGTTTCTTTATATGATTGTTTGGGGTAGGCAGTTAGACAGACAGGAGCAGACCAAGGACAGTGGGTTAGGTACAGAAGGTTACCAGTGTGGAAAGCCCTGGGTGCCTAGCAACTGGGCAAAACTAGACAAATAGGGACCTGGCCCCCAGGGTAATCTTTCCTCCTTTTGTATATGGCTGGTCATGTGGTTTAAACCCCTTGACCTTTCCTATCCCTGGTCCTTTGGTTCAGACCCTCCCCTGACCTTTCCTCCCCTCGATGTCAATAATCAAGCAGTAGACCCCCTTGGAGGAGGAACAAGGGGCCAAGAATGGCCTCATGCTACTCCTATGCAGGCCCTTGCATGTCCACACCCTTAAGCATCAGCCCCCAGGGAGAACATCTAGGCCTCAGTTGTGTTTCAGCTCCAGGCCCAGAAAAGCAGCAAAACAAGACAAGTGATGCCATGGCTGACACAGGACCAGCTGTAGTGACTAATGACCCACTACCCTGTTGCTGACCCAGCAGTGGAGACCAGGAGCCTGAGGTGACACACCTGGAAGGCTGATGAATATTCTATTGAGACCCTCCCCTGGGGCTTTCCCTAAAATCCCTGCCCTTAAAAGCCTGTAGGATGGAGGACCTGGCTGTGATCCCTCCCAGGAACATGCCCTCCTCTTCCCCTCCCTCTCTTCTACTGCCCTGACCCCATCACCTTTACCTTTCTCTCTCCTAAGCCTCAAGGGCCCTTCCTTTGTGTATGTGACTTGTTTCCTGAGCCCATTTCTTCTACCACTCACTTCTTCTACCTCTGTGACTTTCTAAATAAACTTGCTCTTATAGTTTGAGTCTTGTCTCTGAATTCTTTCCTAGCCAGAACTCAAGTACCAAGGTTGCTGAACCGAGGCCCAGCCTTACTCTACTGGTCTAACACCTGGTGCTGTTTTGGTTGTTGCCAGGAACAGTTTGATAAATGATGACTTCTCTGGCTTAAAGAGCCAAAAAGGCAGATATCTTAGAAGTTTTTGCTAACCATTATATCCCCAGAATTTAGCAGAGAACGGAGTATACAGCTGCTCAAAAACATTTTTTGAATGAATGAATAAGAGAGTAAGAAAAAGAGGAATGGTTTAAAGAACATAGAATTGTAGATGTGTTAAGAATGAAATTACATCTATTATTAGTCTGTGTGCAACCAAAGAGGGGGGAGTCATAGCCAAAGAGAAGTATAGAATATATATATATATATTAAAGAATAAGAACAATCAGCAAGACAATTTACTTGGTAAAGGCCAAGTAGTTAGATCTGTCCAAGTTTTGTCTGTTGTTTCTAAATAAGGGGGATTGGTTTGATCAGCCTTAGGAGAGCTAAGCGGAAACAAAGGTTCTGTGCAAGTCTTACCAGCAGAGGGTACACCAAGGGTGGGGCAGTAGGAGGGGCCTGCACAATGTGCAGGTAATGGATTGTGTGGAAGCATTATCTGTAGATAATTTAAAAAGGGGAGGTGGGCAGGGGGCGGTGTTTAGAGAGCAACCAAAGGATTTGTATGCATGTATATTAGCATAACCAATGGACACAGACACTGGGGCAGTGGGGGCTTGCCTGGGGTGGGTATGGTTGGGGGGCAGTCAATTGGGGAAAAAGGAGACATATGTAAAATTTCAGATAATAAAAAAATTCTGCTTTATAGTATTGCTGTATGCCTGCAATTTTGAGAAACATCAGTGATAAAACATTCCTCTGTAGTAAGATATTTTTGGTCTAATTTCTAAAAAATTCCTGCAGTCACTTTTGTCTTAATTAGGTTACTGTTGAGTTTTAATTTGGAGCTTGTATATCCCAAATTAGCACTTTTTAATTACTTATCTTTTAATAAGCTTTGTAGTCTAAGTAGAAGTTAATTCAGAGAATGTCTAGTTGCATAGTGGGTCCCAACACAGGCGGCCTTGGCTACACATTTGTTTTTTGTTTTTGTTTTTAAATTTCTTTATTGATTTCAGAGAGGAAGAGGAAGAGAGAGATAGAAACATTAATGATGAGAGAGAATCATTGGTCAGCTACTTCCTGCACACCCCACACTGGCGATCAAACCCGCGATCTGGGCATGTGCCCTGACCGGGAATTGAACCGTGACCTCCTGGTTCATGTGTCAAAGCTCAACCACTGAGCCATGCAGGCTGGGCTACATGTTTGTTTTAAGAGTAAATTCTCAAGAGTTTGGAATGATCTAAGTTCATTTCAGGTACGGTTTGTACCTCCAACCCCTGAGGTACTATATATTCCGAACTTTTAACAGTAAATTCACAAAAGCAATGCTAGCACAGTAACTAAAAACTTGAAGAAACAGAACTCAAGTTCTGAACTGTATTATTTCATGTACAACATTTTCCCTAATCTGTATTCTATGGAGAGAATTTAGAGGATCTGAAAATACTGAAATATAATGCAAAAAATATGGGTGTATATATGTGTACTTTTAAAAAGAGGTTCCATAAGTTTAATAAAAGAGGTCTGTGAACCAAAAAACATAAAGAACCACTGGGATAAAGTGTATACAAGGTCTCCTCTATGTTCTGCAACGTTTTATAATGCATAGAGTTAAATGGAACATTTTTCTATAAAATATTTGTGTTAAAATTACAGTCATATATGAAATACATGATGTATGGCATTCTTAATTAAAAATGCAGTTTTGCAGATGTGAATCTGAAAACGAAGGGACTTTATTTATTAACGAAGAACAAAAAGAATATAAATAAATGTTCCCATTCACAACTGAACCCTTTTATATTACATAAAAATTTTTATGAATACCTGAAACATCATTTTGCTGTATTTGAATAAAAGTTTGGCCTGTAAGAGCTATGTGGATAACAAGATGTCATTCCAGACTAGGAGTTGGAATCAGAATTTTAGCATGGAAGATGATAGTAGTGTTAGAGGCAGAAAAACAGCACCAGGCATTAGCAGCACCAGGCATTAGCGATGAGTTAGGTGGCCCTCAGTTCAGCAACCTGGGTACTTGAATTCTGGCTAGGAGAAGAATTCAGAGCCCAGGAACTCAAATTATGAGGGAAATTTTATTTAGAACATTGCAGAGGTAGAAGGACCCTTGGGGCTTAGGAGTAAGAGGGAGGGAGAGAGATAAGTGCCTTAACTAACGAAAGAGGAAGGATAGGTGCCTGGTTTCTGAGTACTCCAGGAGAGAGGGAGAGAGAGAGGGAGGGAGGGGGGAGAGAGAGAGAGAGAGAGAGAGAGAGAGAGAGAGAGAGACTGACTCCCTGGGAAAAGAAGCATTAACCGCTGGGTGGGAAAGGCAAGGGTCATCTTCCATAGAGAGCCCCGCATTAACCGCTGGGTGGGAAAGGCAAGGGCCATCTTCCATAGAGAGCCCCACGGGGTCATCTATCCTGAGGGCTTTTATCTGGAGTCTCAGGGAAGGATCTCAATAGAACATTCACCAGCTTTCCAGGTGTGCCCCTCCTGGTCTCTACTGATTGGTTGGCACTAGGGGTGGGGGTCATTAGTGGATACAGCTGGCTCTTCATTCTGCCTGGTTTTGCTGCTTTTATGGGTCTGCAGCTGAAATACAGCAGAGGCCTATATGTCATCTCCAGGGGTTAATGCTTAAGGGAGTGGTGGAGAAAGGGCTTGTAGTTTTGCCCACTGCCAGGCACCCGGGGTCCTGACCCTGGTGACGCTCTGTATCTGGCCCATCCTTCCTGCTCTGCTCAGGCCTATCTCACTGCCTACTACAGTAGTAGAGTCTGAACTTTGTGCTGGCTTCTGGCATTGACTTTAAGCTCAGGTGAAATGAAATAATTGCTCAATAATTTGTCTCCAAAATAATAATAGCTAAAATTTGTTGGGTGCTTATTATATGTTGAGCACACATTTTTATGAATTAATTCATTTACTCTTACAATAATCTTATAAGGGAGATACTATTATAGGTCCTATATTACATATGAAGCAACTAAGACCTAGGGAAATTAGAAAAAATATCCAAGATAGGACAGCTTGAGAGTGGAAAGTGAGGATTCTAATTCAGTCAGTTTGCCAACATCCAGGGCCTGCTCACTTAACCACCAACCTAAACTGACTCTCTGTCATAATATAGCTTGATTTTATCTGTTTCCAAGAAAAATCCTATTACCATAGTTTCTTGACAGATCCACTCCCATCCCAAGTTGATAAACATCTATCCATTGATTCAGTACTTCCAGGGAAGGAAATTCTACCACTATCCTCAATAGCTCATTGTGGTAACAAATTCTTCCATTATTGAATGCTTTATGGACAGCTTAACAATAAGATGGGCACTGACTCAAATGTCACACTACACACATTCCTTCCTGATTTATAAAACACAAATAAACTGAACAGGATTAATAAGAACAGATCTGGGTGGGGTGTAATTGATCACAAAGAGGAGTGTGTGTGTGTGTGTGTGTGTGTGTGTGTACTATGTATATGCTATAGAGCACTTTGTTTTTTTTTGTTGTTTTTTTTAATATATTTTATTGATTTTTCACAGAGAGGAAGGGAGAGAGACAGAGAGTTAGAAACATCGATGAGAGAGAAACATCGATCAGCCGCCTCCCGCACATCTCCCACTGGGGATATGCTCGCAACCAAGGTACATGCCCTTGACCGGAATCGAACCCGGGACCCTTCAGTCCGCAGGCCGACGCTCTATCCACTGAGCCAAACCGGTTCCGGCTGCTATAGAGCACTTTGAAAAATCATTTGACTATTCCTTGATGTAAATATTTAGGATAAATGCGGACATTTAGCCTGGAATTGTCAGAAAATAGAGACTGCTGTAAGGACTCGTGGGAAGTACATTTTGGGGGAGTACAATCCTAGGGAGCCTGTGAGGGACAGCTGGAGGGCCCAGCAAAAGGAGAGCCAGTACCTGCATGCATTATCAAGCTGCCTCTGCTTCTGGCTACTGGCTGCTTAATTCAGTCAGACCACCTGAGGAGCACTATGTAACACTTTTCAGCATCCTTTGTTGAGGCCTGAAAGGGGAGCATTTATTAGTGAGTGGACTCTCATCTCCCATTGATCAAAGATTTATCACAGGGTGTTTAATCTCTCGTGCTTCTTTCTGGATTTTAGTCTACCCTGAAACTTTAACCAAGAAGTCTGTGGATGGGAGGAGAGATGTAAGAGAGGCCTAAAGCAAGGCAATGTCAAACTGCACCTGCGTGAAGCTGGCTGGAGCCGTTTGGAACTGGTTATCCCAGCAGAGGCTAAAAGACACAGGTGAGGCTCAGAGGAGTTCAAGTGGTGCATGGGATGCTGAGGGAAAGAGTGCTGGCAAGGAAATTGGTGCATGTAACATAGCAAGTAACATTATTTTCTTAGAGGTTCACAATCTTTTAATTTTTGGGCCTCCTTTCTTATAACAACTTCCATCTCAAGCTTTCATAATCTGTATATTCTTTGAATATGTATTGAGCAGTTACTAATAATTCATTAAGTGTGCCAGGCCCTATGTAGGGAACTGTGGATAGAAACGTAAACATGGAGTATGGAAAAAGTAAGTTTACAGTTGGGAGGATGGGAAACAATGTTTATTCTTGTATTGTTATTTATTAATCATTATATTATTTTCTATGCAAACTGTAAACCTACTTTTGTGCCACCCTGTCTGAGAAACAGACACTCTGCTGTCATAAAGCTTAGTGTGTTATGGACACTGTGCTTACCATGGTACTAGCACACAATAGGCAATTTTAAATACAATAAAGTAGTCTTCTAATACAATCAGTATTAAATGAGGATTAAGTGCTATGCAAATCTTAAATGACCAGAAGGGTGTTCTGTTAGATAAACCACTCTATCATCCTTGCAGGAAGTCTCTTACCCATGACTTGTGCCTGCCCCTTGAGTAAAGACTGTTTACTTTATTCTCTATGTACTGCCTAGGGAAATAGGAGGCTGAGATTTAGAGAGATTTTTTGTACTTACCTCTACGATACCTTTGAGGCACAATAGAACATTCTAGGAGCTGGAATCAGAGCATCACCAGCAGTAGCAGCAGCAAAGGCCACACCTACACACTTATCTGGCAGTCTTCCCAGGCTAAAGGTGGAAGATGCCCAGTTTCCTTGCCAGCACTCTTTCCCTGAGCATCCCATTGGCCAACCAACCACCAGATGACTCTACCCAAAGTACCTGGTTTCTGGAACCAACTTATTTCAGCACTTGCACAGAAACACTCAGGTGGGAAGAATATTGGTTCATTAAAATCTTTGATGCAGTTAGCTGTATTCCATTGGTCACAAGAAAAATGCCATGCTAGGGACATATTGCTATGGTAATAAACTTTTCAATGCCCTAGAAAGCTGCTGATATAAAGATGAAAATAAAACTATTCACATTATAACAGTTTGGAGGGCAAGTAAGTCTTTCTAGGCCTGGTGGTGGCTTCCCTCCTTCCAGACCCATCCTCTGGCCTATGTGACAAGGAAGCCCTAGGTAACATGCTGATTATCTCCTAATGAGCTGATGTCTGGGGAGCTGTCGCTGTCCTTCAGTATTCACATTAAACTCTCACAGTAGCCCGAGCATGTCATGTTTTATGGAGTAGTCAAGGCGGCCAAGGTGCTAGAGCAGTGGTTCTCAACCTCGGCAGCACATTAGAATCACCTGGGAATCTTTTTAAAATCCTGATTTCTGGGCCTCATCCTCCGGAAATTCTGTTTCTTTGTTACTAATGTTGTGGCCCCACCCCATAACAAAGAAACAGAATTTCCAGAGGATGAGGCCCAGAAATCAGGATTTTAAAAAGATTCCCAGGTGATTCTAATGTGCAGGCAAGGTTGAGAACCACTGTGCTAGAGGCTTTCAAGGGAAACTTTCCACCTGTGAAGAGTGGTGGGCCATTGTGTAGCTGTGACAAGGAGGAGGCCCCAGACTGGGAGCTGGAAGGACAGAAAGGTAAACTGAATTGACTCTTCAAAGGCTCCTTCTAGTGGCTGAGTACAAAGTCCCTTAATAGCAACCCCTACCTAGCTCCGCAAAGAGAATATCATGGTTCAAAAAAAAGTAAAAATTTCTTCTGGAGAATAGATCTGCAGGCCCTGCGAGCTTCTCCCCATGTATCAAAGGTTGAGCTGGGGAGAAACAGCCTAGGTACCGTGGTCGGCAAACTGCAGCTCTCGAGCCACATGCGGCTCTTTGGCCCCTTGAGTGTGGCTCTTCCTAAGCCTTAGGAGCACCCTAATTAAGTTAATAACAATGTACCTACCTATATAGTTTAAGTTTAAAAAATTTGGCTCTCAAAAGAAATTTCAATCGTTGTACTGTTGATATTTGGCTCTGTTGACTAATGAGTTTGCCGACCACTGGAGGAGACAGCATCCCAGGCAATGGGCAGGTTTATATGTTGGCTTTAGGGAGATCTGTGCATTGCTCTGCATGTGTGTGTCTGGGGGAGGGGAGGGGGCTGGATGCTGGTGTGGGGGTGGGGGTGTAAGACTGCCTCTCTGCTTTGAGAGGAAGAAAAAGAAGTGGAAGAGTGAGGATACACAGAGAGGGGCTGGGTGAGGAGGTAAGGAATGGGGGAGAGAAATGTAGGCTCAGGTTGCAGCAGTGTGTGTGTGTGCTGGTGGTGGTTGGTGGTGATACAGGAGTCTTAGGAGTGTGGGTGCAGAAGGAACTGGAACAGGTTTACTGGCAGGTTGAGTTGCAAATCATCAAGCCCCAAATCAATCCCTCATTCCCTTCAGAGTGCCTCCATTTCCACAAAAATGTTGAAAACTATTTGGGGGCAGGAATGGAGGGAAGAGAATGGGCCACGTTACCTTTTAGTTTTTATTCCTCCCTTCTCCTAAGGTTGTCAAATGGACAAAGTAGCAGGAGCCCTGTCTGTGTAGCACATTTGGAATCAAGGTACACATTTGAGGGTTTTATCTCCACACGACAAACTAACCTTGGGCTCTAAGAGAAGCCATTTTCACCTTGATGTGCCTCAGTTTCTTCCTCTGTCTTAGGAGAGTAACATGTGCTGGACCTCTGCGCGGGGCTGTGGTGCGGCTGCGACTGCTGGGACTGCAAGCGGTGTGTGCGTGCGCTCTCTGAAGCCGGCACTTCACTTTACGCGCCGCAGGAAAGCACGTTGGTGTGATCCTCGCGCCCCGAGAGAGGGGTGGGGGAAGCCTAGAGCTCTAAAATTAGTCCAGCTCGCCAGGCCCGGCGCCGGGAGCGCCCTCCAGCTCCGCGTGCCTCCCCCGCTAACCACCTCTCCCCGCCCGCCCCCTCTCCCGCGCGCCGCGTTCAGAGATCGCTCTCCCCCTCGCCCTTTTCTCTCGCGGTTTGGGAGGAGGAGACAGCGAGAGAGAAGCGAGAGGGGGAGAGGAGAGAGAGGGGCTTGGCCGTGCGTCGGCGTCGGCTGTGATGGGGAGCGGGGAGCAGCGAGCCGGCGAGCAGTAGCGGCGGCGGCAGCTCGGAGCCAGCCCGAGAGTAGGCGCTCCTCCCGGCAGGCTGCGCTGTGATCATCGCTCAGATCGGGATCTCGC
>NW_005871152.1:2034992-2037698 GCF_000147115.1 Myotis lucifugus
CACCCCATAACAAAAGAAAAAAGAATTTCCGGGAGGATGAGGCCCAGAAAATCAGGATTTTAAAAAAAGATTCCCAGGTGATTCTAATGTGCAGCCAAGGTTGAGAACCACTGGCCTAGAGTGAGTCATTCATGTTGAAATTCTGCCCCAGGCTGAGCGTTTCACTCACGGGCCTTGGAGGTGAAGGTGCAACTGTGGCCCTTGTGGGCTGTTAACATCCAGTCCCTGGGGAAGAGGCCTGGCCTGCGAACAGCATCTCTATGGGGCTGTGGGAATTCTGCTATCATAAACGTGGCCCCAAAGGACAGGACGGTGGTTACACTTTCCATCCAGCTGAGGCTCAAGGTGATACGTCAGCTCCCTCCACCCCAGGAGTTGGAGTCCACATTGGCCCTGAACAGTCCTATTCTTGCCAGGGTTTTGCTTCCTAAGTAGCTTGTCCTTTCACATGGTGCAATCAATATACAGATCTTGTAACAGAAACCCACACCTGAAACCTGTATGTTCATGTTGACCAGTGTCACCTCAATCAATTTAATAATAGTAATAAAAATAATAATAATAAAGGTAAAAATAAAATAAAACTACTTAAGGCCATAAAAAGCAAAAAAAAAAAAAAATCTCATCCTTTGACTGATTTACCTATGGTTGGGTCCCCTCAAACAGGCATTAAGATTTAAAATAAATTTTTTTTCTGCAGAAGTCAAAACCTTACAACACTTGTGTAGCCCTTTCACTTGAATCTTTTTTGCTTATGATTTTCAGCTGATAATTCATCTTTACCAGGAAAGTATATGGTTCTGGTAAATTAAAAACTATAAACAAAAACTTCCAATAAAGCAAAAATTAAACAATTTTCATTATATTACCTTTTGGCTAAATAACCCCTTCTTGACAGTGTGTGATAATAGAGCTACACTGACCTGGTGTTCAGTGGATTCCCAGGGAATGGTCAGCCCCTTTGGCTTGGACACTGAGCTGTTGGTCTACCTTCAAATCTGAAATAACCAGGACTGAAGCTTTGACTCTGATGTTTCCCCCGAAGGAAAAAGTCAGAAAAGGCGAAGATCATGCAGCCAGCAGTGGAGATAATTTGCTGTTCTGACCCCGCCTGGCCTGGCTTGGCCCTGGGGTCACTCTGCTGGTCTCTGCCATGGCAATGTGCCGGGTGAATAAGGAAGATTGCCCCAAAGGGGTTGTTTTTGTTTTGTTTTTACTCTTTTCTTATATAATATCCCTCTTTCCAGATTATTCTTCAATTCAGGAAAAGATTAGGGCAGCTTCATGATGCTAGGCAGTGGCATATCTTCTAAGTAACCTATAAAAATCATCTTTTTCAAAACTGACAAAACCATTTTCTCAAAGGGTTTAACCTGCTCAACATGAATGAGCTTCCTTATCCTTCTCTTGAGGTGGAGAAGAGTCCAGAGGCGTTAATATTCCCCGATGCACGAGAAAAACTGCACCAGACTTTGGATTCAGCTTCAGTTCTAATCCTAGAATTGAGATCCACTGGCTGCGAAACCTTGGACAAATTTATTAACCTCTCTGAATCTCAGTTTCTTCACAGAGCACAGTAAGCATCCGTCTCATAGAGATGTGAGGATTAAAAGAATCCCAGTGTCCCATATGTCCAGCACAGAGTAGACATGCAATATGAGCTGTGGCTGCTAATGTTATTGTTTATAGTATTGTTAAAAGGGCAAGTGGTTGTTTCAGCCATGTTGCAAGCTGATTAGCAGAACAAAATTTTGATTTCATTTTTATACGTTTCATACTGAGGGAATAAAAGCCATCAGGCATTCAATAAAATAAATGGATTCTGTTAGACATCTGGGTAACAGACTCATCTTGGCCAATCATCAGCCCCCGACCTTGGTAAGTTATCTATTTATGAGAATCTGTTTCCTTGTTTTCCAACTGGACAATCGACCTGCTTCTCAGGCCCCACGGAGCTGTTGAGAGGGGCCACCAGATGGCATGTGTAAAAGCGGTTTGGAAAAAGTTTCAAGCACTATCCAGAGTGAAAGGTATTATTGTTGGGGTGTAGGAAGCTGAGTTTGTGTGAGCATATTTTGATTTGAGTGTGAACTTGAAGGCAGGTATGAGGAACACCAGTCCTGCTCATTTTGGTAACCCTAGGACACTCTGTAGGTATTCAAAATGTTGATTTGTTTGGTTAAGAGACCAGCTAAGAATCTTGAACCTCTCTCTTCTCTCTCTCCCTTCCCTTCTTCAGGGTTTGATTTTCTTCACATATAATTGTATTTCACGGTTGCAGCCACTATTGGCTTCACCCATTGTGAAAGGAGCCCTCTTAGTTAAGAGCCCTTAGTTAAGAGCCCTTAGTTCAGGTCACCATGCTTCTACACTTGGATGTTAACTCAGGAATTGCTTTCTGCTGTAGACATCCTCTCTGCATTGGAAGGGAAGACTGCAAAAGTGGGGCAGAGTGCAGGTGTCTGACAAACCCATCCACAGATTCCACTGCACTTGGAATTAAGTCCAGAGTCTTCAAGGTGCCTTTGAGGCTCCCCTGGACCAGTTCCTGCCCACTTCCTATTTTTTTTTTTTGTTTAATCCTCACCTGAGGATATTTTTCCGTTTAATTTATTAGAAAGAGTGGGAGAGGGACAGACAGAGAGATATATTGATGTGAGAGAAACACATCAATTAGTTACCTCCTGCATGCACCCTGACCAGGGC
>NW_005871152.1:2037798-2039972 GCF_000147115.1 Myotis lucifugus
ACATAGAGACCAAAAAAACAATACAGAAAATCAATGAAACCAAGAGCTGGTTCTTTGAAAGGATAAACAAGATTGACAAACCACTCGCCAGGCTCACCAAGAAGCAAAGAGAAAGGTCCCAAATAAACCAAATCAGAAATGATAGAGGCGAAATAACAACAGACCCCACAGAAATACAAATGATTGTTAAACAATACTACGGACAACTCTACTCCAACAAACTAGACAACCTGGAGGAAATGGACAAATTCCTAGAAAAATACAACATTCCAAAACTCAATCAGGAAGAATCTAAAAACCTCAATAGGCCAATAACTATGGAAGAAATTGAAGCAGTCATCAGAAAGCTTCCAGCAAACAAAAGTCCAGGGCCAGATGGCTTCACAGGGGAGTTCTACCAAACATTCAAGGAAGAACTAAAACCTACCCTCCTCAGACTACTACAAAAAATTCAAGAGGAAGGAACACTTCCAAGCTCATTCTATGAAGCCAGCATCACCCTAATACCAAAACCAGGTAAAGACATCACAATGAAAGAGAATTACAGGCCAATATCCCTCATGAACATAGATGCCAAAATCCTCAACAAAATCTTAGCAAATCGGATCCAGCAGTACATCAGAAGGATCATACACCATGACCAAGTTGGATTTATCCCAGAGATGCAAGGATGGTACAACATCCGTAAATCAATAAATGTGATACATCACATAAACAAATTGAAAGAAAAAAACCACATGGTCATATCAATTGATGCAGAAAAAGCATTCGACAAAATCCAACACCCATTTTTGATAAAAACTCTCAGCAAGGTGGGAATAGAAGGATCATACCTCAACATAATAAAAGCCATATATGACAGGCCCACAGCCAACATCATACTCAATGGACAAAAACTAACACCATTTCCCCTAAGAACAGGAACAAGACAGGGATGCCCACTCTCACCACTCCTGTTCAACATAGTACTGGAAGTATTAGCCATTGCAATTAGGCAAGAAGAAGAAATAAAAGGCATCCAAATTGGAAAAGAGGAAGTAAAACTGTCCTTATTTGCAGATGACATGATATTATACATACAAAACCCTAGAGACTCCATCAAAAAGCTACTAGACTTAATACATGAATTTGGCAATGTAGCAGGATACAAAATTAACCCCAAGAAATCTGAGGCATTTCTATACTCCAATAGTGAACTTTCAGAAAGAGAGATTAGAAAAACAATCCCATTTACCATCGCACCAAAAAAATTAAGATACCTAGGAATAAACTTAACTAAAGAGGTTAAAGACCTCTACTCAGAAAACTACAGGACGTTGAAAAAAGAGATAGAGGAAGACATAAACAGATGGAAGAACATACCATGTTCTTGCATTGGTAGAATCAACATCATTAAAATGTCTATACTACCCAAAGCAATCTATACATTCAATGCACTCCCCATTAAAATACCAATGGCCTTCTTCAAAGATCTAGAACGAACTCTCCAAAAATTCATCTGGAATAAAAAAAGACCCCGAATAGCTGCAACGATCCTGAGAAAGAACAAAGTAGGCGGGATCTCAATGCCAGATATCAAGCTGTATTACAAAGCCACTGTTCTCAAAACTGCCTGGTACTGGCACAAGAACAGACATATAGATCAGTGGAATAGAATAGAGAGTCCAGAAATTAGCCCGAACCAATATGCTCAATTAATTTTTGACAAAGGAGGCATGAACATACAATGGAGCCAAGATAGTCTCTTCAATAAATGGTGTTGGGAAAATTGGACAGATATATGCAAGAAAATGAAACTAGACCACCAACTTACACCATACACAAGAATAAACTCAAAATGGATAAAGGACTTAAATGTACGACAGGAAACCATAAAAATTCTAGAAGAATACAAAGGCAACAAAATCTCAGACATATGCCAAAACAATTTCTTCACTGATACAGCTCCTAGGGCAGTTGAAACTAAAGAGAAAATGAACAAATGGGACTACATCAAAATAAAAAGCTTCTGCACAGCAAAAGAAACCATCAACAAAACAACAAGAAAACCACCTCGTGGGAAAACATATTTGCCAACGTCATATCTGATAAGGGCTTAATCTCCAAAATTTATAGGGAACTCATACAACTTAACAAAAAGAAGATAAACAATCCAATCAAAAAATGGGCAAAGG
>NW_005871152.1:2040072-2064013 GCF_000147115.1 Myotis lucifugus
TGAGAACCACTGGCCTAGAGTGAGTCATTCATGTTGAAATTCTGCCCCAGGGTGAGCGTTTCACTCACGGGCCTTGGAGGTGAAGGTGCAAATGTGGCCCTTGTGGGCTGTTAAAATCCCGTCCCCTGGGGAAAAAGGGCTGGGCTGCGAACAAGCATCTCTATGGGGGCTGTGGGGAATTCTGCTATCATAAACGTGGCCCCAAAGGACAGGACGGTGGTTACACTTTCCATCCAGCTGAGGCTCAAGGTGATACGTCAGCTCCCTCCACCCCAGGAGTTGGAGTCCACATTGGCCCTGAACAGTCCTATTCTTGCCAGGGTTTTGCTTCCTAAGTAGCTTGTCCTTTCACATGGTGCAATCAATATACAGATCTTGTAACAGAAACCCACACCTGAAACCTGTATGTTCATGTTGACCAGTGTCACCTCAATCAATTTAATAATAGTAATAAAAATAATAATAATAAAGGTAAAAATAAAATAAAACTACTTAAGGCCATAAAAAGCAAAAAAAAAAAAAAATCTCATCCTTTGACTGATTTACCTATGGTTGGGTCCCCTCAAACAGGCATTAAGATTTAAAATAAATTTTTTTTCTGCAGAAGTCAAAACCTTACAACACTTGTGTAGCCCTTTCACTTGAATCTTTTTTGCTTATGATTTTCAGCTGATAATTCATCTTTACCAGGAAAGTATATGGTTCTGGTAAATTAAAAACTATAAACAAAAACTTCCAATAAAGCAAAAATTAAACAATTTTCATTATATTACCTTTTGGCTAAATAACCCCTTCTTGACAGTGTGTGATAATAGAGCTACACTGACCTGGTGTTCAGTGGATTCCCAGGGAATGGTCAGCCCCTTTGGCTTGGACACTGAGCTGTTGGTCTACCTTCAAATCTGAAATAACCAGGACTGAAGCTTTGACTCTGATGTTTCCCCCGAAGGAAAAAGTCAGAAAAGGCGAAGATCATGCAGCCAGCAGTGGAGATAATTTGCTGTTCTGACCCCGCCTGGCCTGGCTTGGCCCTGGGGTCACTCTGCTGGTCTCTGCCATGGCAATGTGCCGGGTGAATAAGGAAGATTGCCCCAAAGGGGTTGTTTTTGTTTTGTTTTTACTCTTTTCTTATATAATATCCCTCTTTCCAGATTATTCTTCAATTCAGGAAAAGATTAGGGCAGCTTCATGATGCTAGGCAGTGGCATATCTTCTAAGTAACCTATAAAAATCATCTTTTTCAAAACTGACAAAACCATTTTCTCAAAGGGTTTAACCTGCTCAACATGAATGAGCTTCCTTATCCTTCTCTTGAGGTGGAGAAGAGTCCAGAGGCGTTAATATTCCCCGATGCACGAGAAAAACTGCACCAGACTTTGGATTCAGCTTCAGTTCTAATCCTAGAATTGAGATCCACTGGCTGCGAAACCTTGGACAAATTTATTAACCTCTCTGAATCTCAGTTTCTTCACAGAGCACAGTAAGCATCCGTCTCATAGAGATGTGAGGATTAAAAGAATCCCAGTGTCCCATATGTCCAGCACAGAGTAGACATGCAATATGAGCTGTGGCTGCTAATGTTATTGTTTATAGTATTATTAAAAGAGCAAGCGGTTGTTTCAGCCATGTTGCACACTGATTAGCAGAAGGAAATTTTGATTTTATTTTTTTATACGTTTCATACTGAGGGAATAAAAGCCATCAGGCATTCAATAAAATAAATGGATTCTGTTAGACATCTGGGTAACAGACTCATCTTGGCCAATCATCAGCCCCCGACCTTGGTAAGTTATCTATTTATGAGAATCTGTTTCCTTGTTTTCCAACTGGACAATCGACCTGCTTCTCAGGCCCCACGGAGCTGTTGAGAGGGGACACAAGATGGCATGTGTAAAAGTGGTTTGGAAAAAGTTTCAAGCACTATCCAGAGTGAAAGGTATTATTGTTGGGGTGTAGGAAGCTGAGTTTGTGTGAGCATATTCTGATTTGAGTGTGAACTTGAAGGCAGGTATGAGGAACACCAGTCCTGCTCATTTTGGTAACCCTAGGACACTCTGTAGGTATTCAAAATGTTGATTTGTTTGGTTAAGAGACCAGCTAAGAATCTTGAACCTCTCTCTTCTCTCTCTCCCTTCCCTTCTTCAGGGTTTGATTTTCTTCACATAAAATTTTATTTCACGGTTGCAGCCACTATTGGCTTCACCCATTGTGAAAGGAGCCCTCTTAGTTAAGAGCCCTTAGTTAAGAGCCCTTAGTTCAGGTCACCATGCTTCTACACTTGGATGTTAACTCAGGAATTGCTTTCTGCTGCAGACATCCTCTCTGCATTGGAAGGGAAGACTGCAAAAGTGGGGCAGAGTGCAGGTGTCTGACAAACCCATCCACAGATTCCACTGCACTTGGAATTAAGTCCAGAGTCTTCAAGGTGCCTTTGAGGCTCCCCTGGACCAGTTCCTGCCCACTTCCTATTTTTTTTTTTTGTTTAATCCTCACCTGAGGATATTTTTCCGTTTAATTTATTAGAGAGAGTGGGAGAGGGACAGACAGAGAGATATATTGATGTGAGAGAAACACATCAATTAGTTACCTCCTGCATGCACCCTGACCAGGGCCCGGGCCGGGGAAGAGCCTGCAACCAAGGTATGTGCTCTTGACCCGAATCAAACCCTGGATCCTTCAGTCCATAGGCCAACGCTCTATCCACTGAGCCAAACTGGCTAGGGCTCCTCCCCACTTCTTCAGCCCAGTCTCTAGCTTCTCTGCCCTGAGCTTACTCCTTCTGAGATGTCTTTTCAGTTCCTTGCAGGTAATTCCCTCTTTTAAACTTGAGTACTCCTCTCCATCGCCTCAGATGACCTAGTTCCAATCTCCTCACCATCGTGACTTCTCCCTCTATATTTGCCTGGTTGATAGTTTTGTGGATTCTGTTTTGACAGACCTGGGGCATTTTTAGCCACCCTGGCAATAACCTTCCTTCTTACCCTGCCACCCCCCTCCCTTTTAAATAGACTTTATTTTTTAGAGCAGATTTAGGTTCAAAGCAAAACTGAGTACAAATTACAAAGAGTTCCCATACAACCCCTGCCCCTACACATGTATAGCCTCCCACACTATCAACATCCCCCACCAGAGTGGTATATTTGTTATAATCGATAACTTACATTTACATATTAGGGTTCAAACCTGGTGTTGTAAATTCTATAGGTTTGGACAAATGTCTAATGACATGTATCTATCATTGTAGTATCATACAGGGTAGTTTGACTGCCCTTAAATATACTCTGTGCTCCAAATATTCATTTGTTTCCTCTTCCTAATCCCTGGACCACTGATCTTTCTATTGTCTTATAGTTTTGTCTTCTCCACAAGGTCATATATTTGAAATCATACAGTATATAGCCACTTATTTATTTAATACTAGAGGCCTAATGCACAAAATTCATGCAAGAGTAGGCCTTCCTTCCCCCGGCTGCCGGTACCGGCTTCCCTCTGGCACCCGGGACCCGGGCTTCCCTCACAGCCCTGGCTTCATCCAGAAGGTTGTCTGGTCTAATTAGCACATTATGCTTTTATTATTATAGATTTTATTTATTTTTTAGAGAGCGAGGAAGAGAGAGAGAGAAAGAAACATCAATCAGCTGCCTCCTGCACGCCCCTCACTGGGGACTGAGCCCACAACCTGGGCATATGCCCTGACCAGAAATTGAACCCCCAAGCTTATGGTGCACAAGATGATGCCCAATCAACTAAGCCACACTGGTCAGGGTAGTGTGTAGCCTTTTTAGATTCGTGTCTGTCACTGAGTAATATGCACTTAAATTTTTTCCAAGTCTTTTCATGGCTTATAGCTCATTTCTTTTTAGTGTTGAACAATATTACATTGTATCAATGTGCCACGATTTATTTATTCATTCACTTACTGATGGGCATCTTGGTTAATTCAAAGTTTTAAAAATTATTAATAATGTGGTTATAATCATCTGTCTGCAGATTTCTATGTGGATATAAGTTTTCAACTCCTTTGGGTAAATTCTGTGGACCTCAATGAGTAATATATCTATCAAAAAGGACTCCTCGTAGTCAACTGGGCACAAATTCATAACTAGAGTCTAGAAGCCATTATTAACAGAGGCCTCTCACTCATGCTGATATCAGGGGAAAGCTACAGACTGAAGTTCTAAGCCTTGTGCATTGTGTTCCTATTGTCTGAGCCAAACCCCATAAGGGAGTTCCTTGAATCATATTTCAACCAATGGGCTGAGACCTGCCCTGTCCAATTGCAGTTTTCCTGACCAATCAGAGCAGCTCCATAATGACCAATCAGGATGCAAGATTTTGACTGAGGACCGTGCTATTTGGACCAATCAAACTGTACAAAGTTGGATTCCTGATCTGCATAAAAATGGACCAATCAGGGATCAGGGCAGGCACTTTCTCTATGTAAGCTGGCCTCCTGTCTGTCTCTGGGGGATGCAATTTCAGTTTCCTCCAGTAATTGCTATTCCCAGTTTGATAACTTTACCTGAACAAAGTTTCTCTTTTTTCTGCACCCTGGGTTGGGGATTCCTGTTGGCTTTAGATTGGCGGCAGCAACCTTTTGTTGACAATACCAAAAAGTTCAATTACCAGATTGTATGGTAAGAGTGTATTTGTGTGTGTGTGTGTGTGTTTTTAAATATATTTTATTGATTTTTTACAGAGAGGAAAGGAGAGGGATAGAGAGTTAGAAACATCGATGAGAGATAAACATCGATCGGCTGCCTCCTGCACACCCCCTACTGGGGATGTGCCCGCAACCAAGGTACATGCCCTTGACCAGAATTGAACCTCAGATCCTTCAGTCCACAGGCCGGTGCTCTATCCACTGAGCCAAACCGGTTAGGGCTGTATTTGTTATTTTTAAGAAACTGCCAAATTGCCTTCCAAAGTGGCTGCATCATTTTGCTGCCCTTTTAAGGCTCAGCTTGGTCATTTCGCTGCCCTTTTAAGGCACAGCTTGGTCAACTGTGCCAAGGCACAGCATTGACTTCTTAGGTAGATGGTACCCCAATTCTCAGTGCCCAAAGGTCTTGAGAGACACTTTCGTGGATATGGCAGGGTGCACATTCTCGGGCAGTACAGGACAAATTCCTGCCTCATGCTCAATTAACCTAATGTGTGTTATTAGTGTGTCTGAACTGGGGCAACTTATACTGTATTCAACTTATCTATTGCTATGATGGTTGTTGAAAGTCAGAGAAGCACCATTACATGTTTGATATATGTGTGTGTGTAACCCAGAAAGCATGGCTGTCTCTTCTTCCTGAACACTCACACGTCCAGCTGTGTCCTTCTCCTCTTCCCTGTAACTACTACCAACTAGCTGGGCATCCCTTCTCATTCATAGGGGATTTGCCTTCTGACTCATAGTTGTTGTTGTTGGTGTTTTATCTCATAATCATGAAATCTACCCCCTGACTTCTCGGTTCTATAAGCTTCTCATTTCAACAAGCTTTCCCTCACCTTTCTCTGGCGCCCCACTCCCATAATCACCATCAGAACCCTCACATCAGTACAATCTGCACTGCTCAGAAATCTCAATTTCAAACGAGTCACTCTCTAAAATACCACAATCTATTTTTTTTTTCAGATTCACTCACCACAATTCTTTGAATTCAATCCCTCTAATCCCTCGATCCCACATCTTTCTCCTGATCCATCAGCCCCCTTCTGTCTTCTCATCATCCCTCATTTAACGCAAATCCTAGAGTGGATCTTCCTGCCATCTCCTTGCATTTCCTTCTGTTACTTACGCCTGGCTGGCAAGCTCCAATCCTCACTGAAGTTCCCTCTGCCTTCTCTGGGCCTGTCCCCAGCTGCTCCAAGTTGCTGATTAACAACCACCCGACAACGCTTCATTTAAAGTCTCAATCTCAAACCATACGGCCACTTGTTCTCCTGGCATACCTGTCATGCTTTCCTAGGTAACTTCCCCATTTTCTGAAATGACATTTCATACCTTCTTCTGTCTGCACACCTCCCACACTCTCTCCCCCTGAATCCTGGCTAATGAGGGAGCCTCAAACTCCCTGAGAGAATAGCGGCCAGAGAGGAAGGAGTTCATCTTCTCACCCAATCTAGAAACATTTGAATTGGCACCTGGCTTCTGCTTCCTTTCTCCTGTAGGGGAGAAAGCCTCTCTCTCCTAACAATAACATTCCTCCTCTGGATGAGCTCCTCTCTCAAGGCGTTTGTTCCTTTAATGATCATCTTCTGCATAATCACATCATCAGAGCCCCTCCCTCTCCAATGCTTCCTTTCTCTTCTTATTTATTTAAATTTTTATTCATTGATTTGAGAGAGAGAGAGAGAGAGAGAGAGAGAGAGAAAGAAAGATCTATTTGGTGTTCCCCTTATGTATGCATTCATGGTTGCTTCTTGTATGTGCCCTGACCAGGGATCAAACCTGAAACCTTGGTAAATCTGGACAACCCTCTAACCAACTGAGCTACCTGGACAAGGCTCAT
Organism: Myotis lucifugus; assembly: GCF_000147115.1. Taxonomy (NCBI): domain Eukaryota; kingdom Metazoa; phylum Chordata; class Mammalia; order Chiroptera; family Vespertilionidae; genus Myotis; species Myotis lucifugus. The sequence goes on from NW_005871152.1 coordinate 2,046,579, forward strand.
TCTTCCTTTGTGTTTTTGTATTTGTGGTGGGAGATGAGAGAGTATAACTTATATTAAAGCCCACATATACAAATAACCTCCCAGAAATTTATGTTGTGTTCCGTTACAGTCAATCCTCACCCCCACAGGCAGACATTGTTTTGATTTCTATCACTTTAATGTTTCCTGTTTTTGGACTTTACATAAATAAAATTGTACAGTATGTACTCTTTTATATCTTGCTTCTTTTGTTCAGTTTAATACTGTGAGATTAATCCATGTGGTTGTGTGTATTAGTAGTTTTCTTGCTGAGTAGTATTCCATTGTATGAATTCTCCACAATTTGCTTACCCACTCATCTGTTGATGGAAATTTAGGCTGTTTCCAGGTTTGGGCTACTATAAATCAGGCTGCTCTGGATATTCTTGCACAAATCCTTCTGTGGGCATATGTTTCACTTATGCATTTCATTTTTGATCATAGATGGTTTATGCTTAACTCCACAAAAAACTGCCAAACAGCTCTTTAAAGTGGCTGCACCACTTTGCATTCTGATGAAAGCAGTGTCGTCCCAGGTGCTTCACCTCCTCGCCAAATTTAGGATTATCAGCCTTTTTATCTCCGTGATTCCAGTGCTGCAAGAAGTGCTCAGCACAGTTCCTGGCATAAGATTCGCCCTCCAAAGAGGTTAGCTGTTATTATCTGGGTAAATGCTCAAACATTCTATATAAAGGGCATCTAAGTTTCTTCTCTCTTATAACCATTTTACTCTTGTTTTAAGCCCTCCGAAGCCCATGTTACAATAACCTCCAGTGTTGACCATGCATCTGTTTACGTATTATGTTTAAAGAGATGCCCATATCTATTAAAGTGCCTTCTTGGCTTTATACAGAGGACAGCGCAGAGGGTCACCAATGCCTCCCACGGTGAACAGCAAGTGCTCAATAAATAGCACAGCTTCACCGTTCTCCTGCAGCTGCCTTAGTGTAACTTTCCACCTTACCTTGCTCTGGGCTATGTTCCCATCGCCTGGGGATTACATTCTCTTTAGAGCTGCGCTTTGCCCTTCCAACAACAGCAGGTCTGGGCCACCAGCACCTTATCTAGTCTGCAAACCTGGGTTGTCCTGCCTCGTAAGCACAGGCGGCGGGGGCGGGCGGGGGGGCGGGCTGGGGTGTACAGAAGGGGGAATCCTTGCGCTCAGAAAGGGAAGTCTGAGCGGGACCAGACACGTGCTGGTCTCTGGGGGGCAAAGCAAGCTGCTCCATCGCAGCTGCCAAGGGACCCATTCCCTTTGGCAAAGCCTGCACCCCAAGACCTCCTCCTGTTCTCACATTTTTCTCCGCCCCCTGCCAAGGCTTAATTATCTAGTTTAGCTCCCTCCCCACTGGCCTCCTGCCGGGCCGTGCGAGCGTTCCACCGGGCGCTGCACCTCTTGCAGCAGCCAGAGGGGGCGGCGGGGCGGCGCGGCGGCGGGAGCAGGGCGCACGAGGGGCCAAGATGCCCGAGAACGGATCCTTCCGCAACTGCTGCGAGGGGGAGGGCGGGCCTGGCGCCCAGGCTGGCCCGGAGCGGGCGGCGGGCAGCCGTCCGGGCACCCTCGGCCTCCCTGGGTGGCGCCCGCTCTGTTCTCGGTGCTCGTCGTCACCACCGTGGTGGACGTCCTGGGCAACCTGCTGGTCATCCTCTCGGTGCTCAGGAACCGCAGGCTCCGCAACTACGCAGGTGAGCGCCACGCCCGCTTCTGGGCTCGGGCGGTGCCCTGGGCCTTGACCTCGCAATCCGCCGCCCGGTCCCTCCTGGGTGCCGGGGTCCCCAGGATCCCCGGTTCCTTTCTCTCTAATCTAGTCCCCAAGTTTGGTCCTGAACTCAGAAGTTAGGGTGAGTTGCTGCCTTCGCCCCCGACGTGAGGCTCTGACGCTTGCCTCTTGGAGCTGCTGAGGGCGCACTTGGCGCACCGGTGCCGGCAGGACTTGGGGAAAGTTTTTCTTGCGCCCTTGATGGCGGGGCGCAGGAGCTGCGGGTACCCACGCGGCTGGACAGCCTCGCTCTCCCTGGAGCTCCAGCTAGTGCCTGTCCAGATCGGCCCCTCTCTGGCCACAGACATCTCAGGATCTTGAATATTCCTCACTCTCCCCTCAAGTGCTGTGGCTTTAAGCAATAGGTGCTTAGAAAATATTTGCTAAGACAATGCATGCTTTAATGGAAGCATTCCGGTGGTTTTGTCAGGAACTTATCTCCAGGGCCATTTGAAGATCCAGTTCCAACAGGAGAGTGCAAATGCAGAAATCTGCAGGCTCTGCCTGGACCGAGCTGGATTGTTTTGAGATGGTCTGTTTTGGTTGGTTGTTGGTTGGTTTTTGTCCTGAGGACAGGGCATTCGTGAGATTGATCGAGGATTAAAACAATGATTTGGCCAAATAGCGCTGCAGTCTTGAAAATGTTTTCCCCCTTTCAGCCCACTCTCATTTCTGTTTTCCCATTCTCAGGTCTGCAAGGGAACCCAACCAGAGGGAGGGAGTAGTGAACTCTGACCCTGGAGGGTCCTAGGAGTGTGCTGACCATTTCTGCTTGGGAAGGAGCTCAGTGACCTATTTGTCAATTTGTAATTTCCCAATTTGGGCCTTAGAGGCTACTCATATACTGGCGTGAATTAAAATGAAAAGGTAACAGCAGAAAGCCAACTATATAGCTTAAACATGCTTTCCTAAGGAGCGAGGCTGTTCAGAATGGCCATTTTTAGTCAGTGGCTATATGTTTACATTTCGGGTGGCCCTGTGACTCTAGGATTTTTATCTAAAGAACAAACAAACAAAAGTGAGCTTCTGTCCCTACTAAGGAAAACAATAACTCAGCCCTTTCAGTAGCGGTGGCTAGTATTATTTGGAATATTTTCAAGATATTATTGTGTCTTTGAGGAAAAGCCTGTCTATTAGGAAAGAGCAGGTTATGATTAGAAAGCTGTATTTAATACTGTCCATCACATCGTCTATTTGCAGCAGCCACAAACATTCATTTCCTTCACAGAGGGACAGGGGCAAGCAGGACCGTGCCCTCCAGGTTCTGACACTGGCCACCTCTCTCCCTGAATGATGGGGTGTTTAGAGCAGGCCTGGTGGGGCTGTGGCCCTGCTCAGTACTATGGGCTGCCTGCCATGAGAGAGGTGGTGACTGAGGGCAGAGTGTGCCACTTCCCCTCTTCTGTCCTGCTGGCCTTTTCTGCACTGCCAGTCCGACTCATAGAAACCTTAGTGATTTGAGAGCATGGTCGGAGCAGGTCATGCACGGAGCAGGTCATGCACGTGTTACATTTCCCATCCTTCCTGCCTCCTGTTGAGTCTGTCCAGCTTCAGCACCAGAAAATAAACATTTAACACTATATCTACATGACATTGATTCTTCACACACTAGTGACTGCTCTAGGCATTCAGTTTAACCATTTGGCTTTATTAATGATAGTAATGAAAAATCATAGTATTGACTTAAAATAATGTTGGCAGAGTGAGATTTCAGAAGGTGCTTAAAAACTTAGCTTTGAGCCTGGCTGGTGTGGCTCAGTGGTTGAGTGTCAACCCATGAACCAGAAGGTCATGGTTTGATTCCCACTCAGGGCACATGCCTGAGTTCCAGGCTTGAGCCCCACCCAGTAGGGGTTGTGCAGGAGGCAGCCAATCAATGATTCTCTCTCATTGATGTTTCTACCTCTCTTTCTCTCCCGTCCTCTTGAAATATTTATATAGTTTAAAAACTGAATTTTGAATAGTTAGCACCATTTATTCCACTATTAATCAGGTCTTCTCTTATTAAAGAGTTTGGGTTTCCTTTAAGAAACACTGACCTCAGACCTTTCTGTAATTAAGTCTGGTTCCTTAATTCCTTGGTGCTAAGAAGGTAGGCATGACAATGAGAACACATATTTCTGATAACCAAGGCCCACAGTTTATATTAAGGCCATAGCATCTTTCATAGCAGACATCAGTATCCTTTGCCTGACTATTACAAACCCATTTTCTCTGGGGGGCAGACCCCTGTCGTTCTTAACAGGGGTATTCCTGATGGCAGGGTACATGGTCAGAGTCATTGTCCTCTTTTTTTTTTTCAGGACTGCCCTGTCTGCTTCTGTTGCTGCAGGCGTTGGGTTGACTTTTTCAGAGGTGGAACTAGAGAAAGGCAGACAGGAGGGATGGAGGGAAGGGGGAGACAGATGCAGGGAACTGACTCCACTTAGAAGGTAAGGCCAGGCATGTGCTCACTCTGCTGTATTCTCAGAGCCTCGCACAGCACACTTGGCACAGGGTTGGCATCTCATCCTTCTCAGTATGTGCTTCCTGGGTGCCTGTCATACTTGGGGCTCCCCTGACAGCAGCTGAGGACTTTCCCTGTACTAGGCACTGCTCCTCTTACCCCAGAATAGACCTCCCCAATGTCAGTCCCTGGATTTTTACTATCTCTTCCTTCCCATGCTGTTCTAGAACCTTCCTCCATCAAAGTCCTTTTCTCTTTTTCTCTTTTCTGTGTTTTTAATGTCTTCCTCTTTCCCTTTAGCCAACACACACACACACACACACACACACACACACACGGGTCTCCAGTGTTTAAAAGAAAAAGAAACTTTCCTTGATTTTTATGTCTCCTTCTACCGTCCTTCTCTTCTCAGCAGACATCTATCTATATATATAAAAGCCTAATCTACCCAACAACTGAATGACCCGTCGCTATGATGAGCACTGACCACCAGGGGGCAGACATTCAATGCAGGAGCTGCCCCCTGGTGGTCAGTGCGCTCCCACAGGGGGAAGTGCTGCTCAGCCAAATGCCAGGCTCATGGCTGGCGAGAGCACCGGCGGTGGCAGGAGCCTCTCCTGCCTCTGCAGCAGCGCTAAGGATGTCTGCCTGCCCGCTCCCTGGGCCTAAGCCATTAGGTAGACATTCCCCGAGGGCTCCTGGACTGCAAGAGGGCGCAGCCCGGTTTGAGGACCCCCCCTCCCTCCCCCCCCCCCCCCCCCGCCAGAGTGCATGAATGTCATGCACCAGGCCTCTAGTAAGCAAATAAATAGGCTGGCCCTGGACAAAGGCTCTCAAGAGGTGTGGAGAAATTGCTGAATTGACCCACAGTCCTTGCCCTCCAGGCGTTACAGGGTAAGGAGAGCCTACTTCATCATGGGGCTCTGTCCTACTGCTGACCTCCCATGGAGGTGTCTCTAGGTGGCAGGTGTCTTTGGACTGCTGAGTTTGTCCAGTTTGGAGTGCTTGCTATCAGAGGAAGACCAAACTGGGCTAAGGTGGAGTCCCTCCCTGAGGTTGCCTGCGCTCTCCAACCTCATAATTCAGTTCTGAATACAGTACCTTATTATCTCTTCCCGAGCAAAAATGAACACATTTTAAATCCCATAATTACATCTTTAGCCAAATAATCATGAAAGCTCATGATATTCTTTAATTCTTACAGTGTAGCTCTCCATAGCCCAGGGATATGAAGACTTTCAGGTTTCACTGCCTTTTCCCCCAACCCAGAAAGTTGGATTCTGTATTAGCATGATACACTACAAAACTGAGAAGATACTGATGTTGTCCTTACGTCTCACCATTCTACATATTTATTGCTGAAAGAGTAGAAGTTAGGGAGCTGGGAAGTAAATTCCAAATTCTCAGTTTTTAAGGATCTCATAGGCACATCTTATCTTCTTTATCCTCCTCCTCACCACTGCCTTCTCACAGCTTATCTCACAGGCATCCTAGTCCAACACTCACTCTGCATCTTACTCCAGCACTTTGAACCTCTGTCTTGTTCTTCCTCTGCAACTAATAATAATATAACAACACCAATCCTAAATGATAGCTGATATTACTATGTGCTTATTATGTGTCAGATACAAATCTCATTTGAAAGAAAGAGGGAGAGGAAAAGAATGAAAAAAACAACCCTGCACAACCCCCCATCAAAGGACATACCTTTCTAAGTCCGCTCTACTTCTCTCTTTCCCTTGAAGATGAAACCTACAGCACGAAAGTTTATTCTCCAACATTCAACAGAATTTTCCTCTGCTGATATCACTGTTGGTCTCCTAAATGCTAAGCTAAATAGGAATTTTTCTATTCTCCCTCACTTTTGGAGATGACCAGGAAACTACACCATTGCCCTTAATCCATTTGACATTTCTTTTTGTTGATTTCTCTTCTTTTTTTTGCACTTTTTCTCTGTGTGGCTATAGGCAATTCACATAATTCATGTGTTGGATTCTTGGTCTAGAAAACGGAAATCACACTCTGAACATTAAGGGATTCTGTTGAGAAACGTGAGTTAATTTATATAAATACACATCATGAACTTTAAGATGCTTTACCAATTGTTGTTTTGTTATGACATATAATTAAGGTAATAAAATGCTACTCTGAGAGTCTCCAAGTGATCTCTTTTGATGATTCTGGCAGAATGTTTTATAATACACAGTTGTTGTTTTTTAATGAATGCTTAAGCTCTTAAACATATTTTCTTCTTTTTAAGTAGTTGAAATATCCCCTATCATATTTTTATTTACACTATTAGCTTGCTTTGCCATCCTTTCCTCCATTAATTAAAGTGAAGTTAGATTTCAACTCAGCCCTTATGACCCATCCACATACTCTAGGATTTTCATAAATAATGTGACTTTTGAGGAAAACAATTCCTACCCTCAAATAATTTGGGAATCGAGTTAACAGCTTACATTAATATAAAAGACATTGTTTTAGTATTTGTAAGAAAATCAAGTTTTTGATAAATGATCTGTTCACAATGATTTCAAACGCCTATCCTTAGAAAGTAACAAAGATATCCCACATTCATTTCTTATGCCCTTTCCCGTACAAGATCCTATTTGAGGGGTCCTATTTGTGAGATGAAGGCGGCCTGCTGCAGGGTCTTGGTGGTTTTGTCCAGCTTCTTGAATTATCCTGCATAAGTAGCCCCATCCCCCGACACTACCCCCAGTCCCACGCCAGCTTATTTATTCCCCACTGTTCCCACCATCTCCTTCTGGCCTTCCTCCCAGCTCTCACCACACCGAAGGGCCACTGTTTCTGTGTCTGCTCCCCCAATAGCACAGTTGGCATCTCAGCGGTAGGGGCCGTGTCTTTCATCCATCACTGTGCCTACCCAAGCATGGTAGGTACTCATTACTGTAAATGTATTACATATTTGAATGGGTGGAAGATAGAAGAGACCGAAAGGCACAGGAAGTTTAATCCTGTTAGGAATAATAGACCATCTGTTGACTTCCTTATCATAATCCTCACTGCATCTTGTTTTTATTTAAGTACCTCCTCTCTGAGACCCTGAGCTTTGTAAAGGGAGGGAGTGTGCATATCTTGCTCACCACATTTCCTTGAGCCCTGGCATAGGCAGAACCAGTACCTAGCAGATACTCAGCAATATTTGTTGAGTAAATTACTCAATGACTGTGCATTTCTATACCGCCTATTTGAGCTTAGTGATGAGTGACAATTTAAATCCAACAAACTCTTCTCCAGGGCAGGCAGGGTGGGCACGAGGATGAGAGGTAAGGGCTTTGTCTTCCAGAATTCTCCTGATAGAAACTAGATAGCTTAACACTCGCTGGCTCTTTTCCAGTGTACCAGGTCCTCGACAAGAAATAGGTTTCCCAGAAAGAAGGAAAGAGAGGAGGGGAGAAGAGAGGGAATCATGATGGTTGATATGTGAAGGGTTGTGCTTTGCGTGTGAATGTGGAAGGGAATTACATATTAGTAAACAGAACCCTGTTGTCTATGTTTGCTAATACGCCCTGTCTGATGGAGGAAAATGGAAATAAGTCACACTGGGACTTGTGACATAAATATTCATCAGAAGCCTGTGCATGGGGTGATGACCAGGGCTGTGTGCATCCTGGCTGATTTCTCACCTGTCTGGGGAAGAAACAGATAGAGAACCGGTTATCTTTCCTTGACTGTCATCCAGGTAGAACCTGACTTCTTACAGATGAGAGACAAAACCAGAATTTTATTCGCCTGACTTAGAATGATGTCAAGAAAGCCAGAAGACAGTATGACATCTGGGCAGTTAACTGTACAGCATGAACTGGTTGATTTCAGCCTTTTAAGAACAGCCAGAGTAATAGGGGAGAGTAATTGAATCACTTTCCACGTGGAGTTGGATGTGTTCTCCCCACTATTTGCCAGCTGTTTGCCAGCCTTTGGGGCATTATTAGGGGATGAGCCACATTAACATGGCAGAGCTTGACTCACTCTCCTGGGGAAACAGCTGGACGGTTTGCACCGGCGCCCAGCAGCTCTTGACTTTCTCCCCAGGTACTTCAAGTACCAAAAGCTTGTTTGCCACTTAGCAGGCCTGGCTGAGACCAATATTCCTGTGCTGGAAAGAAGCAGTTTTCCTCATCAAAGCAGCCGTATGGAGTGTGCATGAGGAGGGGGAAAGAGGCCTTCAAAAGACAAGCAGGGAACTGATGAAAGAATCAACACAGAGAAAGAAGTTCATTAACTTACCCAAGTTCACGTGGACACAAAGTGGCCGAACTGAGATTACCCCAAGTCACTCCAACTCCAGCGCCACCTCCAAATGTCAAAGGGACATTTAAAATTCAGCTGAAAACAAGAACTGGCAGAGAGGAAATCCCCCCACTCTTTTGGGACCAAATAAGGTCTGAGTAGGGGAGTCAGAGACAGAGCTACCAGTGGAGACAGCACACAAGGCTGGGAATTAAATGGAGAAGCAGGAGTCCCCTCCACACCCCAGGGAAGTCCTCAGATGTGCATTGCTTGCTTGCAGAACCAACCAGAAAGAACACGAGGGGGCTTTATCCCATTGAGTAAATAGATTTCCTAAAATAGTAGCTTGGATGGAATCCTGCAGGTCAATCTGAGGCCGGAGTCTCCTTTACCATCAACCTCTATGTGAATGTCTCAGGAGACAGGGATACTCACTCACTACCTCACAAACACTCCAATTGTCCAAATGATTTCTTTCCTCTACATCCTGTCTCCCTCGGGCCCTAACCTAGTTGTCTGGACTTAGGAGTGGTTAGGTCCTGAGAACCCCCAGGGAACTAACAGATTTCTTTGCTGTTGGTTCTGAGTGGGGTTGACCCCAAACCTCTGAGGCCAAAATAGGCACTTCAGGACGGCTGCCTGTGGGTCTTCCAGGTTTCCAAGGGCACCTGGCGCATGTCCCATGGAAACTTTGTTGAGATGGGGTGAGAATGTGTGTTGGGATGGAAGAGGGCTGAAGAACCTTGTAGGTTCCTAACTAAGTTGGAGTCCACCTCACCTAAAGGTCTGACACAGGGGAACCCCCAGCTGGGTGCCTCTGAGCCTCCCTTTATCTGAATCCTTTTGAAGCCAGACCACAGCCCGGCCTCTCTGATCACTGTGCCTTTTGGACTCTTCCCATCTGCCTGACCCTTGGGTTCCTGGGCTGGTCACATCGGCCTCTGGAGCGCAGAGCAGATGCACGGTGGCAGTGGGGCATCAGTGTTCTTGCCTCCTTGGAGAGTCCCCCCTGTGAATGCATTCCTTCTGCCCTCTGTGGTCAGCCACTCTTCACCATGTGGCAAGAGGACAGAGGACTTGAAACACTGTGTCCAGCACCCACTGTGTCCCCAAGGGCCTCTGCTGGTGGGAGAGTGTCTTTTGAGCTCACGGTAGGGGCTCAGAGAGTACACTTGGTGAATAAAACAAATGGCATTAGGGACTTTATGTTGTCCGAACGGTCAGGTTTTTGGTGCTTCATTCATGAGTCAGTGTTTGTTTAGAAACAGAGACTGTGTTCTTTCGGATTAAGTCCTATCTCCTCCCTAGGATGCTGGCCCAGAACATGCCTACAACATACTGATCGATGGTTGTTGAGGTTTTCTGAGGCTCTCCCTAGATGGCTGCGTTTGGTGATGCTGGAGAATGTTCTATTCAGAGGAGGGAGGCAGTTCAGGAAGCGAGGGAATGTGCAGGCACAGCTGGGAGGCCCGTGGATGCTGTGAGACAGGGAGCATCCACAGCCCCTCCCCTCCACAGAACTGGACTCTGAGCCACCATGCCAGGTGTCTGCCACATGGCAACATGGCTTCATTTAGGCCCCAGGTAAGGCAGACAGGGAAACACCAGAACTCATCGTTCCCGTTCTCATAACCTTTCTTCCATGCCACCTGCAAAATGTGGTTCACATTTAGAAAAATGAATTAAAAACTCTTGGAAAGTGCCTGTCAACCAGTGGGGAGAGGATGCAGAAGGAAACTGTCAGAGAGAGATGCAGGAGGTGGGCAGGAAGAGGGGAGGGATGGCAAGTCCATACTCCTGATTCTCAGACTCATCTCCCCAGAATCCTTGCCGGAGTTAAATGATCAAAACCACGGAGCACCTGTGCCTGTCATGAAACCAGTTACCATTCGTGAGCACCCACTGTGTCCCCAAGCATGATGAACCATTATTTCATTCTCACAGCCACAGTATAAAGTAGCATCATCATCCCCGGTTTACAAATGAGAAAAATGAGTCCCGGAGAGTCTGAGCAACTGCTTCAGTCACACAGTTAGTGAGCAGAGGTGCGGTTGGAACCCAGAACTCCGTGTCTCTCAAAGCCACTTGGTTTCCATTCCCAGTACTAACAGTAACCCAGTTAGTTACTATGAAGTAACTGAACAAAGAATAGAACATGTTACAGAATAGAAGTCGTGAGGTCTCATCCTGACTCCTGCTTCCTGTTTCCTGTTCCAGGTAATTTGTTCTTGGTGAGTCTGGCGTTGGCTGACCTGGTGGTGGCCTTGTACCCCTACCCACTAATCCTCATGGCCATCTTCCATGACGGCTGGGCCCTGGGGGAGGTGCACTGCAAGGCCAGTGCCTTTGTGATGGGCCTGAGCGTCATCTGCTCCGTCTTCAACATTACTGCCATTGCCATTAACCGCTACTGCTACATCTGCCACAGCGTGGCCTACAACCGGATCTACCGGCACTGGCACACCCCGCTCTACATCTGCCTCGTCTGGCTCCTCACCGTGGTGGCCTTGGTGCCCAACTTTTTCGTGGGGTCCCTAGAGTATGACCCACGCATCTACTCCTGCACCTTTAACCAGACGACCAGCACCCAGTACACCGTGGCGGTGGTGGCCATCCACTTCCTCCTCCCCATGGCTGTCGTGTCCTTCTGTTACCTGCGCATCTGGTTGCTGGTGCTCCAGGCCCGCAGGAAGGCCAAGTCCGAGAGCAGGCTGCGCCTGCGGCCCAGTGACATCCGGAGCTTTCTCACCATGTTCGTGGTGTTTGTCATCTTCGCCATCTGCTGGGCCCCGCTGAACTGCATCGGCCTTGCTGTGGCCATCAGCCCAGAGGAAATGGCTCCTCAGGTGCCAGAAGGGCTCTTTGTCACGAGCTACTTCCTGGCTTACTTCAACAGCTGCCTCAATGCCATCATCTACGGGCTCCTGAACCAGAACTTCCGCAGGGAATACAAGAAGATTATCTCGATCCTCTGGAACCCATGGTTCTGCTTTCAGGACACTTCCAAGGGCAGCCACACTGAGGGGCAGCAGGGCCAGGATCTACCTGTTGTTAATGCCCAGCACCCCGTCCAGGCAGATGCTCTCTAGCCTGGATCTGAGACACACCGGCTAGGTGGCAAACTCAGCACTGGTAGAAGTGAATCTGTTCCAAGGGTGAGATCAGCCACCCTGCTGTGCTGTCCTCTTAGCATGACAGCACGTGGCTTGTGGAACTTTATCCTGTGGACAAAAGCCTGTTACCACCCTTGGTTCAGGCTGGTCAAGGGACAACTACAGGTACTGGGGGCCATGTGCCCCTGAGCATAGGCCCAGACCTGGCAGATATTCTCAGTGGTGCATTTGAGGCTTGACGTCTACAAGGTCTAAAGAAGAGACAGAATAAGGAAAGGCCTGGGGCAGAAGAAGCCAATGCTCTCAATCCCCACTTTTGTCTCCTTGCTGCTTTCTCTTTTCCCCCCTGAGGGGTGGCAGGAATGGATATCTTCCAGTTAGCAAGAATGAAGGAGCAAGCTCTGCAGAGCTGGAAGGTGGGTAGCTGTGTAGGGGCCTCAGGGGGCTGGGGTGGGTGCAGAGGGCAAGCAGTCTACATTCTCCCCCCCTGACCTTTCCTACACACACATACATGTATGCACCTGCACAAACACCATCATATATACATTGTACTTGCCACCACATCACACTGTGTGTGATCTGTATATATGTACACATCACACTATAGGTGGTTACAGACCACAAATGAGCGACACATCACTCTTCATGTGCTTGAAACACAAAGTCTACCTGGTTTCCTTGCCTGATTTTTCCAAGTTCAGTTGAGGGACTTGGGACAAGTCCCCTAACCTCAGTATTTCTTAGTTACTCACCTTAAAGTGGGATCATCCAGTTCCTCGTAAGATAGTTGTGATGAATTGCTGAGGACAATGCCTGACACATGGCTAGCACTGAGTAATCACTAGTTTTTACTATTATTCTAACTATACAAAATGAAAGGCAGCCTTGAAGGAGAGAAGAAATCACACACACACAGGAATAGGAGGAACGAGAAAGGGAAGATGTGTGTGGAAGTGGGAGAAGGGCAGCTCCATCCGAATTTCTGACGGCTAGTGTGTTTACGGACTTGCTATTTGTAGACGTCAGGTCTTCATTTAGCACCAACAGACTTATCTGCCTTCTTCAAACCCACAAATATTAATCGAGTACCAGTCTAGCAGAAGCAACAAAGGGCATGTTGTCTGCCCTCTGAGAAGCCATAGTATGTTAACAAACAATATCAGCTAACATTTATCGGTGTTAGCTTTGTATCAGGCATTGTGGTACATGCTTGGTATGTATTATTTCACTTAATCCTTATCAAACTCTTTGAGAGAATATTACTATCCATATTTTTCATGAGAAACTGAAACTCAAAGAAGTGAGATGATTTCCTGAGTTCACAGAGCTGTTGAATTCAAAGCTAAGTGTGGAGCCCAAGTCTGTCTGATGGCAGCACCCACTCTGGCTCCCTTCCCCCTATACGTACAGCTTAGAATGTGTGGCAGCAACAAAGTGGAGTGGAGTACATACCCCAAGTATATAAAATGCCTAGAGGCTCCAAAGAGAGAGAGAGAAGGTCCCTCAGTCAGCCGGCTGCTTCCCAGAGGAAGAGCCCAGATGCCGATCTTCCGGCACCAGGCTGGATGCTCTCCTTCCCACGTAATGTGAGGAACCAGGCCGGGTGCTGTGCTTAGTCACCTTGTTGCCTGGGAGCTTGTTAAACATTAGCAAATGCTCTGGGCTCCACAAACAAGGTTTCCAGCGTGGAAATCTGGGGAAGGCCCTAGGAATCTGATTCAGCCCCTGGAGGTCAGGACCAAACTGTTAGACGTGTAGGTGTTCCAGCTCTGGTTGCTGGCACTTGGGATCCAGTTGTGTAGGTGTTCCAGCTCTGGTTGCTGGCACTTGGGATCCAGTTGCTGGGTGTGGAGAGTCCTGGCACTTGGGATCCAGTTGTGTAGGTGTTCCAGCTCTGGTTGCTGGCACTTGGGATCCAGTTGCTGGGTGTGGAGAGTCCTGCCCAGGGAGACCTCCCAGTTCAGACCTCAATCTGAGAGACTCATGAGGCCTAAGGCTTTTCCTTGAACTACCACCACTTTTCCTGGCTCTGGGCAGAGCATGAGCTGACCAGGTAAGGCATATATCTGCTCTCTGCCAAAGGCATGGATTTTCCCTTCACTCCTGTCGAGGAGGTAACAAGGTGTCCCCTCGTACTCCCCTTATCCTTAGCTTTGAGCTGAGCGGCTCCATAAATACAGATTGGAGGAATGAAAGCTCTCTTCGGTTTCCTGGTTCGCCAGATCCCAGCACTGACAATCCACTCACTGGGACCTTTTCTGTTTCCACAGGTTTTTGATGATGGCGCAGGAGCTGAGAGAAGGAAGGGGCATGGGGAAAACCTGGGACATTGGGCCATGTACATACTCACATGGAATGGCTGTGACTTAAATAAAGACAATTTTGCTACAGTAGTGTGGGAACTCTATCCATCCTCTGATTTCTTGACTCTGGACAGTTTGTTTGAAGGTACCGCCTTGCAACCTTCCTTTCCATCTGTATCAGTTTGCTGGGGCTGCCATAAAAAGTAGCATAGAGTGGGTGGCTTAATCAAGAGAAAATCCTGTAGTTCTACCTTCAGAATGTTTACAGCTAGTGTTGAACAGAATCTGACTAAAGTTGCAGCAAAGGCTAGTCCCAGGTCACTACAAATTGGACTGAGGCCAATCCCCTATCCCACTAGAAGCCTGACAGGAGAGTGGGCGTGTCCTTCCCTGGGGATTAATGTATTCTACTTCTGTTTTGACTGTTCTTATGAGACATGCAAAGCAAAGAGGAAAGGCAGTGTGGCCCATGAACAAGAGAAGAATCGTCAATAGAAGAAGATCCAGAGATGGTACAAAGGTTGGAATAAGAAGACAAGGACTTAAAGATAACTTTTGACAGATATGTTAAAAGCTGTGGTGGAAAAGGTGGACAACACGTGTGATGGCGTATAGAGATGCAATCTACAACAAAGGGGTTTGTTGAAATAAAAAATATAATATCAGACATGAAAAGTTTATTTGAAGGGCTTAACAGAAAACTGTACAGAGCAGAGAAAATTAAACAAAGCAAAATTAGTAACGGCACCGGGAAAATCTGCATGAAAACAGGTACCAACTTCCAAGAGACCTCTCCTGATGGAGTCACACAGGGAACAGTTGTTCTAGCAACAAATTGTGACAACAAGCATGAAGCGTTATCTGCTAGAGAACCTCGCCTGAGCCTAGATGTCCAGGAGGTTAGTCACACAGACACCCTCTGCCTGGCAGACTCCCCAGAGAAAGTTGGTGTTCATCATAAACCACAATATTTGTATAAATAGTTTATGTTCAATGAGCCACTCTTATCAGGTGCAGAATGGTGGAAACCCTCTTGAAATCCAATTCCCAGATGCCAGCAAAGCCAACCTCACAAGCAGGCCTTTCTAAGGATGCCAGTTGCAGACCTGCTATATTAACTCTTCTCTGCACCTTTCTGTATTGCAAATTAAGTACATACTTCTAAATAACCGTGGTCAAAGAAAAAAATCACCGCGAAATAAAATGTTTTTCAGGGGGGCAATGGAAAAGACTATAACTACTAATAGAGTTCTGTTTCCTCTTTTTGAAAAAGCTCAAGCCGACCAATTATAATCAGATCTGAAGTGCACTCAGAGCATTGGTGCGGTTTCTTTTATGATAATCAGGTAGAACCGTGGAGATCAATAAGCCACCAGGTCAAAATGTGCACGGAGGGTGACCCCACCCTGAAGCTAGGCCAACAGAAGGCCTGGAGAAATGAAGCCGTCTGCCACTGACCTGCGTCAGGTAGCCAACGTGCACAGCCAAAGGACAGGCCCGGGATGAGAGGGGGATGGCGGCGCTGATTTGTCACGTGCTAAGGCGGCTGCCACACTTGGACTCTCACGGACTGCTCACCGGTGTCAGCACTGTGCGCGGTGTTTGGCGGGACGGGGACTTCAGATGAGTCACACGTGGTTTCTGCCTTCTGAGCAGTTCACAGTCCCGTGAGAGGAAGGGACTTCTATTGCAAGGAGAAAACCCTTTTCTGGGCTTTCCTGCTAGAACCCTGACTCGGGGAGAGGGGCAGTGATGTGAAGGCGAGGAGGAGGAGGATCACAGCCATAGTTACGAGGCCACTTACCACTGACTGAGTGTCTGCTGTGGGGCAGCCCTGCCCAAGCGCTTTCTACGCATCATTTCCATGGGTTAGGTGTAATTATTGCCATTTTGTGGAGGGATAAGGGAAGCTCAAGTTAAGTAACTTGCCTAAATGTATACACGGATCCACCTGAGTTCATATGGGAGAGTATGGGGCTCTCTCCAAGCCTCATCTATAAAGCAGAACAATCACTGTGGGAGTTGGTCTGAGACAAGACTCTTTAGACATGCATCCATTATGAGGAAGCGTGTGACTGCTGAGATAAGGTCTGAATCATTGCCCCACTGTGTAAATATTTCATAACGTACCTATTCATTTGACAGGCACACTGACACTGGTATCCATTTAGATTGCCTCCCAGCAAGCAGTTTTTCCTTCAAAATATTCTCAACTTGGCTTCCTCATTCAATTAGACTATCTCTGAGGGGGTGCCTTCTTTCCAGGGAATCCCTAATCAGGAGTACTTGTTCTTGAATGGCCAAGTAGCTCTACATTTTTCTAATTGCACAGAAGAAGTCAAGAAATAGAAACTTACTAATCTTTGATCAAGTTGCAGTTTCCAAATCAGGTTCTGTACCACCATCACCCCGCAGACGGAGCCTGCACACCGTTGTGGGTGACGGATGCATTCTAAGGAAGACTTTACTAGTACTTAGCAGGGAAATTCATCATGTGGGGCATGAGAATTCTCTGCCCTCGTGTTTCTTTGACTATTTGTTTTCCTTAGTACACAGTACAAATCACATTATTTTCTTCTTCATTCTATAAAGAGGAGGATGAAGGCCATTCTTGGAATGGCAGGACCACTAGGTAAGAATGCAGATAGTCACTGTGCATACACAC
The DNA here is from genome assembly GCF_000147115.1 of Myotis lucifugus. Lineage (NCBI taxonomy): Eukaryota > Metazoa > Chordata > Mammalia > Chiroptera > Vespertilionidae > Myotis > Myotis lucifugus. The sequence continues at coordinate 2,063,141 of NW_005871152.1, forward strand.
CCAGCATCACTCACAGGAACAGAGCCCCACCTGGGCCAGGAGAAGAAAGCAGGTGATAGGTACATGATGTCAGCGAAGATGCCCGCTGGGAAAGGCTTTCTGAGAGAAGTGTAGTTACAGCTGTAGTGAGCCCTACAGCCTTGCAAAATGTTTACTGTTTCTCCTTAGCTGCAGTAGCAGGTTTAAGTAGGATAAGCAAATACTGTACTTTGGAAGTGGAAGAAGGAACTGTTAGTGAGTATGTAAAGACAATAGGTGCAAATCGACCATCCCGGGTACAGGGGGACCTGTGGTTGCCCAGGTTTAGGGAAAACATCCTGATACAAGGGAAAGCTGCAGGAGAACTTCTGAGATGACAGATCTGTCAGAATCAGAAACAGTTATGTTAGTTTCTGTCTATATGAAATCCAATGCTTATGAGAAAAAAAAGTGGAAGAATTCAACCTATTAATGGTTTAAACTAAAATAGTTTGTAAATGCCTCAAAACCCCCTCCCGCACCCCACTTCCCAGAAGGCAATGTAATAATGTCTGCAGAGTGTTCAGATGACCCAGAGAAAGTGCTCATAGTATTAGCAAAGGTTGAGGGGGGGGATGGCCAGCCGAGGGAAGAACAGTATCAGTAGTATGGTTGGTAGTAGCAGCATTGTGCTGGGGGAGAAGAGGTGTGAGAGGAAGGCCTCTCCGTGGGCTACGGCTGATCAACATGAGCAACCTGGTCACTAGAAGAAGGAGCAGGTGTAGAGAATGAGGCAGGCTGCTATGGAATGGAGGTGGATGGAGTTGCCGTGAGTCCCTTTGGAATTTGGGTTTGCAAATTCAGCCTCCAAGATAGCATGATCTGGGGGTGAAACAGATCTGAAATGAAATACTA
>NW_005871152.1:2064387-2095642 GCF_000147115.1 Myotis lucifugus
TAAGGGGAAGCGCTTTATTTACACTCTTCTTTTTTTTTTTTGTTAATCCTCACCAGAGGATATTTTTTTCGTTGATTTTTTTTTTTTTTAGAGAGAGTGGAAGGGACCGAGGGAGGAGAGAGTGGAGGGAGGGAGAGAGGGAGGGAGGGAGGGAGGGGGAGAGAGAGAGAGAGAGAGAGAGAGAGAGAGAGAAAGAGAGAGGAACATTGATGTGAGAGAGACACATCAATTGGCTGCCTCCCCCATGTGCCCAGAACAGAATGGGGATCGAACCTGTAACCTAGGTGCACCCCTTGACTGGGAATTGAACCCACAACCCTTCAGGCCAATGCTCTAACCAGTGAAACACACCAGACAGGGCTACACTCTTAAAACCAGGTTTTTGTTTGTTTTTAGTACACTGAGCACACAGCTTAGAAAGCCACTTTTAACGAAAATAAAATCTAAAGTCCACTAAACCTTAAGCCCCATGCATTGATTTCTATTTGAGTCTTTATCACAGACTTCAGTAGAGTGTGTCTTTGTAAATCACACCCTTCCTCTTAACTTGGAGACCCCCTCCCACCTCATCCACAGTGTCCTCCCAGCTCTTCAGACGTCAGGGTGAGATATGAAGGCATGACAGGTGTTCATGAACACACAGGATATTGCAGGGGTGGGAAGGGTCAGGACCTAGCAGAAGGCTTACTCATTAGAGTTCAAGAGTGGTATGATTGGGGGTGGGGGTGGGAGTGGGAGGATGGCAGGGCCCAAGTCATATGTTGGCAAGAATAATCTGAGAGCAGGAGGCAGAATGGATGGAAAGGAGAGAGACCAGAGGGGTGGGGGACCATTTAGAAGACTCTAATTCTAGGAAAAATACAGAAGAAACTTTACCTGGGGTAGTAGTAATGTGGAGAGAAAGCAGATGACCAAAGCTAGCAGCATTGCAGTGATAAAGTCTACAGATTTCAAGTAGATTATTCCAACTTATTTATTTATTCTGCTACTTGGCAGTTAAGTCGCCGGGGCTTAGAACAACCCACCCTTCCAGCTTCATCTCCTGTTATCTTCTAACTCATCCTCAGCACTGACCTGGAAATTGAGACTACCTGCAACCTCAGACCTTAACTATGAAACAGAAACTGGAGACCATCTGTGTCAACAAAACCTCACCATTTGTTTCATGAAAATTTTTGCCCAGGAAGATAAGGTTTTATACTCATATCTAATTTCACGGTGTGTTCCAGGAAATCCTTATAAACCGGTGGGTTCAGGCAGAGTTTGTTTATCTCACAAACAGCTCTGCTATAAGGACAATAGATTGTATCCATCTGGGCAAATGGCTTCTTAGTAGACAACAACTTACTTCTCAGGATTTGCTGATCCTAAACTATCATGTCACAAAACTTGCCCAATCCCAGCTAGTTACCCACTGGAACTCACCTTAAACCACTTAAACCTAGTCCCCCCCTCCCCCCACCCACACATACACCTTACAAATACCCTCCCTGACTTGCCTCTTCTGAGATACTACTAAGACTGTTAATGTGGTGTCCTCTCTTACCCACTCTGCCCAATGAACTTCTCTTTGCTTGGCCAGGAGGCTTTCTGAGGATCTCTGCAGAAGCATCTACTCAAACCTAACAACTCAAGATCCACAACCACACACGATTCCTCTCAGAGACCAGCATGATGGTCATGCATGAAGTCCTTGCATGATGTCCTACACACACTCACACACACTCTCGGTGCCACTTACTTTCCTTTGCCTCCTATTACAGCTGTGCATGCGTTTGTTTTATTGCTCTTTGCACTGGCACCTATATTTAATGTGAAGATGCCAACATGGAGCCATGCTCATGACCGAGGCAAAGCAAGCTTATTCTAAAAGTGGTTTTAAAGATTTCCAAAGCATTTAAGGAGCACAAGTCAAAGGGAATGTAAAATCCTTGTTTCTCCCACTCCTAAGGCAAAATCCTAAAAGAAAGGTCTCTCTGTTATAATTTAGAGTTGTGTTTGGCTTTACAAAATGGGCTACTTCCAGTTCTTTTGAAAGGGTTTGATGATTCTTTCTTAGTCTCTTTCGTTCTCTTCCACTCACAGGCAATCCACACATCCAAGCACATCAGCCTAGGTCTCCTGGGATTACCCTTTCCTGGTGTTGCAGCTCTTCTTTCTCTTGTGTTTTGTACACTTGGTTTGGTATTTTGAGATATTGATCTACTTCTTTCTCTTACATAATCCTACTAGAATCATGCCCCGGGCACTGTGCTGGGTGTTTTATGCATGTCATGGGGCTCCCGTATGGTTGGAGCTCAGGTGTGGGTGTGCTGCTGAGAAAAAACACGTGATGGCACACCACAGTCCTTATTGGCACAGGCACCCTGCTTCTAATGAAAGCGTAGGCATAAGCAGACAGAGATTGGTGGATTGCCGGAGCGGTGGTGAAGGAAGCAGGAGAGCATTGGGAGATGACAGAAACCTCAAGAAAAAACAATCAAATATGAGTAAAATGAGTCAGGCACAGAGGGACAGTCCCAGCCGGTGACAGGGAGGACAGGAACCAATCCTAGGTCTTGGCCTCATCATGGCAGCGGACTATGGAGGTCTTCAGACTTGCACAAGGTTACCCCCGTCCAAACAAGCATGCCCAAGCTCATTACCTTGTCATGTTTTACTTTATTGCCACAGTCTACCCTCTCTACTCACCCTCCATCCCATCCTCCTCTACGCTGTCACCATAACAACCATATCCTATGACAAGTGGCAGACCCTTTATCAGGAAAGATAGAAGCGAACCTGCCCAGTGACTCTCCCATTTGATATAGCCTCCAATTTCCTGTCTAATTCTCTTCCCATGAGCTTTCAGTATCTTGAGATGGAAGATACCTGCCGTGAATCGCTGGAAACTTCACTCCACATATTAGGACCAGATCAGAAGTGGTTCTTGACTCTCCCCAAATATTAACTGATCAACTTGATATTAAATGAATATAAAATATAAATTTGGATAAAGATAAAGGTGCAGATTTCTAAGACGAAAGGAAATGCACATGTTCTTTTTCAGTTCATAAGGAAATGCAGTGGGTTATATCCTGGGGGAACCATGGGGAAGAGCTCTAAATCAAAGTCAAAGTCATTGGTTTTTTAAAAATATATTTTTATTGATTTCAGAGAGGAAGAGAGAGAGAGAGAGAGAGAGAGAGAGAGAGAGAGAAACATCAACAATGAGAGAGAATCATTGATTGACTGCTTCCTGCACACCCCACACTGGGGATCGAGCCTCCTGGTTCATAGGTTGATGTTTAACCACTGAGCCACGCCAGCCAGGCCAGAGTCATTGTTTTGAACTAAAGTCACAGTGTAGACCTCAAAAAGATGATGTCCCCCGCTCAAAATTTCAGTCAGGGGAATTCGGTTGTATGAAACTTATAACGTAGCCTAGGATTAAGTCTCTCTTATTTTAATGACTCAGAAAAATCTTTCTAAGAGTTTATTTGTAGCTAACTTTTATTGCCCAGTTTTCTGTTTATGTACATATTGTGTTGTCAAGTTTACCCAATTGCCAATAAAAATCTCTTATTTTTTTCTCTTTAAATGATGAATCATTATTAATGTAGCTTGAAGAAGAGAAAAACAATATGGCTACTTAACCTATCACAGGATCTCTTGTCATCTCTGTCTATATAGATAATGTCATAATAGCCTGGTTCTTATAATCCCATATGTCTCTGTGTCCCTAATATCACTTTCCTCTGATCTAGTTTCCATACTCCAACCAAAGTTATTTTTCCAAAATGTGAAAATGATCATTTCATCTCCCTATGAAAATCACTCTTGCATTTCTTCACATTTTTGAAGTTCAAAAGCCCTTTATGATTTTTTTCTTTGCTTGTCTCTCCTACTTCACCAACAGCGTTTTCTCTGTCTTCCAGCTCCTAGAAGCCCTCACCATTGTTACCTCAGGGCTCCAGGCCAGCTGTGGCCTGTGCCTCTGTCAGTGCTGGCTCTGTTGGATGGCCTGGCAGGCCTTCTTCCACCTCGTGAGCTCATATTTAACCTTTAGTACTCATATGTTTCTGTTCCTCTTCCCTGATCTCGTGTATTCCCACTCTGGGCCACTGCTGTATCTTGTACCTACCTTTATCATAGCTTTTATAAACAAAACTTGTTTACATTTGTGTGTTCCCTAAAGAGGCTATAAATTGTTTGGGAGCAAGGTCTGTTTCTTAGCTAATTTTGTTCTTTCTGTGTTTAATATAGCATATATACTACATAGCAAGTGTGTAATAAATCTAAACTGAATGAATGAATGAATAAACAGACAACTCCAGAGAATCTTTAGATAGGTTATATGGAATGGATAAAGAATAAAGCTTTTAAATGTCCTCAAGTTATCAGATTCACACAATCTGTCTTTCTTCTGCTCTACTGAAGCTAGTGGAGATCCCAACGGCCAGTGTCAAGGAAAGTCATTTCAAATCTTTAAATTTTTCTCACAGAACACTAAAGTTGTATTCACTGGTATGATGCAAATATAAATTAAGGCCAACCATTCTCTTAATATAACATGAACCATTTAATCCTGGGCTTACCTGAAGCACACTGCAGTAATATATAAGCAGATCAGTGGAACAGAAACAAGTCCAAAGGCGTGTGTGTATGTGTGTGTGTATCTATATTTATATCTATATCTATATCTATATCTATATCTATATCTATCTATCTATCTCTCTATATATATATATACATACAAAAACTGTTATTACAAATCAGTGAAGAAAGAACAGAGTGTTTAATAAATTGCACTTGGAACAGTGGAAAGATATTCATTCACTTGTAACATGACCACTGACTGGTGTATGGGGCAAGGCCAAGATGACATTGGAAGGTCAGGTGTTCTGAGCTCTGGATCAGGAGGCTGTAAGGAGGGGAACAGGCAGGTTTTGGTGCCATTCAGGGTAACTGGGAAAGTGCTACAGACCTTGGTAGCACTGGCTGGCTCTCCAAAGCTCAACAGTTAGAATGTATTTAGTCAGGATTGTGGATTCAAAACAGAAGTCACAACACACACTAAAGAAATACATAGTACTGACTCAAAGTTAAGGCTTTTAGAATTTCTGATAAATATTCCTCATGATAGACTTCTTATTATGAGGGTCATTAGGAATTGAGAGATTGGTCATGCTTAAGCATACCGCCACATCAGGTCTAAGTCCATCAATCTGGATGATTCTCTCTCCTGAACTTTCCTGAAGCCAGTATCTACTTGTATTTGATGGAGTAGTAGGCAAAAGGAAGAGACACAAGTGCCGCCTTAGATTTATGGCCTCCTTTTTCACACAAGGTAAGGACTCTAGAATTCGGAATACTAGTTTTTTATTGGATACATGAGATTAAATTAAATGTTGAACTATGTGATAGATGAAGCTGGGATTAATTAATGTCAGTCCTCATATAAATTGCTTATGATGAGAAAAAATGAAATTTAGGTAAGTAGATGTGATACATCATCATTCCTCTTCAGTTAACCCAGCTGAGAGGTAGGTAGGAGGAAGACACATTCATATATGAGAAAAATGAGCGGAGTTGGCAGTTCACATTAATTTCCTTTTCAAAGTAGTCAGGAGTTGTTGTCATGACCCTAAAATTCATACTTAGTGAATAAGCTAGCTCCATCTCTTTCATTTAAAAGAAGTCTGGTTTGTTTTGTCTGGCAATACCACAACCCTTTATTTTAGCAGTGTAAATTTGCAAGGAAAATTCTCAATGGCTAAAATGTTACAGCTATAACACCTTTCTAGTTAAGACTTGGATCGGATGAGTTCCCTTGGAGCCTGGCCCACATGACAGGAATTTTACAACTCTGCTCAGATGCATTCAGAACTCAAAGCCAGACATCACCTAGGAAGTATGTGGTCAGGTCTGATGGTCAACTCCACAGTCCATTCCTACCAACCATTTTTCTTTTCTCTGCAAGGAATGAATACCCAGTGGCAAACCAGAGAAGGACCCTGACCTAGAGATGGTCCAGTGTGGCAGGTTACCACCCAAGTATGTCCGAGAGGAGACATTACTTCAAACTGCAGAAATCTAGTCTGGTAATTTTATCACCAAGTGACATGCAACCAAGGTATTTTAAAAATTCATTAAATGAGCACCTGTCTGCTAGGATGGTGTTGGGTGCTGAGGACACCAAGGTGAATAAGCCAAGATTCCTGTCTTGAAGAAATTGGTAGGGAGATAGGCACCTAAACAAATAATGTGAAGGTGCCATAACAGAGATCTGACCAAGTGCAGTGGGAGCATTTCACATGCGTGTGGGAACTGTAGGTGTCCTCACAGAGGGAATGTCTTTGGGCAGTGCAGAATCGATAGAAGATCACCCGTCAGAGGGAGAAGGGTGAATCAGAGGGAACTGCAAACACAAAGGTTTGAAGGCCTGAGATGCATAGTCGGACTTTTCCTATGAGATGGACAGTGATTGGAAAATGAATATGATATTGTGTGGGCAACAGTGTTGGAAACAAGCCCTCTCATGTGTTGCTGGTTGGAGTGTTAGTTGGTACGAGTTTAGCAGATCTCTTATGATTACAAATGCACTTACATGTGATGTAGTGATTCCTCTTTTAGGAAGTTGTCCTGGAGATACACTCATCCTTGTGCAAAATGGACTAGGTTGATCATTGCAGCATGGTTTGTCAGAGAAAAAGGTTGGAAACAAGTGTAGGTCACAGCATAAACCTCAGCATAGTCCTACAGTGCAACACCGTGCTGCCGTAAAGGGAAGAGAGGCTCTTTATAATCTGAGCTGGAATGATCTCCAGTGTACATTAGGAAGAAAAAGCACAAGGTGTACAACAGCAGGTATGGGCGACTACTATTTGTGTAAATAGAATGGATCCTGATTTTATTTCCTTTAGATATATACCCGACAGTAACTTTAAAGTATATAGTTTGGAGAACCGTCTGCTGTGGCTGGAATTTAGGGTGTATATGAATGTGTTCGGTGGGAGGATGAGACCAGAAGGTTGGAAGAGACATCGTGGTCTGGCGTGTGGTGTTCAGGATCCTGGTTTTGGCAGCAGAGACCTAGCTTAGAATTCCACCTGGCTTCCTGTTGCCCTGAGCAAGTCCTCAATGTCCTTCAGCCCCTGAGGTGAGGTAGCTGTGCGACAGTGCCTGGTTCAGTTCCAGCCACAGTAGGCTCTCAGTAAATCCTTCTCCCTCCCTCCTTCATTTCCCTTTCTTTTTTCCTACTAGACCAGGGGCTACTCAGTTCTTGCATTTATATGTATGGATCAGAGAAAGAAAATGTCTAAGCAGGTCATTCTCCATTGACCTGGCTTAGCTAGGTAATAGGGTGTTCCCTGAGGCAGGGAATTTAACTCCATGGTGCTCTCTGCTTCTCTATGTCCTTTTTCTATAGCAGAAAAGGCAGTTAAAAAATGAGACACAACGTTTTAATTATTTGGTTCAACAGGGGACACATTACCGTGATTTCATGCAACTCAGAGAGAGGTCTCATGAATCAATATGACACAGAGAAAACGTATTGAAAATGGAATTGAATGTGAGAGGATCATTCTGGACACAGAAGTGCACTCAGATTAGCTCAGGCAATTTCATTTACCATGGCTCTCACCATTAGGAAAGCACCATCACTTTCTACTTCACTTCCTTCCTGGAGTGACAAAGTGGTTGGACAAAGCTAAGATGTCATGCGAGCAGTTTATCATCACGGTAGAGGAAGGGGAAAGTTGGTTTAGAATTCGGTGTGCTTTCCGAGGAACCACGGAGACTAGAGACGTGGACTGTCAGGAGCCAGAGCCCTGTGATGGCAGGTCCTGAGAACAACAGGGACAGGTGCACCTAAAACCTCTCAGGTGCCCCTGAGAGGGGATGCGATGCCCAGGGAGTTACTCATTTATTTTGGTGAAAGTTAATATTTTTATAAATTAGAAAGTACCTCTTCATTTATGGGTTCTTTCCTTTTATGTTTGTTCTTCATTTATCTGACACATATTTATTAAGTGCCTCTTATTTGTTTAACATTGTGAAAGGCAATCAGAATGCAAAGATAAAGCCCTGGCCGGGTACACAGTTGGTTAGAGCATCGTGCTGATACGCCAAGGTTGAGGGTTTGGACACACACAAGACTCAAGCAATGAGTGCATATGTAAGTGGAACAACAAAAGCTTGATGTTTCTCTCTCTCCTCCTCCTCCTCCTCCTCTACCCTCCCATCCTATAGTAGGTGCTCAATAAATTTTAGTTTTCTCCTCTTAATTCTTCTGGCTACACTGTATAGCTTCTCTTAATAGAACCATTCTAGCTCCCTCATGTCTGGGGAATAACACTCATTTTGTATGAGATCGGTTAATGACAGAAAAGTTCATCACTGAAATGCAGTCCCAGTTTGAGTGCCCAGGGAGGGCTCCTGAATTCCAGTGTGAGCTTACGCAGAAGTCACCTGGAAGCCGGGGCACGGCCGTGTGGAGTTAGCTGAGCAGCCAAGCTGTGGGATGTCAAGAGAAGAGGCAAGGCTGACTTGGAAGCAGGTTCAGGCTTGTCATCCATCAGGCAACATTGGAGGCAAGCAGGAATCCAACAGGTTTTCTATCCCATTCAAGTCCCAGGAACCTGTTAACTCCGCCACAGCTAAGTCACTGTGCATTTACATAGATTATTTCCAAGGAATTCAGAGGGACCACCTGCTCTGCACTGGGAGTTCCAGGGAGTCTGTGAGGGAGTCTTCAGCTGTGCTGGCGGTGGGATGCGCAGGTGGATCTGGAGCACCTTGCGAGTGGACAGGTTTCCTCTTTCTCCCTTCCTGGCCGGTGAGGGTCTGGGGGAGGCTGCCTTGCTGGGCCTGCAGTGCTCCAGTCCTGAGTTCCACTTGCCTGTGGAGTAGGGTGTGGGGTTGAGAGGCGGTCTCTAGAGGCAGCTTTCTGTGGGCTTCTGCACCAGAGCCAAGGTGACCGTCTGAGACTAAGCTGTCAATCAAGTGAGAATAGATGAGTTAAAAAGCAAGCAGGTGGGAGATTTCAGAGAACTGACTTGTGATGTCACCTCGGGTGGCGGGAAGATGAATTCAGGGAAAGCAGTAACTTTTTAAGGAAGGGCTGTGGCCTCTGGCATGATAGGGGCCATGACCAGTTAAGCATACCGACAAGAGAGAGCATTATTCATGGTTATGTTCCTAATGTGGTGCCTAAAACACCGTAGCTACTCACCAGATTCTGTTGACTAAATGGATTCCTTTCATGGAGCCAAAAATAAAGGCCAACTTTAGGTTTCTCTTCAGACCTGGAGAAGCAGCTACTGTGGAACAACTCTTGTTCCTTCTAGCCTCTTCAGGCAAAAATGAATAAATTCAAGAGATGATCTTTATTATATTTCTCCATGAATGGGGAGCTTTTGTTAATCATTCCAGATGAGATGATAATCCAAAATATCTCTTGTCCTCACCAAGAAAAAGTTCTACCTCTGAACTTATTTTAAGGAGGTCCCGTACTTCCCTGGGATGTGCTCAAAGCCGTGAACAGGTGGATTTAAGAAGAGGAGAATGAGAAAGATGCAGCTTAGCAAATGCTTTTCATTGGCTGCAAGGGAGCTACAAAGTACTGGGGTAGGATCTACGTGTCTCACCACTGGAACATTCCATGCAGAGATTGATGGGAGAGCATCACCACAGGTCACGTTGTTGGGGCCGTGCTAGGTCACATAGCTAACACATGGGGAGTTTGCTGTTGGCTAACAACTGGCTTCCTCACAGACTCTATTTTGGCTAAGGTGTGTACCCAAAGTGAAGCTGTCAGTGTCCGGTACAGTCAGGCTTGCAGAGAGAGCTGTTCCCTAGCTTCCCCTCCCTGGACCTTTGCAATTTATTTTTGTTGATTTATTTTCATTTGTTTTAACCAAATTCGAAATTATAAAACTATCCCATCTTAGTTTATTAGCTTCGATTCATCTCTCCAGCCTGCCTAATCTTTTCCGGTCCTAATTATGCAATCAGGTATATTCAACATTTTTTTGAGTACCTGCTCCATGTCAGGTGCTCTGTAGACTGACTTTAATTTTCACAACAAACCTGAAAGTGTAATTAACATTCCCATTTTATAGAATATAAAGCTAAGGCTCAGCAATGGCTTGCCCAAGGTGACATGCTAATATGTGGGCAGAGGTAGAATTTGAAACCAGTATTTTTTTTTCACACCAAACCCATGCCTTGTCCAGATTATGATGGACTTACTGCATCAGAACTTTGATGAGGCTACTCTGGATGATGATACTGGGCCCACGCACAAATCCTGCCACCCAGAAATGTGCTCTGAGTCACTATGGCTTAAAGGCAAACAGGCTGAGTCTCCCTGGTGCTTGGCTATCACTACAGATGTCTTCATGCTGACCAGAAAGGTATCCTGGCATTTCAGAAGGTACAAATAACCGAGGTACCTATGCCTCTTACCTTCCTTATCTATTGGTCCAATCTGACCCTTTATTAAAGAAAGTTAGATTTGTCCAACATGACTTGTTCCTTAAAGAAACCATACTAAAACCCATGGCAATGGTGTCCTCTTCCGGGTTCACAGCCTGTCTTCCTTTCTCTGCCTGCTGCCCTTACCTTGTTTCAGTAAGGACTTGACGGGTCTTACATGCATACCATATAATGGTAAAGCATAAATATGCAATTAAGCAGGACCAAGGAGTTTTAAATCAGAATGGGGATACTGGCCAGGGGCAGAAAATAGAATCCAATTATGCAGACTAGAGGTTTTCAGAGTTGATAAGGTTGAGGCTGAAGCTGTTTCCTAGCAGTTTAGAGTAAAATTTGAGGTTGTGCATTATATAATTCTTATCAACATGGTAAAAAAAAAAAAAAAAGTTCATGCTGGGTATTCAGCAGAAGAAAACTTTGTCTGCTATTTAGTTTTACAGGACAAGCTTCACAGCCTGTTTTATGAAGAGCACTGAAAGCACATTTTTATGTTCACATTCGACCCTTTCCAGAACCTTACTTGAATGCACCTCATCCTTACCTGTTGGCAGCTTGCAAAATCCATTCTGCCCTTTTATGAAAAGTAGAATTAACTTATATCCGGTGTCTAGTACTTTTAACCACTTTTCCAAATCCCCGGAGAGGCTCCAGGGGATGCTTAAAATCAAGGGGGAAATTTCCTAGAAGAAAGAAAGAGATAGACTTATCTTACCAAAAAGGTTTATATAATTTAGTCAATAAATTTGAGTGCCTAGCATATGTGGAGTTAAATGATAAACAAACTTTTCAGTTGACAAATTTGAGCACCTGCTATCTGTAGAACTAAATGATAAACTCAAACTTTGAATCAGTCTTGAAAATATTAAAAGAAACTGTATTACCATGATATTTCATGGGAAAGATAATTTTGTTGAAGTAAGTATTTGGAGAATCCAAGTGTAAGGCCATTTATTGCCCTTCTCAGAAAAAAGAGGACGAGAAAGTCAGGGAATGTCTACATTCCGGCCATCTCAGGAGCACCATGAACGAGGAGCACTTTGAGAATAGGCAAGTGTGACAAATCTAAAACCCCGTGTGCTCTGCTTCTTTTGCGATTGTGAAATACAGCACCTACAAAATAGTGCACCAGGCAGGTCTGTATGATCTGTGGTAATTATAAAGCAAATGTCCATGTAACTACCGCTGTAGTCAAGAAAGGGAACATTGTCAACACCCCGGAAACCCCTTTTTCTGCCGCTTCCCATCACAAACCTCTCCACCCACGAGTTTTGCTAGAGAATATTCCTAGGAGTGAAACTGTAGGGTGTTAGGTGTTGTGCATCTTCAAATTTACCTAATAAATGCCATGTTCTTTTTCAAATCGGTGGTTCCAATATATACGCCCTTGTCTGGCCATCATTTGGTAGTGTAAGATGTTTAAATTTGGGAAGCTATGGAACCTTATCTCTTTAACTTACATTTCCCTGATGACTAATAAGTTGAACACTTTTCCATATGCTTATTATATATTTGGATCTCCTCTTTTGAGAAGTACCTATTTGGGAGTTTTGTCTATTGTGTTGTTGTCTATCTTTTCTTACTGATTTGCAGGAGTTGTTGGTTTTATGACATAAATATCTTTTCCCTCTCTGCAGATTGCCTTTTTTATTCTCTTCATGGTGGTTTTTTTGTTTGTTTGGTTTGTTTGTTTTTTGAGAAACAGAAGTTCTTAATCTAATGTCTAATTTATCAAAATTTTCTTTTATTATTACATTTAAAAAACCTTTAAAAAATCATCCTCTAGTCTTTCTAATCTTGCCTTCCACATGGAATTGACTTTGTGTATGGGGGAAGGCAGTTGTCTCAGCACCATTTATGGTGAAGACTGACCTTGTTCCATTAATCATCTGTGCCGCTCCCACCTTGTATTTCTACCCACATAGTAATAGGTAGGTTTCAGGGCTCTCTACTCTGTTTTATTGACCTACTTACTTATTTGTGCCCTAAACCACATCTGCTTCATTTTTTTTCTTTAGCTTTAAAATTAGCCTTGATATCCGGTAGACCAAAATCTCTAGCCTATTCTTGACCATTTTAGGTTCTTAAAATTTCCATAAAAATCTTAGCATCATCTTGTTGAATCCCACAAAATCTGTGTTAGAGTTTCGTTTGGAATTACAAAAATCTCTACATGAATTTGGGGAGATTTTTCATTTTTGCAATATTGAGTCTTTGAATCTATGCTGATATTTATATTTTTGAAGCAGGTAAACCTGGGAAATTCTGCTCTACAGAGTCCTTTGTACCTGCAACAGACATGACTCACCCACATGAGATTTTTAATTTAGAAATTAACAACTTGTGGAAGGTGGCCCCATGTGGGGAACATTTTCCCGGTGAGGACTGTGGCAGAATCCTTCAGCTTTGGAGGGCGGCCACAGGTCGAGTTCCAAAGCAGCATCTGCATCATTGATGGAGTAGTGGATGAATTCCTTTCTTTTTCAGGGCAGTTATGCTGCCTGGACTTAACCATTGTTCCTAGAAGCTTAGCATCAGTGTGAGCTGCCCAGTCTCTGGAGTCAGTTCTGTTTTTTGCAACTAACAACTCTGGTCCTGTTGTAAATGGAATATTTTTTTAAAATGTCATTTTCTGGATTTTTGTTTTGTTTTGTAATCATATAGAAATGGAACTCACTATTATATATTCACTAGAGCCTGCAGGATGGGGCTGAAATTAGCTCTCCGACAACCCCTGAGGGGGTCCCGGATTGCGAGAGGGCGCAGGCCAGGTTGAGGGACCCCACCGGTGCAGATCGGGGCTGGGGAGAGATGTGGGAGGTTGGCCAACCAGGGAGGGATAGAGGGAGGCCTGTGGGGCATGTCTGGCCCATCTCGCTCAGTCCCTATTGGCCAGACCCCAGCAGCAAGCTAACCTATGGGTCGGAGCGTCTACCCCCTGGTGGTCAGTGCACGTCATAGCAAGTGGTTCAGAGGCCTTAGCATATCATTAGCATTTATGCTTTGATTGGTTGAATGGCAACAGGATGACCAGCCACTTAGCATAGTAGGTTTTTATTATATAGGATTGTATTAAAATTTGTTGCCCTGATTTTTAATATATTTATCCTTATATTATAAATTTTTGACTTATACATTTTTAGATCTTATTGGATGAAAAAGATTTTAGAATTGTTATTTTTCCTGGTAAATTAATAGTTTATTACTAAAATATGCTATTTCTATCACTAATAAGGCTTTTTACTATAAGGCTATTTTAGCTAATATTAATATAGATATATTAGCTTTCTTTTGGTTAATATTTGCATTGTGTACCTTTCTTTTTATTTTCAAACTTTATCTTCATATAAGCAAGATTAATCTAATTTCTCAGTTTTAATTTTTAGTGAGATATTTAATACATTTACATTTAATATAATTACTAATATATTTGGATTTAAATTAAACAGTGTATTTTTTACTTTCTATTTGTTCCACCTATTCTATATTTCCTTTTGCTTGTTTCTTGTCTTCTTTTGGATAGATTCTTTTTGTTGTAATTTCATTTTTTTCTATTAGTTTGGGAGTTTCCATTCTTTTAGTGGTCACCCTAGAAATTAAAACATGCATATGTAATGAACCTTTAGAGTTAATCAAAGCTGTTACCCTCCTTTCAGATCAGATCACACGGAACATTGGAGCACGTTACTTCATTTACAGCACTAATACTTCACACATTATTATGATTTTTCATTCTATTTTTAAAATCCCACAAATCATTAATATTTTATGCAGCCCATGTCCATTTCAAATTGCCCACATATCTACTATTTCTTAGCT
The DNA here is from genome assembly GCF_000147115.1 of Myotis lucifugus. Taxonomy (NCBI): domain Eukaryota; kingdom Metazoa; phylum Chordata; class Mammalia; order Chiroptera; family Vespertilionidae; genus Myotis; species Myotis lucifugus. The sequence continues at coordinate 2,078,686 of NW_005871152.1, forward strand.
CTTTCTTTAATCTTGTACCTCAGACTTTCATCTGTTATGATTTTCTGTCTACTTAGAGCACTTCCTTTAAAATTTTATTCTAATCAGAACTAATTTTGGCGAGCTCTCTCTGTGTTGGTTTGCCTGAAAAATATCAATTTATTCTCATTTTTAAATTTTTTTAAGTGAGAATGCTACAGGTTTTAGTATAAAAGTTTCCATTTATTTTCTCTCAGCACATTGGCGATATCACTTCCCTGTCTCCCAGCTTCTTGAGCGTTCAGGTGGAGTTCTACCTATTGCTCCTTTGAAGGTAAACTACCTTTTTTTCTACTTTAAGGACTTATTCTTGTAGGCAAAAACTGTATGTAGTTTCACTAGGGAGAGTTTGATTGGGATTTCTTTTTGTTTATTCTACTTCGGAATCACAATTCCAAATCTGTGAACTGGTGTTTTTCATCAGCTTTGAAAAAATTCTCAACCATTGCCTAAACAAATATTGCCTCTGCCCCATCCACTCTACTCCCTTCTAGCACCTTGATTAAGTGTTTTAGAACTTCTTGCTCTATCCTTCATGTCTCTTAATCTTGCTTCCATGTCTTCTATTATTTTATCCCTATGTTTCATTCTATATAACTTTTTCTGGTCTACCTTCCAACTATATCCTTTACCTATGTTTAACTGGCTTTTAAGCCTCTCAGGTCGTGAATATTGATAACTACTTTTCCATGTTCTATTTGATTCTTTTTGTAATCTTCTAGATAATGTTTTATAATTTTCCTCTTTCCTGAGGTTACTTTCAAGTTTGTTTTTATTTATTTGAACAAAGTGAGCCTCTTTTTAAAAAATTTGATCATTGCAATTCTCTGCTCTTGTTTTTTGCTGGCTCTCGCTAATAGTGCTTTGCTTCCCTGTATACTTAGTAAAATTTATTTTATTGTCTGTTGATCACTATTTTTGAAATATTACTGTGGTGTTCTTTTAGGTCTAGGATAAAAGATCCTTTCTCTGGAAAGAATTTGGGTTTTCTTGTGTAAGTCATCGAAGGAAGCGTTTCCAGGATAGTACCACCAGGTGATGTGCTATGAATTTGGACTGTAAACCCATTAGAGATAGGGGTTTTGATTTCAGTTTCACAAGGACGAGTTTTGTTGATTTTGTTTGTTTTGAATTCCTTCATGGCTCTACTCAATGAAGTTAACTTCCTTTGAAGTTCTCTGGGCTGCAAGTGAGTTTCCTTCTGATTCAGCCTTAGTCTAATGTGTAGCCCCTTTAGGATCCCAGCTTAACATGATAGGGGTCTCCTTTGACAGTCATGAACTTTGACTTCTATTCCCAGCACCACGAGAGCATCAAAACCAAGTTCAAATTCTTCTGCTCTCACCCTAACTGGTTTGGCTCAGTGGGTAGAGCGTCGGCCTGCGGACTGAAGGGTCCCAGGTTCAATTCCGGTCAAGGGCATGTATCTTGGTTGTGGGCACATCCCCAGTAGGGTGTGTGCAGGAGGCAGCTGGTCGATGTTTCTCACTCATTGATGTTTCTAACTCTCTATCCCTCTCCCTTACTCTCTGTGAAAAACCAATAAAATATATTTTTTAAAAAATCTCTGCTCTCTATTTATGCTTAAGCCCTCTGAGTTCACATACCCCTTTATAATTTAGTTTGGTAACTTCTTATAATCTTAATATATTAATCACAATATACTAATATATGTATAATACCCCCTAAATTAGTGACTTCTCACAACAGAGATATATTCTTGATAATATACATCTCCATGTCAAGTTGGCAGGTGGTGTGCTCCACATTTGTCTCACTCAGGGATCCATGCAGTTGACAGAAGCAGGGTCATCTGGAAGTGGGAAGGGATATGGTGAATCATACATGGACCTTAATGAACTTCGCTCCTATTTTATTGTCCAAAGCAAGTCACATGGCTGCACTAACTTCAAGATGGTTGGAAAGTACAATGCTACCATTTGCTCAGAAGGAGGAGAACTTGAAATATTGGTAAACATTCCTAATGACTAGCATTCTTACCAACTCTTCCATGTTTTTAAGGTGGTACTGCTTAAATATAACATTTGCAGTATTTGTGATCATTTTTAGTAGGAAAGTTGGCCAAAAGAATCCTTTGTTCATATTACGTTCCCTTTTTTAATGCCTACTAATATCCAACAAGTCTTGGCTACATACCTGTCTCTGGATTAAATCTCTCTCCCACCAATAGTCTCAGGGTGTTGAAAAGCAAGTTGATAGTTCTCTAAGATACTCAGGATTATTTCATTTACTTTCACAGGACTGTAAACTTTAATCATTCATTTTTTATAACAGCAAAACTTGTTTAACATTTATTTTAGGAAATTTTATTTGTTCACTTAGACTGCTAAGTATACTTGTTAGAGGAAATTGATTTTGCCTTAAATGCACTCACCAAGACTATCAGATTCTAGTGAAGTTTCTGTTCTCTGCATCCTGCTTGAAATAAATAGCACCTCTAGCAGATTTCAAGTGCAATATGAAGATTTTTTTTCTCCAAGAAGGTCAAGAATGTTTGACCACGTAGGAGATATAGAGTGAACAAGACAGGTAAGACTCCTGATCTTCTAGAGCTGACATTTTCAAGCAAAGGTCAGAAAACTGCAGGCTACAGGCCAAATCTATTTTCTCTGCCTTTGTCAGCTGCCTGAATGTCCATGTCCACAGTGACCTCGGAAGCCACATGTGAAAATGGCATGTCTCAGCCTGGGTCCTTGAGTGACAGAAAGGAGACAGAGACACCCCCACTATGAATGAAAAGCCAAGTTCAATTGAATTAATGTATTCATGTTTCAATAGAATAAATGTTGGGATCCAGCCCCAGCAGGTCCAGGGGTTCCCAAAGGTGTAGACGGAGTGGGCGAAGAAGGAAGGACACGGAGGCAGTGTTCAGTTGATCAGCATAGCCAGGTTCTCCCTTAATTGTCCTGTTACAACTGTATTTATACCAGTTGATCCTATAAGCATGCCTCTATTGTTACATCATGGTATGTTTTGGGTCCTCCTTTGCTCCTTTGACCTTCTACAGTTCCTTGTTTTTAGTTTTTTGGGTTTTTTTAGACTTATAAAAAAAGTTTATTAGTGAAAGGGGCTGTGAGGTGGTGGGCTGGATGCTACGTCAGCTGCCCCACCTTGTCCTCCTGCTGCATCTGGGCGATCAGCTGCTGCCGCTTAGCTGCTTGGCGCATGCGCATCATGACGAGGCTTTCGTAGTCCCTCTCGGACACCACCAAGCCCTGTGACCGGCCTGGGTGGCTGGGGCCGTCCTTGCCCTGGGGCCGGCCCTCCAACCAGGAAATCTTCAGAGGATTATCAACCAGGCCCACTTCATTCTGGACAGCCAGCTCTGCAGCCTTGATGGTCGCAAACTCCACCACGGCGGTGCCTGCCTTCTTGCTGGAAAGTACCAGGTTGAGCACTTCTCCGTACTTTTGAAGAAGCTGCAGGAGGATATCTCTGGAGTAGCCGCCTTTTGACCCATCCTCTCTGCACTTCCATTTTAGCTTTAGCTTGGGAGTTCCTTTGCCTTCAGGATGTTCTGCCTTTCCTCTCAACCTCTGCTCCCGTTCCTGGCGTATCTGCTCCTGCATCAGCCTCTGCTGTTTTTCCAGCTGCCGGGAACCCTCTTCTCGCAGGCGCTCGATCTCCTGCTCTAGTGTCCTGGTGCTCCGGCTCTCCTCCTCCTCCTCCTGGGCGCGGGCCTGAGCCTGCCGCTCCTGGGCCTCCAGGTCAAGCTTCACTTTCTTCCTTCTCTCATCTAGTTTCTGGGTCCTCTCTGCTGCCTGCTTCTTGGCTTTCCTCATCTTGTCATACTCGGCCCTGGCTGCAGCATCAGTCAGTACCTCCAAGGCCCGAGAAAGCTGGTGGAAGAGTTCAGCTGCTCTGGGATTATCCGGATTTTTGTCTGGATGGCAGGAGAGGGCCTTCTGCCTATATGCCTTCTTCACCTCTTTGACTGCCGCCTTCTCCTCAATGCCTAGCAGCGAGTACAGGTCCATCTGTAAGAGCTCCTTGGCCACCGACATGGTTCCAACCCTGACTGGATTCGGGGGCCAGTTGTTGGGGTGCAACCCCAGCAGGTCCAGGGGTTCCCAAAGGTGTGGACGGATTTGGGAAGAAGAAATGACACGGAGATAGCGTTCAATTGATCAGCAGCCTAGCCAGGTTCTTCAGCTAGGTTCTGTCTTTATTCTCCTGTTACATTTGTATTTATACCAGTTGATTTTAATCCTATCCATTCTATTCCAAAGGTTAGGGCGTTTGTTATCTCCATTCCAAGGTCACTATTCTATTGTTCTGTTAAGCTACAAGGAAGTAACTGAAGGAGATTATCCTAAGTAAAGATTATGTAGCTTAATCGTGATTGTTTGTAGTTAAAATGATTAACTACCCACCTGGCACTTAGTTAAGGGGTTTTACTGATTTATTCCCTTCCTTAGTCCTGTTAATCCCTAACTCCGGGGAAAAATCCCCACCTGGGGAAACAACCTTTCTTGGAGAGGTGACCTTGGTTAAAACACATAGCGCTAAGAAGGGGAGCAAACATATTAAGAACAGTATGCCATATACGCCAGGCCCTTGAAACATGCTGTGCAAATGTTTCTTCCCTGCAGCGACTGTGTCAAGCAGCAAGGATGGACCAGCTTCCAGCAAATAAACACACATTCACATTTACACACAACCACACAGGGTTCTGGATGGTGGGCGATATGAAGATACACTGTGTGGAAGAGGTGCAGAGGAGGAGGAGCAGCAGTAATGAAGGTTTGGGGAGAGAATAATGAACATGTATGAGACACTGGAGCCAGTAGAGAGCTGGAATGGATCTGTCCGGAGCTCAGATGAGAGTTCCTGGCTGGAGAGACTAGATCTGGAGTTGTCATCATTTTAAAGGAATTGAAGACATTGGCAACTGGGAAGGTGTATATCGCTGTCGAATGTTTCTTTTCTCTCTGGACACAGAGCTGATGTGCAGAGCCCCAGGGTGGTATCCCAGGTCTTTAATTGTGAAAGAGATATCTATTCTGAAAAATGCTTTTGTTGTCCTATGAACTGTATTGGAAGGTACACATCTCCTTTGGAAATGGGGAGTGACTCCTCCCTTTCATTACCAGAGCCTGAGCAAACAGGTGGCACAGTGGCCTCTGACTCCAATTCAGACCTAGTGAATGCTAAGGAGAACAGCTGCTTTGAAACACTAGAAGCGCGTAAACCAGCCCCTAGCAATACTGCATGGCCAAGAGAGGGAATCAGGAATGGGCCAAATTTCTGAAAATGTTCTTCTCCCCAGGAGAGAAATTCTGCTGTTGGCATGAGTGACACTCTTAGTTAAACAATTTTTTTTTAGTATACCAAAGGTGGAGATTTATTGAAGAACAAGCACAGACTCCCACATAGGGAGGGGAAAAGGGTCCCCAAACAATTTTTTTCTGATTAATACATGGTTGATCTGCACATGGATTTATACCATACTATTAATACATAAGTATTTCAGGATAAATTGCCATATATAAAATATAACACTGTATTTTTTTAAATATATTTTATTGATTTTTTTACAGAGAGGAAGGGAGAGCGATAGAGAGTTAGAAACATCAATGAGAGAGAAACATAGATCAGCTGCCTCCTGCACACTCCCCACTGGGGATGTGCCCGCAACCAAGGTACATGCCCTTGACTGGAATCGAACCTGGGACCCTTGAGTCCGCAGGCCGATGCTCTATCCACTGAGCTAAACTGGTTAGGGCAACACTGTATTTTTAAGAGTATAAAATTCTCACAAAGTCATACTCAAAAGTTCTCACCACTGACCTTGAATGATTCTAGCCATTGCTGGCAATACAAAAATGCAGCTCCCTATTCCTATACCACTAAAAAATAAAATTTTCCAGAGGAAGAAAGAGTATACCTAAAACAAAACAAAGCAAAGCATTCCATCAGCATACATATCCCAAATGTTAGACACAGTCTTGGGAGGAAAGGACTTGGATCTATAGATCCTGACATAGCGATCCATCAGCTCTCAAGATTATTGTGCAAAGGGTTAAAATAACTTTCAAGAGACTCATTGCTGCCACTGTGAATGGTCCCCCATGTCCCGTGTGGTTCAGGGTTCAGGATCTGGAAGAGGGGCCGCACGCAAATGAAAGAGATGAGACAAGAAATAATTTGGAAATTGGGGGGCCAGGCGAGAGCCCATCCCAAGAGGATGGACTCCACTTGTGCTCAGGCCTTGCCATCCTTTTATTCAGTTTGGGATACACCTATAGCCCTTAGGCAGGCAAGTTCCAGTAACAGACAGACTATCTTATCAGTAAGGATTTACATGACTATCTGGTCAGGAAGTTGCTTCAGCTACCATTGTCTGGACTAAACAGTGGGTGCATAGCCCTGACCTTTGCCAGGGCTTCACGAGTCACCGGCAATCCGGGCTTCTTGTCCACACCTCTCTGCTAGAGAAGACAATAGGTGGTTTCCCACAGCCACTTTAAGTACAATTATTGTCAACTTCTGGGGGCAAAAGAGTAGTAATTTTTATTAATATGTTTTATCAACAGTATGTAGGGGTACCTTGTCAGTATATGAACATTTGATTAAGAAAATGGATAGTGGGGTGAAGGCCTGGGGAGGAGACAAGAGTGGGGAGGAGGGGAGTCAATGGGGGGGAAAGTTGACATCTGTAATACTTTAAACAATAAAGATAAATTTAATGAAAAGAAAAGAATGGATAAAAGTTTGCCAGCACTGTCATGGACAGAATAGTTCCAAAACAATGTCTTTTTGAAAAAATCATTTCTTTAAATTTTATTTATTTATTTATTATTTGTTGACACTATTAGAGATGTCCCCCCTTTCCCTCTTTACCCACCTCCACCCAGCCCCTGCCCCCCTCCCCTGCAAAAGTATGTCTTATGAACCACTTAATAAGGCAATAAGCTTATTATCACATAAGTTTGCTAATAGTCAGATGACATAATATTGATTTTCCTTGCAATATCTAAGAAAGAGGCTTTCTGATTGGGGTATTTCTGGACCTAAAATATAACTCCAATAATATTCAATTCTCCAGAAAGGAAACTGAAACCCACAGACTTCCTAGGGTGGGTGTGGGGAGTTTATTTGGGGACATTAGAATGACAGACACTTTGTTGGCTTGAAATGGCTCAACTGCTTCCTTATTCCTCAGGCCATGGTGGGAGAGTCCTTTCCCGATGACCTAGAAAAGATGCACAAAGATATAGATGGTCATTGGAAAGAGATATGCTTCTCAATTTATGCTTTGTGTTCACCTTCATGGGGGGTATCTGAACCCACTGTTTTCCTCTCCATGTGGAGGCTGTATGCATATCTTTGGCCAATGCCATGTACTTAATAAGAATAAACACCAATGTGATTGCAAACATATTTTTCTATCAGCTGCCCATCATCACAGCAGGAGAAGTGGTCTGTGCTGCTTCTCCCTCTCCCTCTCCCTCAGCTTTTGCAGAATGGCACAGTGAGAAACAATACCACACAGACTAGCTTTCAAGAAAAGACACTAAGTGGTCAGTGCTTTTGATGTGTTTCCTCACAGAAATACGAATGTGAGGCTTTGCTATGGAGTAAGTGGGGGGCTGTTGTAAAGAGCAAGTATCTCTCTGGTTTTGGACCCCCAAATACTTTGAATATATACAAGAACCCAGGCTACAAACCTCATATTAAATTATGAAGCACACATGTTAAACATACGTTAGAGGGGAAACTTGGGGACCAATTTTAATAATATTTAAACAGATTTGTCACTGCTGATTTTCAAGACTGTTTAACACCCACAATTCAAGTCTTAGGGTGTGTGGCGAGCCGGCATGGCCATGGGTGAACCTGAGAGGGGATGGTGAAGACAGACAAGAGAATAAAGCTGGGGCTAGGTGGGACGCTGCTTCTCTGATGGAGAGACAGCGCCACAGCTTGCAAGCCGAGTCTTTATTTTATAGCCAGATTCCACGAGGCAAAGGGCATGGTTCTCATGGGTTTTGAATCTGCTCAATTACATGCACCTGATCAAGCTTTGTTTACTTGCTACACCTTCCACAGCCCATATCACTTAGCCACGTGGGACCACAGATTCAGACCATAAGGTCAAGCTTATAACTATAGCTCATTAGTCTGAGGCTTGAACCTGTTCAAACACTGTAGCTCAGTGGTTCTCAACCTTGGCTGCACATTAGAATCACCTGGGAATCTTTTCAAACGATTGATCCCAGAAATCAGGATTTTAAAAAGATTCCCAGGTGATTCTAATGTGCAGCCAAGGTCGAGAACCACTGCTGTAGCTGCTCTCTACAAGGGTGAGTGCATGAGAGACCACTCAGCATGATGTCCTGGGAGGGGTGTTGGCATGCATAGGATCTCACTTCCCTGAATCTCCACTTCTAGTCCCTGAAGCTAAACACATCTCCACAGGCCCTGGGCTTCCTGGGACATGTGGGAGAAGTCCCCATTTTATGAAAGTGTTTCAGGATCAAACTATGTAGGTCCATCATAGCTCTGAAATGCTGGAGCTCTATCAGCTGATGCCAGCTGACAGAGGAGAGCTTGTACAATGCAATGAAGAGAATAAGTTGCTTGATCCATAAAGAGAGTTACAGCGCTGCTCTAAGAATAATGTTCAGTTTCCAAATATGGCTGGTGTTCTATAATGTAAAGACATTACTCGGACAACTTGTTGCAAGGGGGTGCAGGGTGTTGAATAAATGCTGCCTACTTACACCACAGTTCAAAGACTGGTGAGATGGTGCCCTATTTTGACAGCACAAGTTTATATTACTCTCAGGGAAGAGATGAAACACACCCACAGATTAATTATGAGCATTTGGCAGGTACTAAAAACATACTTTTGATCTGGAAAAGATCACATTGTATTCACTGTAATGGACATGTTTTTTCGCCCTGCTCTCAAGGAGGGGTGGAAAGCTAGTATTTGCGCTCTATTGCACCCGGGCTAAGATCAGCTAACCCACCCCTCTAAGCATACAAAGCCATAGCAGAGACTTGGTGTTCTGTAGGACACCATATGAGTAAATGCGGTTTACAAAAATAAAGTTCTGAGGTTTGTGAAGTTGGCATTTCAAAGGCATTCCCTCAGCTTTTTAGTGATGATGTTCACCACCTCCACAGTAAGCAGGAGGCACTAGTTTCCCAGCTGGGGTGAGGTTATCAGGCAGTAACACAATATATTAAGGATCGTTGTTTACATTGAATCCTGAGTATATTAATAGAATTGCTTCTGGTAGGGTAGATTTGGACTATGGCCCAATCTTTCCCCTACCACTTTCGTGAGAAGTCTGGGAGCTTGCAACTATCAGTCTTCTCCTTCTTAGGATATGTCCTCTTGAAAACTCAGCGGTGATGCTCTGGCTTTGGTTTGTTGGAAGGATGCCAAAGACCCCACACAGACTCGAGCAAACATCAGCAGAGCCTGCTTCACTGCATCCTGCACTATTGAGCAGGCGTCTCTGGCATGTGCAGCCCCGAGATGTTCAGCATCACAGAGGAGGAGTGGCACCCATCTCTTTCTGCAGGCCGCAAGTATTATAGCTTTAAGACATGATAATACCCAAAATAGTGGCATTACATTGCATGCTGGGAAGAGTGGCAAAGTTCATTTTGACAGGTTGGATTATTGCAAAAAGGGAAAATGAGCCCTCAAGTGTTGTCATGTATCAGGAAGCCATCATGTGTGATGACGGCTGTGAGGGATAAAGAAAAAGGTGGAAAAGAGGCTGCAAGGTGGCCCTATGTGTTTTGTTATTATTAATGACTTTAAAGCATGTCTTTATGACTGGTAAATCCTTTGTTAGGCAGTGATACATTAGCTAGGCCCTTTAATTCTGGGGGAAACGTGTGTAAGTGTGTGTGTGTGTGTGTGTGTGTGTACACATATGCATGATTCATATGAAACAAAACGACTGGGAAATGAAGATAAGGTGTTATCAGAAGTTTCTCAGAAAATATCTGGTGCTGGCAGTCTTTATGCAGCGAGTAGCAGCTCTGTTTCCCACGCATGACCTTGGAGCCTGCAACATTGAGTGACGTAGGGCGGTGGTTCTGTGAGCATGTTCACAGGGGCAATAGTGAAGACCAAAAAAGGCCTCACCAAGTCCTTAACCTTATTCTACATATACTCGGACCAGGGCAAGGGAAACCACACTGTCAATATAATCACAAACTATTGGGTTCCTTTTATCACCTACCACACAAATTACAGATACCTACATAGGCCAGACACATAGACTTCATCCATGTGTGTTTCTTTCTATGGCGTCACCTAGTTGCCCCTGCAGAGACTTTCGGGTAAATTAAATGCACCTGAGAGTTCTTGGCATATGGACTCCCTGACAAACTCCCACAGAAAGCAGGTGTCTTTGCACCCAACTGGCTGCCTCTAAGTGTCTCAGGAAATACTCATTCTGGGGAGATAAAAGAAGGGTATGTAAGCCTCCAGCAATCTGTAGCCACATACTCTGCACCGTGCAGACTTAGCAATGTCTGGTGGCATGCTAAGGAACCAAAGCCTATTGGAATTACTTACGTGGGTGTCCCCCAAACCAGGCAAAACTACCATTAATCTAGTTCCTGTCATCTTGGACCTTGCCCTTGATGCCCCGAGGGGTAAAACCCTTTATTGACCCAAACCAGGTCTGCATTTTAAACCAAGATAGATGCTCATTAAAAGTGTGGTGAGACAGTAAGAGTCCTCAAATGTTAGCATGTTCCGTTGTCCCTCTGGTTCTGAGACTTCTGACCATTATTAGTGGAATATAATAAGAAGTTGTAACTGATGACCTGTCATCACATGGAACAAAGGAAGTCTATACCTCTTCAGAGGAAAATATGATGATTACCTTTACCCACCACCTAGGTATGTGCTATTCAATGCAGTAGCCACAAGCCATGTGGGGCCACTGACTATTGAAATGTGACTGGTCCAAAGTAAGATGTGATCTAATGTAAACTACACACCGTATTTTAAGATACAGTATTTTAATGATTTTTTATATTGATTACATGATCAAATGATGTTTGTGATATATTTATCAAGTAAACTTTATTATTATATTTAATTTCGCCTGTTTTTACTTTTTAAATATGGCTCTTAGCAAATTTTAAATTGCATATGTTGCTTACATTTGTATGGCTCATTCTGTCTTTACTGACAGCACTAGTGAAGGAATTTTACCCTGCTCTGATTAAATAGGGCAGGGGAGATAAAGTCTGCAGCTGTGCTCCAGTACTAGCTCTGGCCCAACAGTGTGGTCGAACGGAGGAGATACTTAGACTTGCCTTTCCTGCGGCTCAGGTACCATCTGCCCCACGTACATCCCAGAGGCACCAGACTGGGCTGCATGTGCAGGGATCTTAGACAATGCGATTTAAATTTATTTTTCAATTACAATTTACATTCAATATTATTTTGTATTAGTTTCAGGTGTACAGCATAGTGATTAGACAATCATATACTTTACAAAGTGTTCCCCTCAATATTTCCAATACCCACCAGGCATCATAGATAATTATTACAATACTAGTGACCCGGTGCATGGATTTGTGCACATTGAAAGGAAATTAATTAGAAGGTGGCCAGTGGGGCGGGACTGGGCAAGACGGGACAAACACGCCCTGGAGCCAACCTCCCATGGTCCCTTTCTGGTGTCTGTGGAGTGAGCGGGCTCCCTCCAACAGATGGGGTCCCTTGGTCTGGCCTGTGGGTATCAGGCCAAAACCGGCTCTCCGACATCCCCCGAGGAGTCCTGGAGTACGAGAGGGCACTCTGCAAAGTTGCTGTTGTACAGGGTGTGGAACACAAATGCAAGTGTGCAGTAAACCAGATTCGGGGCCGACAGTACCCCAGCAACAACATAACCCACGGCCGAAGGTAGAATTATGCAGCCTGTGAGGAATCAGGATCCCTCCTCTCTGGTTTTGGGGTGCATCACCCGAGAACCGCCGCTGCCAAGTCACTGCAGCTCAGTAGCTCCTGCATTGAGCGCCTGCCCCCTGGTGGTCAGATGGTCAGACTGGTCAGATGGTCAGACACTTAGCATATTAGCCTTTTATATATATAGATTATTGACTATATTTTCTATGCTTGTGACTATTTTGTAACTACCAATCTGTACTTCTCAATCCCTTCACCTTTTACACCCAGTCCCCAGCTTCCTCCCAGCACCCTAACCTCAGGAACCATCAGTCTGTTCTCTGTGTCTATGAGTCTGTTTCTGTTTTGCTTGTTTATTTACATTGGGTTTTTTTTTTTTCAAATGGACAGTGTGAACTGATGCTCCAGAGAAAACCCAGCGCTTCTGCTGAATAAGATGCAGTGTTACGAACAAGAAGCCCTGAGGGCAGAGCAGATAAGATTATAGGAGTGTCTTGAGTGTTCTTACTGACCTAGATTGCTTTGCCGTGCATCCTGGCACAGGCAGGCACCAGCCCACGGGAGGGACATTTCCAGCTCCGCTTAACTGTACCACAAATTCCATCGTTTATCCTGGGGAAACACAGAGGCACGGGAAGATGTGCAGCTTCCCGACCATGCTTGTCTGGTGAGCCTGGGGAATTAAAGATGATCCTGCTGTCAAATGAGTGCAGCTGCTAATTAAGGAAAAGCCTGGCTTATTTTATAGAAGGAAAGAGAAAGTGTTTATGCCTCCTGCTCTCCTTCTTTTAAAACAAAATGAAATTGATTTCTTAGCTTATTAGCCTGGGGAAGGTATGAGTTTGGGGAAAAGGTGAAAGATCACCCACAAGGAAACACAAAATAAACAAAATACCACAAGTCAGTTTATGACTGACAAATTCTAATCTTCTTGATCTTAGTGGCTGATGGAACTCCTGTCAGGAGATATCTGTCTGTAGAGAGTGAAAAAGATTGTTGGGGCATTGCAATTCAGGGGGGAAGGGTGGTCTTTTAAAGAGCTAGTATATAACAACTTGGGTGAATCTCAAAACACCATGTTGAGTGAAACAAACCAAGCAAAAGAGTACACCCAAGTACACACAATATAATTCCATTTATAGCAAGTTTAAGAATAGGTGAAGTTAATAATTATAGAAGTCAGAATAATGGTAGCTCTTGCAGGTGTTGGGGGTATCAACTGGGAAAAGGACAATAGCATTTTATAGCGTGCTGAAAATGTTTTATATCTTAATCCAGATATTTTTTGCATGAGTATTTACATGTAGGATAATTCCATAAGCTATGCAGCTAAGATTAGTGCATTTTACCCCATTATTTACACCTCAATTACAATTTTTTATTAAAAAACTAGAGGCCCGGTGCATGCATTCATGCCCAGGTGGGGTCCGGCCAGCCTGCCCCAGTGTGGGGTGATCAGGGCTGGGCTGGCCTGGGGGAGGGGCCACCGCCCCCCACACCGCCACCATTGGGCAGGTTAGCTGGCAGGTCATAGTGACAGGTCAGTCCAGTCATTTTGGTCATTTCAGTGTTCCAGTCGCTTGGCTTTTATATATATAGACAATAAAAATGTACATAGTAGGTTTCATGCCTACTAAAAGAAATTTCGTGAATGTAGAAACATTTTAAGAATTGCCTTCCTTGCCGAAACCGGTTTGGCTCAGTGGATAGAGCGTCGGCCTGCGGACTGAAAGGTCCCGGGTTCGATTCCGGTCAAGGGCATGTACCTGGGTTGCGGGCACATCCCCAGTAGGAGATGTGCAGGAGGCAGCTGGTCGATGTTTCTCTCTCATCGATGTTTCTAACTCTCTATCTCTCTCCCTTCCTCTCTGTAAAAAATCAATAAAATATATTTAAAAAAAAAAAAAAAAAAAAAAAAAGAATTGCTTTTGCCACAATGGTCCAAAAGCATAATTCTTTCACATCAGAACAAATTAATCTGTTTTAAAAATAAACTTAAGCCTCATGGCCACTTAATTGAGGTCTTTCCCAAAGAGAGAGAGAGCTTACACAAACAGCTTTGTCTTAAAGATGATGTTTTATTGTGGCCTACACACTATAGCAAATACTGTTGATAGCCTTTTGAGCACCCACTTTCCCTTTATTTCTTGCCAGAGCCTCAATTTTGCTTAGTGTCCACCAGCTCTATTCCTGGCTTTTCAGAAGGGAACCTTATTCCTACTCTAAGGTAAAACTTGATTCAGTGAATTCTGGTGATTCTCATTCCCTTGGCAGGGACTGGTGTAGAGGTGGGCATGCGACACAGCTCTGTTCCATCACAGAGAGATCTGGGGTAGTGTGTGTGTGTGTGTGTGTGTGTGTGTGTGTGTGTGTGTGTTGAAGAGATGCTTTTGGGAAGGATTGTCATACTTACAAAGGAGATTTCAGAGAAGTTCATTTCTGTCTCTGGAAGCCGTTTCTTGGAGTGAATACAGCTTAGAGCTGTCAACAACCACCTCAATGAGAACCAGTCCAAAAGAAATGATGAGGAGGGATGAAAGACCTCTAGTAAAGTTGTGTCATGCCTCCTGTTCTACCTCTGGACTTCAGCTAAAGAGACCAAGGGTCTTTTGTTACTTGCAGCCAAAAACAACCTAATTGATATTGAGAATCTACCCTTCTCCCTAGATTAGTCACTCTAAATATTCATCATCAGTTTCCAGCCAAAGTAGCCATTTAAAATTCCTCAAACTTATCCCCCAACCCCCACCTCAGGACCTTTGCACATGCTTTGGCTTGTTTGAAATATTCCTCACCCTCTTTCACCCCTGTTACTATTCAGCACCTACCTATCCTTCAGATACCAGCTCAAGCAGCATTTCCTCAGAGAAAGACTCCTCAGACTAGGTCAGACTCCCTCTTGTCCTCTTTCCTCACACCCTGTACAGTCCTTTATACCCCTTATTATGTCCAAATTTTGAGATAGGAGATTGTATTTCAAAATATATATGCCTTCTTCAGGCTGTAATTGTACATATATAGGACTGTGTCTACTGGGTGAACCCTGAAATGTTCCACAAGATTACTTTTGTTTTTCATGTTTTACCTGTTTCCTCGCCCCAAATTGTTCCAGTTATTCCTAAGGCCTGAGACAAATTTGTCAGAGCCCTTACAGACAGTAGGATAGTTACCTCTAGTGCAATTGATACCGGCACAGGAATCACCATCTCATGGAGAATGTTTTGATTGCACGTGAACATGAATTCTTTCTAGCTTTGAGCTATTTTACCAAGATTCCACCAGACCTGTGCACCTTCCTGGGGGCTCAGACTGGACCTTTGCCAAAAGGACAGCTGAGGCATTCCTGGATGGCATTAGCGGTCTCCATGTTGTGTGCTGATTCAAGGCCATAAGTCAAAGGATGGAACTGGAACTTTGACAGAGCCTGGAGTCTGGACCCTAAGAGGGGCTCCTTGCCACAGACAGAAGGACAGCTCCCTGAGTCACCCCAAAACAGGACAACATTTTTCTATATTTTCAATTTACTACATGACTTCCTCAAATCCATAACTTTCACCTCTGTTTTATTTTAGCCACCTCCTCTCAGGTCACACCTGCTGAAAATTTACAACTTAGTTGAACACGTCTGCCCTTGCCAGACTCTTGTTCTCTTCCTCCAGCAAAACACTTGTTGGCCTCCCTGGGAACCCTAATTCCGTAACCAGTCCACTCTCTCCTCACGTAACAGCTTCCCTCTGACGTCATAGACTTCCCCGTCCGCCTTCTGGTGCCTGTGACATATGTCGATTATTACGTGGATTGTAGATGTGACATCAATTGAGAGAGTCATTTGCTGATTTTTAACATATATATAAAATACATATATATTTATAGATGGATAGTGATAGATATACTTAATACCACTGAACTGTGCACTTAAAATGATTAAGATAGTAAATTTATTAATTTTTTTGTGAATCCTCACCCAGGGATATTTTTCCATTGATTTTTAGAGAGAATAGAAGGAAGAGAGGGAGGGATAGAGGGAAGAGGAGAGAGAGAGAGAGAGAGAGAGAGAGAGAGAGAAAGAGAAAGAGAGAGAGAGAGAGAGAGAGACATGGTAAAGAGACACATTGATTGGTTTTGATTGGTTGCCTCTGCACATGCCCTGACTGGGGCTGGGGATTGAATCTGCTAATCTGCAACTCATGTACGTGCCCTTGACCAGGAATCGAACCAGGATCCTTTGGTGTGCAGGCTGACACTCTAACCACTGAGCGACACTAGCCAGGGCAAGATAGTACATTTTTACATTATGTGTATTTTACCACACTTTTTAAAAATTGGGGGAAAATAGCATGTTACAGAACTGAATAGTAGACTAAAAGAGAGAAAACATTAACAAATTATGTTTCTTCTTAAGTTGCTTCTGGGTACAAGTAAATAAAGCCCAATGTGGCTTTAGAAAAAGACAAATAAATATAAAAACAAACCACAAAAAGTAAATGCACTAGTCATTCTTTCTTAAAACAGTCAAGCCAGTTTTATGCACAGAAAATTTTCAGTTGCAGCTTCCAGGGAGCTAGGTATTCTTTCCTGTGAATGGCTACGCAGCCTAGGAAATGGAGCGCTGAGACTTGGAGGGCTTGATTCAAAGGACCAACAGGCACTTGGGAGTTCACCAGCTCTGTGGGAATTACCTTCTGTGCCAAAACAAGGATGAAAGGCCACTTATGCTAGATAACTACATTTCAGTCTTTGAAGTGTCTGGAGAGACTATATGTTAGGAGGAATATCGAAATATGTAATTGAGGTTTGTCCTCAAAGAAAATGACTGTATGAGCAAATTACATTAATTTTCTTGTTGGTACCCAAAGCCTGCATTTCAGGCACATTTTTAAAGAAAGGAGGTCTGCTTGTGTTTACAAATGCAGGAAGGGTTCTTGCCTCTGGAACTTCAGAGTCTATTATCTTCACTAATAAAAGGGTAATATGCTAATTAGACTGGGAGAACCTTTCTGGACAAAGCCATGGTGGCGGGGG
>NW_005871152.1:2095742-2111418 GCF_000147115.1 Myotis lucifugus
TGAGTGAAAAGACTGTCAGGGGTGGCTGCTGGGGGCAAAACGGGCCAGTAGCGGGGCACTGGGGGCGATTTGGCTGGCAGGGGTGGGGGGCAGTTGGGGGCTAGCAGGCCAACGGGGGGGGACAGTTGGGGGCAATCAGACTGGCAATGGGGGGGCAGTTAGGGGTGATCAGGCCAGAAGGGGGGGCAGTTGGGGGCAATCAGGCTGGCAGGCCGGTGAGCGGTTAGCAGCCAGCGATCCTGGATTGCAAGAGGGATGTCCAACTGCCGGTTTAGGCCCGATCCCACAGGGTTTGGGCAGTCGGACATCCCCCAAGGGGTCCCAAATTGGAGAGAGTGCAGGCTGGGCTGAAGGACACCCTCCCATGCACGAATTTCGTGCACCGGGCCACTAGTTAAAATGATAAGTTCCCAGCTGAGGTAAGTGAAATGGCACTCTGGATCATGCTAGGGAATGTCTTTTCTGAGTAATGCATGAAGCAAACTTGTTTACTTCCAACTTCGTACTGAGACTATTTTTTTTCTTCCTTGGTTGAAGTGCTATTTGCTCTCTGGGGAAATCTTTGCCTCACACTCCTGATGGTACTTTTAATTTTATTCTTTCTTGGGTCCTAAGGTTCCCTTGAGGAATCAACCTTTGTACCAAAAACCACCCTAGGAACTCGAACAGGCAGGGAGACAGAAAATCTCAGTTTCATCCTTGGTTCTGCCCCAGACCTGGCTCCCTCTCTGCCACTCTCTGGGCTCACTTTCTCTGCTGTAGAACAGTTGTGATAATACTAGATAATACAAGTATAATACATGATAATATTAGCTCACAGGCTCTTGGTATTAAGTATGAGATGCCATGCAAATAGAAGGCATTCCAGGGTTCCCATAGTGCTGCACACTACCCCGAGGAGGATGAATGGCTGGCAGCTCTCTTGTATGGAACAGAGATACTGGCGTCCTCGGCTCCTTTTCTGCTCTGTACGAGTGTCCAGTCGCTCTGCTGATGCCTTTGGGCCTAATTAAGCCCCTGGGTGGGGAAGCATGATAAGCCCAATTGCCTGGCAGACACTGAGGGGATACAAGGCTCCTGTCTTCAAAGAGTTCAGCTGAGGAAGGAAGATAAACATGCGTGAAAAGTTTGTGGAAAGCAGCAGATAGCCACTATCTTAGCCTGGTGTGTTAGTTCACTGGGGATGCCAGAGCAAAGTACCACAGAGCGGGTGGCTTAAACAACAGAAAGCTACTTTCTCTTAATTCTGGAGCATAGAAGTCTGAGATCCAGGTGTCAGCAAGGTTGGTCTCTTCTGAGGCCTCTCTCCTTGGTTTGTAGATGGTTCTCTTCTCCTTGGGTCTTCACGTCCCTTTTCTCTGTCCTCGCCTGTGTCCTAACCTCCTCTTTTTATAAGGACACATGTCCACTGGATTAGAGGCCACACATATAACCATATCTTAACTTAGTTAGCTTTTTAAGGGTTCTATGTCCAAATACAGGCACATTCTGAGCTACTGGGGGTTAGGACTTCAACATATGAATTCTGGTAGGTACACAATTCAGTCTGTGACACCTGGTTCCTAAATGTTGGAGCATCTCAGGGTCCTGTCCTTTTATCTTTTTTATCTTTACTCTTTCTGGGAATGATTTCTTCCCCTCCTGTGACTTTCAATACCATCAATGCTGATGACACCCATAGCTATATCCCCAGCCTTGGTTCCGCTCTGAGTGCTAGAATCCATATAAAAATGGTCGAATTGCTTCTCCTCCTTAGGTGTCTAACAGGCATCTGGAACCAAGTCCCTACTCCTCTGCCTCCCTCCCGTGTCTGCTTATCCCATTAGTGTATCTCATTCCTACAAATGGTACCACTCCCTCCCAGTCACTATTCTCTTGGTGGAACTGATTACATATGAAATTGTATTTTTATTTCCCTATGTGCCTTTTGCTTGAGCTAGAATCCCTGACCTAGAATTTCTGGTGCACAGTAGGCACTCAATAAATATTTGCTTGAATGAACTGGAAGAATGGTCATATAGATAAGTGCATACAGAGGGAGATTTCTAGGGAAATATGGTCGGGTCACTGCAGTGGTGGACCGGAGCTGGCTTAAGCCAGCTTACCAGAGCCAATTGTCAGATTTTCAGTTCTTAAATACGGCCAATATTAAAAATTAAATTGAAGTTACAATTCAGCTATATGGAAAATAAAGGTAATAAATACTCAAGACTCCTCATTTCTTAATATTTTGCTTTCTTTTATTATTATTATGCTCTAGAGATTGTTCAGGTTTCTTATATCTGATGATAGAAATACTTCATGTCAGTGTGCCACTGCTTGTCTCTTCCCAATTCTGCATTCAGTGACATCACATTGGGAGATTGACATTGGCCATAATGGGTGTATTTATGGAAATCAGGAAATGCTGCAAATCTGTTTATTTGTTCGTTTGTCAATCTGGAGAAATATTTATTAGTATACTATAGCTTCCTTGCAATAGGTGTCCTTGAAGAATGATGAGAAATCATATATACAGGGATGGGAACAGGATTCTAGGCAGTATCCAGAACATAAGCGTAGGTTCAAAAGAAGGAATCGTATTTACATTTGGAGACTCATGTTTGGAGTGTGTGTGTGTGTGTGTGTGTGTGTGTGTGTTGGTGGGAACTGGGGGAGATGGGAAATAGAATCACCCTAGCTGGGGCCTAGACTACAAGGCTAAGAGGTTTGAATTTTATCCTGTAAGTAATGAAGCACCACTGAAAAAACCTTAACAGCCATGCGAGGTGATGAAAGCAAATAGTAAATGCTCAGTAAATACCTGAGGAATGGAATAGAAGGGAGCGCTTTCAGTAAAGCAAACACTTGTCATAGTTCTTTATGTATTTTCCAAGTCTGTAAGGAATCTGCACAATCACTGTGAACACGTGTGCTGAAGATGCTCTCTCAGGAGAAAAATTGTTTCAGCTAAAACTTCTCCGGATTTTTCTGAGCTGACTGGAATTAAACTGAGTCTGAATTTAGGCTATTAGATTAAGGTTTCTCTTCCATGAATACAGAAAAAAACTCGTGAGTCAAAATGTGGAGTGGAGATGATCAGTTTGATGAAAGCTCAGTGTGATTAGCTGTATCCACAGGGAAAAAGTCAGCATGACATTCACTGCCAATAAACCTGTTAATATCCCCTCTCCACTGACCTGAAAAGGTGAGCAAGTGTAGTTTTCAGTATGCTTAATAGAAGGGTGTTTCTTTGCACATTTAAAGCTCATTAGTAGCAGCTGAAAGTAATTAGAGGGCTAATTAAAACAGAGTAATGAGGTAGGTAAGCCCTAATGATATGATACTTATTGTTATCCACTCAATGGTGCTCTTCGTGTCTCATCTGTAGTTGGGGGAAGAGCATGTGTTCTGCTAAATACAAAGGGGTCTGGCCCTTTTTTTATTGTAAAAACCATCACAATTATGCACATAAAAAGAAAATCTTGAAAGGGCAAGATAAACTTGCTGCCTCTCCCTTTACATAAAGTGAGTAATAAACCCAACCGTGTGAGTGGTATTTGGACCCTAATGGCCAGTCTTCCCTTCTTGATATGAAGACAGTTATATATGGAAATATAAAACTTTAAATAGTAACAGGAAAACAAGGAGACCTTAAAAATGACGAGTGAATGCGCAAAAGGAAAAGAAAAACACGCTTCAATAAATAGCATGAACCCCTTTGTCCAGAAAGACATATTCAATTGCAGAATAATGAGAAACTGAGAAATCTTTCTTCTTTGCTTCTACTTGATCCCATTTGGTGATATTGGTATTGCCTAGTAAGAACGAATTATATTGCAAATATGTTTTTGTTTTTTTTCAGAAATGAGGAGTCTAGTAGGGAAAATTTAAAGTTCAAAAAATATTTGCATATACGCTTACACAAAGCCTGCCAGGCAATTTGACAATGATGATGAAAGAATATGTTATTGAAATTTCCAAGGAAATGCATATAATAGAACCTAAATATAGAAACCGGACTCATTGTAAAACTCATTCAAAACCAGCCAGCCCATTACAAGTAGGGAACTCTTAGTGATGGAAATACCAACTAACATCTCACTTGAGTTTAGCAAAATATACCCAGTAATTATTCTTCTATAAGGTGTTTTGAGTTTTGAAGGTTTTTAAAACCTTGTATATTATCTGGAATAGCAGAGAAACCCCTGATAATAGTAAATTGAACACACCTTTACTACTCAGAAGATGGCTGGATTAGAGATCTACCATCTCCCTCTCAGCCACAGGCAGACCTGGTGTCTAATTCTACTCCCTGCCTCTTGCTTGGCCCCACATTTCCCCATTACACTCAGTAAATAATTTGTTACACCCCAGTCTGGCCATGTCACAACTCTTTGGTTGCTCTACACTCCTTGAAGGTGAGAGCCAGCTGGAAGACCAGCTCTCTCAGGTCTGGCCCTCCTCTCAGGTTATATCCTGATGCCTGCCCTGCTGTATCTTGTGCCCAGCCAGATCTAAACTATGGCAGTCTGTGGTTTTTGAAAAGAACTTTGCTTTTTTTCATTCTACCCAAGCCTTAGCATATCTCATACTCTGTTTATAAAGTCTTCCCTCTCACTTTTCTCCATGCAAACTCCTACTCAAACTACAAGCTCAGCTTAAATAACATCTCTTTAAGCACATTCTTTTTTTCAGTCCTCACCTGAGCAGTGAGGATATTTTTTCCCCATTGATTTTAGAGAGTGAAAGGGAGGAGGTGGGGAGGGAGTGACAGAAACATCATTGTGACAGAGACACATCTACTGGTTGCCTCCCACACGCTCTGATGGGGGCCAGGGATTGGACCTGCAACCCAAGTATATGCCCTTGACTGGGACTGGAACCGGTGACCCTCCCGTATGCAGGCCTACACTCTAACCACTGAGCCATGCCAGCCAGTGCTCTTTAAGCATTTTATTTTTTTTAAATATATATTTTATTTATTTCAGACCAGAAGGGAGAGAGAGGCAGAAACATCAATGATGACAGAGAATCATTGATCGACTGCCTCCTGCATGCCCCACACTGAGGATCGAGCTCACAACCGGGGCATGTGCCCTGACCGGGAATCAAACCTCAACATCCTGATTCATAGGTCAATGCTCAACCACTGAGCCAATGCTGCTTCTTATTCTTCTCTGCCTACTCTGCATTTGACAAACCCATTGCCTGTCCCACCCCCTGTTTCTTCTGTCTCAACCTTTAGACCATAAAAGACTTGAGATCATCCAACTTTCAAGTTATTGAGTCTCCCCTATGAACCAGGAAATACTCTAGGACCTAGAGTCTAGGTGCTGAAGACACAGCCAGAGATTTGCAGGCAAAGTAAATAAATCTCTATCCTTATTGAATCTCCACTCTAGCAGGAAAAGGGGTTTAAAAAAACACACTAGTGTTTTTAATGTTAGTAAGGAAGACCTGGAGATTTTATATTCTGAAAAGAAAGAAGCAAGATAAAAACCTTAGAAATTTATACCCTGAACTAACCCAAGCAAGTTTTTTTCCAATGACCTTAATTTCAGTGAGAGGAAACCTAAGGCAGAGATAGCCGCGGACTTGGTCAAGGCAAGTCACGGGATGTATTAGTAGCAGGGTCGGATCCTCAACCCCTTTCCTCTAAAACATGGGGGCTTTAAGGCAACTTATTTATGGTACAGCCTTGAATGTGGTCAGGGTCTTCCCCCACAGCTTTATTGAGATATAATTGATGAATAATACTGTAAGTTGGTGTGCAGCCTGCGGATCTGTTCCATTTATATATTGCAAAATGATCACTTCCATAGTGTTAGCAAACACCTTCATCAAGTTACATTATTACCATTTCTTTTTTGTGATGATAACATTTAAGATCTATTCTCTTAGGAACTTTCAAATATATCATGCAGGATAACTAACTATAATCACCACCCTGCACATTAGATTTCCAGAATTTATTCATTTCATAACTGGAAGTTTGTACCCTTTGACCAATATCTCCCCCATCTCCCCATCCCCACGTCTCTGACAACGACCGTTCTATTTCTGTTTCTATGAGTTTGGCTTTTTAGATTCCACATTTAGGTGACATGATACAGTATTTGTCTTTCTCTCCCTGGAATAAGAAGCATTGATTTAAACTCTCATGCATTTATTAGCAGCTATAGCAGCAATTGTGCATTGGGGGCTTGTGTACTAGGTACTTTGCCAAACACTTTACATAGACTGTCACTGTGGAATATCAGATAAAGAGTGCCAGCTCCATTCTCTGTACAGGAAAACTGAGACTAGGAGAGGCCAAGTAACTTGCCAAGAGGCTAAGTAACTTTCACAGAGTTAGAAAGTGGTGGAGCTGGGATGCAAAAGCAGCCCTTCTGACTCCAGAGCAGGTACTTGTAACCAGGTCTTTGCACAGCCTGGTCTCCCTTCCTGCCAGCGTCCCCGGCCACATGTCTCCTCTTCCCTGGCACTGGCAGTTTTTTCCAGGGTAGCAGCAACTTTTGCACCAGTCAACTGGTGCCCCTCCTCAGAGGTGGGAGTCTCAGGTCCTTGGGGCCCTTCTGCCAAGGAAAGAAATGCCAGCACCAGCTGAGAGGTTCCCCGCCACCTGGAGATCTAAGTCACAACTTGGGGTCTTCTACCTTCTAAATTGTAATAATCACAACCTCTTCTCTCTGTTCTCCCAGTCCAGGGTGGGGCAACCAACTGAATTTGCTACCTCTGGGATATCTTATTGTTCTCTATCTGCATTTTCAGTTACCTATTTTGTTGACAGTTCTTGATACCTAGCTAACAATCTATACTAATAAAAGAGTAATATGCTAATTAGACCAGATAGACCACACATCATTCCGGACATCCTTCCTGACAAAGCTGGGGCCCAGGCAAAGCTGCCCGGGGCCCCGGGTGCCTGCAGCCAGCCAGAGGGAGGGAAGCCCAGGTCCCGGGTGTGGGGGGCCGAGGCAGAGGCAGTTAGGGGTGATCAAGCAGGCAGGTGAGCAGTTAGGGATGATCAGGCAGGCAGGCAAAGGGATTAACCCTTTTCAGTCCAACGTGGAGGCTGACTCAACAGACCAGGCACTAGGAGCAGGTCCAACGTCAAGGCTGAGACACCGCAAACAGGTTCAACATTCAATCCCGTCAATTAATTTGGACCAGACTGTTTGAATTCCAAAAATAAAATTGGACCGCAAAGGGTTAAGGGCGAGAGGTAATCAGGCAGACAGGCGAATGTTAGGGGTGATCAGGCAGGCAGGCAGAGGGGTTAGGGGCAATCAGGCAGGCAGGTGAGTAGTTAGGAGCCAGCGGTCCTGGATTGGGAGAGGGTGCAGGCTGGGCTGAGGGACCCTTCCCACCCCCATGCATGAATTTCATGCACCGGGCTTCTAGTCTTTTATATTAAGCTATCTCCATAATAATATAATTGCTGTGGTTTCTCTATCTTGACTAGACCCTGACCAATAAAGGTGCTCCCTAGTACTTACCAAGCTTCATTGCTAAATACTCCATAGGCAAAGGGCAGAACTGAACATATGTATTATATATAACTCAGGCAATTGCCGTATATATTCAGAGCTTTGAATGTGCCTCCTGGAAATTGTGGTGTTTATCAAGAATGTTAACATATCTGATCTTTTGTTTATGATGACATCGTGGAGGGAAATAAACAGAGACTATGGTACAAACAATGGTGGAGATGATTTACCGTCCAATTTTATCCTGATTTTCATGTGGGGCCTCTAAACATGCAGGCAACAAGCTAACACAACACACTGGAGAGGGCAACAAAATCTGTATGAAATAAACTTTTTAAAAAGCTACATTTAATATAGCTATAAAATATTGGTAGAAAATGAAATTGAAAATAAGAGAACTGCCTCGGGGGGTCTTTGGATCAGCACTGGAGAATTTCTTCAAGAAAACAAATCAATGGGAAACAGAGTCTAGGTTGATAAATCTCACTGGTCTATTTTAATTAACAAATGCTTCCCCCCCCCCCCAAGTGATAGGATGCGAACATTAATGAGTTTCAGTCATGGAAAAAGTACACTTCATGCTTATATCCCCAATGTGGCAGTTTAATGCCTTTTCCAGGAACTGTGCCTGGAAGTGGAGTACATTCTGCCTCCAAAATGTCTGAAGGCTTTGATCACAGAGTTTGTGTAATAATCCCCAACTTGATTCAAAGGCTAACCTTATACGCAAAGCATCGTAAATTATTTTGAGCCATTTCTATGTTAACTGCTCCCAAGCGTTTCCACAGCTCCCTGTAGGACAAGGAAACATATGCAGGAGAACCGGGGGCTTACACAGAGAGCTAGCTTCCTGCGGGGTTACCCCGGCTCCTCTGACTGGAGCCACAGGGTCCCTGCGTCCCTGGCAGACATTGCATTCTCATCAGGGGTCCATTCCTGCTCCAAGAACTATTCAGACTTCCACAGAAACCCTGATCCTCTGAAAAATGACAACCCCTTGGTGGATTAGCCAAGGTTTCATTGCAAGTCATCTCAATACTCCCATATTTCTTCTTTTCCTTTCGAGTGTGACATCTACTAGGTTTCAACATTTACAACTGCACAATTCTCAGCAAATGACTGGGCTTCTATACTAAGAACTTTTGGAAGTCAGTGCTTCTTAAAATTTCTGCACAAAACTTAATTAGATTTATCAAATAAGCAGATAAAAAATTGTGGTCTAGTGGAAAGAACCTGGGATTCTTGTACTAATTCTGTTATCAATTAGGTTGGAATGTTTCATCTCCTCCATTGTCTGCATTTTCCCCTTGAAAAAAAAAATTGAGATTATCAGACCTTCTAATTCTGTGTTTCATATTATTTATCTGCTTTATTTGAATATTCCATTTCTTTATATACCTGAGCTTAGAAAATATGTCAGATGTACCTTCCATTGCTATGTTTCGTTTTTCATCTATCTCTAATCTGCTAAAACTCATTAAATGAGGGTTTAATTTTAATTTCCATATTTTTTCATTTCTAGTAGTTCTAACAGATTTCCTTTATAATCTGTCCTTTTAAAATTCTGGACATTTTAATAATCTATGATTGTTTGATTTTGTTTTTAATTCCATGCTTAGCTTTTTAAAATATTTAAAAGATATTTACGATTCTGACAATTATAGTGTTAAGTGCTTGAATATCTAATGTGACAGAAGAATATAGGCAAATATAGGCAAATTTTTACTTATTCGAACATCCACGTGCTCATCCTCTTGTTATATTTAGTGGGTTCCAAATCTCATTTCCTTCCCTTTTTCTTTGTATTGATTTTTTTATTTATTTACATTTTTGAGATAACTGCTTTTATAAAATGAGAAAAATAACATTTTGTGATAGCAAATTTTATACAACTCAACACAAAAACAAAAAAAAAAACAAAAAACAAACAATCCAACTAAAAAGTGGTCAAAGGACCTAAATAGACATAGACATGTCTCCAAAGAGGACATACAGATGGCCAATAGACATATGAAAAAATGCTCAACATCACTAGTCATTAGAAAAATACAAATTAAAACCACCTCATATCTGTTGGAATGGTTATCATCAATAAATCAACAAACAACAAGTATTGGTGAGGAAATGGAGAAAAGGTAACTTTTATGCAACCCAAGTGCCCATCCATAGATGGGTGGGTAAAAAAGTGGTGTTACAGCTTGGCCAGTGTTGCTCAGTGGTTGAGCATCAGGCCATGCACCAGGAGGTCACCAGTTTGATCCCTGGTCAGGGCACTTGCCTGGATTGCAGGCTCCATTGATGATGTTTCTCTCTCATTGATGTTCTCTCTCTCTCTCTCTCTCTCTCTCCCCCCCCCTTTCCTCTCTCTCTAAATCAATAACATTTTTTTAAAGTGGTGGTACATATATACAATGGTCATAAAAAAGAATGAAATATTACTATGTGTGCTAGCATGGATGGGAGGGTATTATGCTAAGTGAAATAAGTCAGACAGAGAAAAACAAGTGCCATATGATTTCACTTATATGTGGAATCTAAATAAAAATATAAATTAACAAACAAAACAGAAAAGGACTCATAGATACAGAGAACAGACAGATGGTTGCCAGAGGGGAGGGTGGTTGGGGGCCTGGGGGAGAAGGGCTTGATAAGTACACATTGGTAGTTACAAAACAGTCATGGGGATGTAAAGTATAGCATAGGGACTATAGTCAATATTATAATAACTATGTATGGTGCCAGGTGGGTAATGGAAATATCGGGCAACACTTTGTGAAGTAATGGTTGTCTAACCACTATGCTGTATACCTGAAACTAATACAAAATAATATTGAATGTCAATATATATATATATATATATATATATATACTCTTATTTAAATGAAAAAAAAACACAAAAAACCCAACTGTGAGTTGCTGGCTCTCAAAGTCAACTTGGGCAGATTGTGTCATGCCTCCAGTCCAGCAGAAGGTTCTGTATCCTGAAGATAGTCCCCAAGACTGCTGCAAGCTTAGATGGATCTCTGTATGTGAAGTGGGGAAAGATGCCTCATCTCCCAGGCAGAAAACAGCTTTTCCTGACTTAATGAGTGGTATGAGGCTAAAGAGTGAAGGGAGAAGGTATTTTAAACAAAACAAAACACAACTGGGGTGTTCTTACTACAAGTGTGTTCACTGCCATTCCCAAAAAAAGTCTCAATGTGCCGGCTTTGTATATGATCCACTCACCCTTATGAAATACACAACCCATACAACTACACAAGACAGCCATGTGGGAGTTAACACAAGTCTTACTCAGAACCCAAGAGTTTGAAGAGCTCTAAACAATAAATTGGAGGCTGTGAGTGCTGGTGGAAAAATGAAAACACAGCAGCAATACTCTGTTAAGCCAGATGGTGAAGGCCACTCTTGTAAAGGGTGACCACAAAGAGAGAGATCTGAGATGGTATTTACCCCTGAGCAGCCACGTGAATTTCTTCCCAAGGCCACAGTGGATCACTTGGGCTTTATCTGAGAATGTGTTCTCCATCCCATGGAGGTCCAGCAGAAGTGGACCCTCGGGATCCCTTCACCATATGGGGTACTAATACCCCAGTTGTTCTTTGAAAAACTGCCTCACTTCTACAACAGTTTTAATGATTTGGGTGCTGATAACTCATAGTAGCTCCAGAGATGAACAAATGACCCAGACTTCATCAGTCAAGATAAATCTCCCAGGATCAACTTTGCTTTAGAATTCACAGGCTATGGAATGAGCAGAATGGACAGCATAATGTTAAGAGTGTGACCACTGAAGTGAAATCCTAATTCCACAGAAAACTAGCTGAGTAACCTTAACCCTTCTGGGACAGACTCTGAGGCAGCCCCCATGACCCCCATCTCCTGGTACTCACAACTTGTGTAACCCACTTCCGTTGAGTGTGGGCAGGACTTGTCTCTGGCTTCTAACCAATAAATATGACCAAGATGATGGAATGATATCACTTCTGTGATGATGTTACATAAGACTGTAACATCCATCTTTCTTTAAGACTCTGTGTAGCTCCTTGTCTTGGAAGAAGTAAGGAGCTGTGTTGGAAAGGCCATGTTTTAAGGCAACAAGGAACTGAGATGCTCGGTTTCATAGCCCAATAGTAAAGGGCCACTGCCGACAAGCATATGAGCTCAGAACCAGACCTTTCCCCACTCAAGCCTCAGATGAGACCGCAGCCCTAACCAACACTTTGATTGCAACCTTGTAAGACCCTGAGCAGAGGACCCAGTTAAACTGTGTCTGGACTTTGGCCCACAGGAATGGTGAGATAATAAATGTAAGTTTCTATAAGCTGCTAAGTGTGTGGTAATTTGTCATGTAGCAATAGATAAATAATATACCCTCTCAGAAAGAGAACAGTCATATGGTTGAAATAAGGTCTTCAATATGATGTCAAATACTCTGCTGATTGTTGTGAGGCTTAAAATAAGACATTGTAGGAATGTGCCTGGTACATTTCACTTTCCTTCCTCCCTTCAGTCAAACCATTGGCAAAAGTTGGCAACCTCAGAAAGGCAAATTTATGTGAAGTGCTCAAACTGAACCCAGTGTCAAGGTCACACCAGGAAAATGCCAGCAGAAGTTAAAAAGTCAAGCTTTCTTTGTGAAAGGTAATTTTATATCATATGACTTTAAGAAGCTGTGCACAACACAAAAACTGTTTCATAATCCTGCCATGTAACCAGCTGGGATTTTCCTTCACATAAACTGGGTTTTGATTTATATGTCAATAAATGCCCCCAGAAACCTCATCATTTGAAAGTTCATCAATCTCAGCTGCAACTGCAGATACAGCCTAGAGCAGTGGTTCTCAACCTTGGCTGCACATTAGAATCACCTGGGAATCTTTTTAAAATCCTGATTTCTGGGCCTCATCCTCCGGAAATTGTTTCTTTGTTATGGGGTGAGGCCACAACATGGCTCTTCCACAAAACACCACATGCGGGCGCGCATGTACAGTGCGATTGAAACTTCGTGGCCCATGCGCAGAGGTCGGTATTTTGTGGAAGAGCCACACTCAAGGGGCCAAAGAGCCGCATGTGGCCCGCGAGCCACAGTTTGCCGACTACTGCTCTAGGCCAGGAGAAATATGGTCAGCTACTGGAGCTTTGCAGTGTCAGATTAAGGACTTGATTCCCCAGAAGAATCTGAGAGAGCCTTGTGCAGACAGGCATGGAGGTGCCCTGGATGGTGGTGGCAGTGGGGATGGAGAGAAGAGAATGAATGTAAGAACTCTTGGGGGATCCATTTTGGCAAGCTTGGCGACCTGATAGGACTGGGCAGAGAGGGCTGCTAGGATGACAGTGGTTTCTGACTTAAGTGAGAGAATGGTGGTGGCATGTAGAACTGGAATTGTTGAAGAGAAATAAAATAGTCTCCAACCAGAAGACTCAGAATAGTCTCCAAATTTCACTGAAGAGAAAAATAAATTTCAAATCAGGAGGGCACTACCTGTACCTGGGAGAAAATTGCCCCAAATCAGCTACTTCACACATTACACTGTGCAAAGCACCTGCCACAAACACTTCTTATAAGGTCCTCTCTGGGGACATTATGACCCAGCTACAAATGAGTCACACCAGTGCCTTTAAACCTAATAAGTTTCTTTCTCTCCAAGCCATGACTTTGACTCTTCTGACATAAGGGATTAAAATTATTTGGTTGAATGTTTTACTGAACGAAGGAGTTATCTGGCTGACCAGTACAATTGACAAATATGTGCTATGTGCTCGGGGGCTTCTCAACTCCATTTTCATTGTCCTCCCTTAATTGAGGCCTGTATCTAGTCTCAAAAGACTCCAGTCATTCTGCCCTTCAGTCCATCCAGCACATGGCCAATTATTTAATATTCTAAGCTCAGAGGATCCTTGTGCGGACTAAATGTCATGATGGGTGTAAAGGATTTAGCACAGTTTTGGGTACCAAGGAAGAGCTCAAATTTCCCTATAATTGGTACCATTGTCATTGATGTCAATAATATAACTATTGTTATTGTAAATACAGTAAGTATGGAGCTGATCATACCACTCCCCTGCTCAAAAGCCTTCCATGGCTCCCCACTGCACATAGGAGAGAGTCCATACTCAGCCTGGCCATCAATACATGACACCAATGTACCTGTGCAGGTTTAATTGCTTCAACTCTCTAGGACATATATTTTTAA
This sequence comes from Myotis lucifugus, assembly GCF_000147115.1. Classification (NCBI taxonomy): domain Eukaryota; kingdom Metazoa; phylum Chordata; class Mammalia; order Chiroptera; family Vespertilionidae; genus Myotis; species Myotis lucifugus. Next base: position 2,109,412 of record NW_005871152.1, read on the forward strand.
CCATACAATCCATACAATTGTAGGTATTTACAGCATTTTGCCAAAAAGATAGGAAAGGTAATTACACATGAATTAGACAGTCTCTGCCTCATGAAACTAATGCTGTATTTGTAGATTAAGACTCCCCTAGTGAGAGTTGAGAGAAAGTTAAATGCTGGGCAAGGGGCAACTTTATAACTAACTAGGGATTTGATTCCTGACCCAGATAGTCCCTGATAAGCAGGAGAGAAATCTATAGAAAAATCTCCTTTCCTAGACCCAGTGGGCATTTTACATAATCATTAAGTTTTGGGGTAGGCACTGTTTTAGGCATTTGGCATATATTATCTAATTTAATGAATCACAACTCTATAAGGTGTTTTTGCCCTTATTTTATGGAAGAGAAACCCAAGGTTCAGTAAATTAAGTGACTTGCCTAAAGTTACCCAGTGAATAAATGGCAATGCCAAATCAAATTCAAATATTTTTACCTACAAATCTCATAATACTTTCAAGACCACTGGAAAGGATTCCAGGTTCCGATTGTCACTGAGAGTTACAAGACATGCAGGACAGACTTCCCAGGCATGAGTTTTACTTCAATTTAAGAATGGATACAGCATAAAGAGCAGAGCAGCATATCAGGCTAATTGTATCATAAAGGACTTAGTCCAGAGCCAACATCCAACATCTCAACCACCATTTTGGTCTGTTGTATTTTGTGTTTTGTTTTTTTTTTTAATTTAAGGAAAACTTTATTTAATCTTATTTTTAAACCAATCTAGTTTCAAAATAAACTGAGGTCAAGAGAGAAGAAAAAACATGAAACCTAACAGAGTCAGGCAGTTGGAAAGACCAGAGGGAGGACAACTGCTGGTCGGGGTTCCGCATATCAGATCTTCTCCAGCTTGGAAAGGAGGTCATCCCAGATTCTGGTAAGGTCATTGTTTTCTGCAGTCCTCTGCTCGCTGGTCTTCTCCAGCAGTGATGTGCACCTGCTCCTTCCGCAGACTCGCCTGCAAGGCCAAGGCCTCCCCTCGGGCCTTGCTGGGGCCTGGGCCCTCTCCTCCTTTGTCCATTTAAGTTTCTCTTCTGCGTGGCCCGTATGCACCTGGTGTCTCTGGCCTGCCTTCTCAATTTTTACCATGTAATCCCCAGTGCATTTCTTCATTGATTCTTGTCAGGTAGCTTTTGACCACCTCCTTCTGCTTTTCAAACTGCTTTAAGTGGTTAGAGCAGCGGTTCTCAACCTGTGGGTCGCGACCCCTTTGGGGGTCAAATGACCTTTTCACAGGGGTTGCCTAAGACCATGTTTTCCACACATATATAATTACATATTGTTTTTGTGATTAACCACTATGCTTTAATTATGCTCAATTTGTAACAATGAAATTGGGGGTCACCACAACTTGAGGAACTGTATTAAAGGGTCACGGCATTAGGAAGGTTGAGAACCACTGGGTTAGAGAAAGATTTTTCCATGGAGTTCAGGTCTTCAGTAAGTTGATCCTTTTATTTCTCTTTCTGGATTCCGGCTTCGGCAGCTGCAGCTCCTTTTGCTTTTGAGCCTCCTGCATCACCTGGCGCAGATCCCCTCAATCCCGTCCAGGATCTTCCCCATCTCCAGGGACTTCACTGGGAGGCCTCACGCCTGCTCTTCAGCAACAGGTTCTCCTTTTGTGTCGCTTCCACCGCCCCTTCCAGATCCGTCTGTCTGTACCGCATGTCCACGATGGGACACACACACACCCCTACCCAACCCTGGCTGAGGACACTCGGGGGCAGGCCCAGAGCAGGAACACCTGAGCGCCGGGAAAGTCCAGTTCCACCTGCAGCTCCTCCGCGGACTTCCGGTGGGAGGCGCGCGTGCGCATGCGCACTGTGGGTCCGGTCCCAGGCCCTGCGCAGTTATTTGCTCCGCTGCCCTGTGGAGCGGGTTCCAACAGTATCAGGACTGGGGCGACTCTCGACAGAGGCCGCCCCAACTGCCCCAAATAACCCCGGGGCGGCATAAGAGCCTTAAGCTGG
>NW_005871152.1:2111518-2124464 GCF_000147115.1 Myotis lucifugus
TCTTGTGGGGGGGAATTGTTAACAAAGGGGGCCGGAGGCCGCTGGGCCCATGTCAGTGGGCCCCCCCTCCCACGAGTCCGTCTCCCTGTTCTGGCGACTGCACACAGAGTGTCAGCTGAGGCGAGGCCCGACCAGACCGCCCAGTGAGCCCTCCGGCAGGCCCTACCCAGGGAGCCTGTAGATGATGTAGGCTGCCAAAGGGCTGCTCTGGCCGCGGGGCCTCCCCGCCACCCCGGAATGAAGTTCGGGGCACCCCCGTGTCCCAGGCCCCTCGCCCGTCTCCCCTCTCCTCCAGGGAGGCCGCGGCTGGTCTCCCCGTTTCCTGGGTGGGTGCCTCTTGCTGGCTGCGGTCAGGGAAGTCGGCTTCTAGCCTTCGGCCACCTGCCCTAGGCCTCTTCCTCCGGCTTCTTTGGGGTGCGTCCCAGGGGGCCCGGCCTGGGCAGCGGGGACCCTCGTGCCAGCTTCCTTCTCCCCGCGGTTCTGGGCAGGTCTTCGGGCCTGTCTTGGGATGCCACGCGGGAGGGACTTTTAGGATTTCGGAGGGGGGAATACGCTTTTTAAAAGTATATTTATTATAACTTGCATTGAATTTTTTGAGGTGACATTGGTTACCGTACGGTCTCAAGTGTACAAGTCGGTCGTCTGCACACTGTGTGCCCACCCTCCAAGCGAAGTCTCTTTCTGTCCCCATTCCCCCCCCCTCCCCTCCCCTGTGGCTCTCACCTCACTGTCGCCTGTGTGTCTGTGTGTTCTGCATATATGATTTTTGGTTAATCCCTTCACCTTCTTTCATCCACACTTCCACCTCCCTTCCGACGTCAGCCTGTTTCTGGTATACACGCCTGGTTCTATTTTGTTCATCTGTTTATTTTGCTCATTAGATAAGTGAGATCATATGGTATTTTTCGGTCTCTGAACTGGCTTATTTCATTTAGCATAATGCTCTCCAGGTCCATCCGTGTTGACGCAAAAGGTAAGATTAACTTTTTTTTTTTTTCGGCTGCCATGGTATTCCATTGTGTAAATGCCCCACAGCTTTTTGATCCCCTCATCTACTCACGGCCACTTGGGTTGCTTCCAAATATCGGTTATTGTAAATAATGCTGAAATGAACATAGGGGTGCATATATTCTTTCAAACTATTGTTTTGGGTTTCTTAGGATATATTCCCAGAAGTGGAATCGCTGGGTCAAAAAGCACTTCCCTTTTTGAATTTTTGAGAAAACTCCATACTGTTCTCCACAGTGGCTGCACCAGTCTGCCTTCCCACCAGCAGTGCACAAGGTTCCCTTTTCTCTGCATCTTCGCCAGCACTTGCTGTTTGTTGATTTGTTGATGTTAGCCATTCTGACAGGTGTGAGGTGATGTCTCATTGTGGATTTAATTTGCATTTTTCTGGTGACATTGAACATCTTTTCGTATGTCTATTGACCATCTGTGTGTCCTCTTTAGAGAAGTGTCTATTCAGGTCGTTTGCCCATTTTTTAATGGGGTTATTTATCTTCCTGGTGTTGAGTTGTATACTTTTTTTTATATATTTTGAAAATCAACCCCTTATCAGATGTATCATGGGCAAATATGTTCTCCCATTCAGTCGGATCCCTTTTCATTTTGAGGATGGTTTCTTTTGCTGTGCAGAGCTTTTTAGTTTGATGTAATCCCATTTTTGAAATGGGATTTCTTTGTTTTCCTTGCCTGAGGAGATATATCAGAAAAAAAATATTCCTATGAGAGATGTCTGAGATTTTACTGCCTATGTTTTCTTCTAGGATTTTTATGGTTTCATGACTTACATTTAAGACTTTAATCAATTTTGAGATTGTTCTTGTGTATGGTGTATATTGGTGGCCTAATTTCATATTTCTGCATGTACCTTTCCAGTTTCCCAACATGATTTATTGAAGAGACTGTCTTCACTCCATTGTATGCTCTTGCTTCCTTTGTCAAATATTACTTGACCATAAAGGTGTGGGTTTATTTCTGGGCTCTCTGTTCTGTTACATTGATCTATATGTCAGTTTTTATGCTAGTACCATACTGTTATAATTACAATAGCCTTGTAGTAGACTTTGATATCAGGTATGGTGATAGTCTTTATCAAGATTGGTGAGGCTCTTTGGGATTTTTTATTTTTTATTTTTTTATTGATTTTTTACAGAGAGGAAAGGAGAGGGATAGAGAGTTAGAAATATCGATGCGAGAGAAACATCGATCAGCTGCCTCCTGCACACTCCCCACTGGGGATGTGCCCACAACCAAGGTACATGCCCTTGACCGGAATCGAACCTGGGACCCTTCAGTCCACAGGCCGACGCTCTATCCACTGAGCCAAACCGGTTAGGGCTCTTTGGGATTTTTTGTTGTTGTTCCATATAAATTTTTGGAATATTTTTTTCTAGATCTGTGGAATATGCCATTGATATTTTAATAGGAATTGTGTTGAATTTATAGATTTCTTTAGGTAGTATGAACATTTTAATGATGTTAATTCTTTCAATTCATGAACGCCGTATATTCTTCCACTTATTTGTATCTTCCTCAGTTTCTTTCTTCAGTATCTTATAATTTTCCAAGTATAGGTCTTTTACCTCCTTGGTTAAATTTATTCTTAGGTACTTTATTTTTTGTTGTTGCAATAGTAAATGGGATTGTTGTCTTAATTCTCTTTCTGATGCCACCAATTTATGAATATTAATTTTGTATCCTGCTACTTTGCCGAATTCATTTATTACATCTAGTAGTTTTTTGGTGGAATCTTTGAGTTTTTCTATGTCATCTGCAAATGGCAGTTTTATTTCCTCCTTTCCAATGTGGATCCCTTTTATTTCTTCTTTATTGTCTGATGAGAGTGGTGAAAGCGTACGTCCTTTACTTGTTCCCAATCTTAAGGTAAATGCTTGCAGTGTTTGGCCATTGAATATTATGTTGGCTGTGGGTTGTCATATATGGCCTTCATTAGGTTGAGGTATTATCCCTCTATTAACATTTTGCTGAGAGGTTTTAGCACAAATGGGTGCTGTATTTTATCAAATGTTTTTTCTGCATCTATTGATATAGTCATGTGATTTTTATCCTTCATTTTGTTTATGTGATATGGAATATTTATTGATTTGCAAATATTGTACCAATCTTACATCCCTAAAATAAATCGGACTTGATCATGGTGTATGTTCTTTTTAATGTATTGCTAGATTTGCTTTGCTAATATTTTGTTGAGGATTTTAGCATCTGTGTTCATCATGGATATTGGCCTATAATTTTCTTTCTTTGTAGTGTCTTTATCTGGTTTTGGATATAGGATAATGCTGGCCTTGTAAAGTGAGCTTGGGAGTTTTCCCTCCTCTTTAATTTTTTTGAATAGTTTGAGAAGGATAGGTATTAGTTTTTCTTTGAATGTTTGGTAAAATTTGCCCGTGAAGCCATTTGGTCCAGGACTTTAATTTGCTGGGAGTTTGTTTTTGTTTTTGTTTTTTAAATTGCTTCAATTTTGTTAGTTGTAATTGGTCTGTTCAGGTTTTCTGATTCTTCCTGATTGAGTTTTGGAAGATTGTATGTTTCTAGGAATTTATCAATTTCCCCCAGGATGTCCAATTTGTTGGCATATAGTTGTTCATAGTATTTTCTTACTATTTTTTGTATTTCTGTGATGTCAGTTGTTACTTCTGTTTTGTTTCTGATTTTATTTATATGGGCCCTCTCTTTTTTTTCTTGATGAGTCTGGTTTAAGGTTTTTCAATCTTCTTTATCTCTTGAAGGAACCAGCTCTTGGTTTCATTGATCTTATTTTTTAAATTCTCATTCCAGGACATGCTCATTGCTGAGAGAGAGAGAGAGAGAGAGAGAGAGAGAGAGAGAGAGAGAAAAAGAGAGAAACATTAATCAGTTGTCTTCCTGTATACCCTGATCAGGAATCAAACTCACAACCTTTCAGTGTAGGGGCCAGCGCTCCAACCAGCTGAGCCACACTGGCTAGAGCTCATTGATATTCTGTATTGTTTCTTTTTAAGTCTTTATGCCATTTATTTCTGCTTTGATCTTCATTATTTCCTTCCTTTTACTTATTCTGGGCTTTATTTTTTCTTCTTTTTCTAGTTCTTTTAGTTGTAGGGTTAGATTATTTATTGAGACTTTTTTTTTTAAGTAGGCCTGTAATGCTATGAACTTCCCTCTCAGGACTGCTTTCGCTGTGTCCCATAGATTTTGGGTTGTTCATTTTCATTTGTTTCCAGGTATTTTTTTCTTCCTTGACCTAATTGTTAACCTATTATTATTTAGTGACATACTATTTAGCTTATGTGTTTGAATACTTTTCAGGTTTTTTTAATTGTAATTGATTTCTAGTTTCATATTGTTGTTGTCAGGGAAGATGCTTGATATAATTTCAGTCACTGGGAATTTGTTGGCTTATTTTGTGTCCTAACATGTAGTCTATCTTTGAGAATGTTCCATGTGCACTTTAGAAAAATGTACATGTTGCTTTGGAATGAAATTTTCTGTAACTATCAATTAAATCCATTTGATCCAGTGTGTTATTTAAGGTAATTGTTGCCTTTTTGATTTTTTTGTCTGAAAGTTCTATCCATTGATGACAGTGGGGTGTGACTTTTCCTTCACCAGGTTAGGGAAATTTTCTACCATTATTTCTTCAAACAGGTTTTCTATTTCTTGCTCACTCTCTTTTCCTTCTGGTATCCCTATGATGCAAATGTTGTTATGCTTGATTGTGTCCCAGAGGTCCCTTAGACTTTCCTTATATTTTTAAATTCTCTTTTTATTTTATGCTCTGCTTAGATGCTTACTGTTATCTTGTCCTCTAAATTGCTGATCCTCTGCTTCATCTAACCTGCTATTGATTCCATTTTAGTGTATTCTTCATTACAGATATAGTATTCTTTATCCCTGACTGGCTTTTTTTTTATTGTTTCTATGTCTTTTTTTTTAAAAAAAAATGCTTACTATCTCTTTGTTTATAATCTTAATGAGGTCATCCATTCTTCCCCTAAGGTCCTCAAACATACCTAGTATTTTGGTTACTTCCATTTCATTTAATTCTTTTACTGGGGATCTCTCATATTCTTTCATTTGGGAGCATATTTCTTTCTCCTCCCATTTTGTCTCTGTGTATTAGGTGTATCTGCTATGACTCCCAAACTTGTCATGATGGCTTTATGATGAAGGTGTTTTGTTGGGTTCAATAGTATTATCTTCCAGATCACCTGAGCTCCATGCTCCAGGAATGTTCCTTGTTGGTTATGTACATCCTCCTGTTGTAATTGAGCCTTTCATCCCATCTGTTCCACCCACCACTCCTCTGATGTCTGTCAGACTATACCATGTATCCATCACTTTGGTTCTAATTTGTTCATTAGTTTATTTTGTTCATTAGATTCAACATATTAGTGAGATCATATGGTATTTGTCTTTATCTGACTAGCTTATTTCACTTAGCATTATAATTTCTAGTCCATCCATGCTGTTGCAAAAGGCAAGAATTCCTTCCTTTTTACAGCCCCATTTTTTATCCACTCATCTACTGATGGGTACTTGGACTGTTTCCAAATCTTGGCTATTGTAAATAATGCTGCTATGACATGGGGGTGCATATATTATTTCTGTTTAATATTTTGGGATTCTTAGGATATATTTCCAGAAGTGGGATTACTGGGTCAAAAGGCAGTTCCATTTTTAATTTTTTGAGGAAATTCCATACTGTTTTCCATAGTGGCTACACCAGTGTGCATTCTCACCAACAGTGCTATAGGGTTCCCTTTTCTCCACATCCTTTCCAGCACTACTTTATTGATTTATTGATGGTAATCATTCTGAAAGGTGTGAGGTGATAGCTCATTGTGGTTTTAATTTGCATCTCTCATGATTAGTGATGTTGAGTCTTATTTTTTCTTTATGCCTTTGTTAAACTCTCTCACTCTATTTCTTCTTCTTAAATTAGTCCTTTTAGCATTTCTTGCAATGCTGCTTCAGTGGTACTGAACTCCTTTAGCCTTCTTTTATCTGGGAAGTTTGTTATTTTGCCTTCAATTTTAAATGATAGCTTCCTGGATAGAGCAGTCTTGGTTGCAGGTGCTCGCTTTTCATTACTTTGAATAAATACTTTATGCCAATGACTTCTGGCTTGAAGTGTTTCTGTTTTTTTGTGTGTCTTTTGCTCCTTATGGGAGTTCCCTTGTAGGTAATTAACTATCACTCTCTTGCTGCCTTTAAGGTTCTTTGTCTTCACCCTTGGCATTTGAATTATGATGTGTCTTGGCATAGGTCTCTTTGAGTTAATTTTGATTGGGACTCATGGTATAGTCTGACATTTTGATTGGTATATTCTGTGCTTCCTGAACTTGTGTGTCTTTTTCTTTTACCAGGCTAGGGAAGTTTTCTATCATTATTTCTGCAAACATGTTTTCTATCAGACATAGAGTTCAAAATAATGGTTAATGAGAACTACAAGGAACTTAGTGGGAACTACCTCAGCATTAAAAAGGCATAGAAACCATGGATAAGAAGCAGTCAGAAATGAAGAATATCATATCTGGCATCAAGAATACACTGGAAGGAATTAAAAGTAGGCTAGATGAAGCAGAGGATAAAATCAGCATTTTGGAAGACAAGGTAGAAAAAACACACCCAATAGAGCAACAAAGAGAAAAAAAGAATAAAAAGGAACAAAGATAGTTTAAGGGAATTCTGGGACAATATGAAACATAGCATCTGCATCATAGGGACACCAGAAGGAGAAGAAAATGAGCAAGGGATAGAGATCTCCTTAAGCTCATGAGCTGGATGCTCTAGGAATGTCCTTAGTGTGAATTATGTGGGCCCTTCTGTTATAATTGGGTCTTGATTGCTGTTGGCTCGTTTGTGGGTAGGATTGACCCACAGACTGACTGGCTGAGGCTCAACCTAACCACAGTGTGCAGGCTGCTGTGTGTGTGGAGTCTCAAGGTGTCATGTTGGGCTCAGTGGCACAATTTTCCAGATCATCTATGCCAGGGGCGGGCAAACTTTTTGACTTGAGGGCCACAATGGGTTCTTAAACTGGACCGGAGGGCGGGTACAAAAGCATGGATGGAGTGTTTGTGTGAACTAATATAAATTCAAAGTAAACATCATTACATAAAAGGGTACGGTCTTTTTTTTTTAGTTTTATTCATTTCAAACGGGCCGGATCCGGCCCGCGGGCCGTAGTTTGCCCACGGCTGACCTATGCTCTGTGCTCTAGGAATATTTCTTGTGGCTTATGTTCGATCCCCATTGTAGTTACTTTTTAGATGAATGCTGTTGGCCTTTCATGGAGTTAATCCTTCAGGCTTGGTGGCCATAAGGGTAAACTACAATCACCATGTATGAGATGTGCAGGGGCTGCCGCCTGACGTGGAGTTGTTCCCAGCAGGGTCTAGTGCTTGCTGGATTCTTTCGCTGGATGTGTCACTTGTGTGGCTAGTTGGGTCAAGCTCTGGTGTGGTCTGAAGCCCACCACTGGTTGTGTTCGCTCTGGGTCCACTTGGATGGATTCAGGTACAAATTGCTCTCAGATGTTGTGTGCAACCATTTTGGGGCTGCCTATCTGGAGCTACCACACTACACTGCTCACTGTTTGTTTCTGCATCTCACATTATCTAGTTCTTGTCTTCTATCTATCAATTCAAATGACTTTGGAAATATGGTAAAGAAACAAAAAAAAATAGTTTCCAGCTACTTTTGAATTGAACATAGAGAGTAAACCAAAGATATTTTCTTGGTCAGAAAGTAGCCTGGTTCTCTCTAAGATCACATAATGAATGGTAGCCTAGGAAAGGCAAAGAAGAGATTGTTTTTCAAACTGCTAATTAAGGACCCATGTCCATCACAACAAGTTCTGAGAGCCTCCTGAGTTACAACACAGCACAGCAAGGATACCATAAAACAATATACCAACCAGAAAATGCATCAAGGAAGCAGACTTCTTCCTAAAATAGGAGAAGAGGATTTTATACAGGAACTTGCTAAAAATAACTTCCAGATGTAACAGGCTGTGTTACCTTAGTCACCTCTTAGGTATCACTAAGATGGAGGCAGCCTGGGACATTGGTAAAGTGAAATAAAGGAAAACCAGCCATCATCTCTATTTAGCCTTGGGTTTCAGTGTAAAGGCCTGAGAAATAGAGCAGAGGCATAAAGTCAGATGCATGCTGCTCAATAAGAAATCCTCATCACATTTTCAAAATGGAAACTTGGCTATCTGAATCAGACCCAACTCTACATTCACTGCATTTCTCCAGCAGCATTAGGGCATCCATGGTGTTTGCCCCAAATGCCATGAGAAACTTGATTTCAAATTCAGAAATCCCTCACTAATCATAAGGTCCAGGAATTAGAGATTTTGATTAATTGAATTTTAGTCAATTGAGTGCTAATTAGAAAATCATTTTCATTTTAACTCCTCTGACTCATTGTTATTATGAACCCTGGCTCTATCACTTAGGGAATTTGTAGCCTTGGGAAAGTTACTTAATATCTTAGTTATTTACTACCACATCACACATTACATCAAATTTAGTGGCTTAAAATAACACACAATATCTCCCAGTTTCTGTGAATTGAGTAGTCTAGGCAGAGCTTAGCTGGGTCTTCTCAATGCTAGCACAAGGTGTTTGTGGGCTCTTTTCTGGAGCTCAGCATCTCTTTCCAAGTTCAGATGGTTGTTGTCAGAATTCAATTCCTCACAGTTGTGGCTGAGGTTCCCATTGTCTTGGTGGTTGTTAGTTGGGGCTACTCTCAATTCCTAAAGGATGTCTGCAGTTATTTGTTATGTGACCCTCTTACAACATGTTAACTTACTTAACATTTGTTTAGTGTTCACCATGATCCTCTGAAGTAAATGCAGTTATTATTCCTCCTTAACAGATGAGAAAACTAAGGCTTAATTAAGTGTTGTGGTTGGTACAAGGATATCCATCTAGCAAGTGGCAGAGCCCAGATCAAAGTCAAGTTGGTCAAAATGCTGCCTTCTTATTAAAAATTAGCTGAGTTGTATTTTGTCATTTTTATTTTGGAGTATATCTTTTGCACATTGGATAGAGAAGTTCTTGGGAAAAGGAGCCATGTCTTATTCATATGTATCTCAGGTCCATAATATAAGTTTGGGCACATTATGGCTAATTAATGAATGTTTGCCAAATGGATGGATAAAGGTCAATAATTGGTGGGTGGATGGATGGATGGGTGGATGGTAGTTAGTGGAGAGTGAATGGATGACTAGATGGGTGGATGGAATAAATGGATGAATAGATAGATGACTAGGATGGTGGATTGAGTGGGTGGTGAGTGAATGGATGATGGATGGATAGATGGATAACTATGGTTAGTGGATGAATGTGGTGGATGGATGGGTTTGAAAGGGGATGCATGTGTGGAGAAATAAATGGATGGAAAATAGGGTCGGTATTAGGTGTCATATGGAGTGGGTGGTGGGTGAAGAGATGAGTCTGTAGCTGGGTTGGTGGTGAATGGGGGTGGGTGTGCAATAGGTTTATGGAAACAGACAATAACTTTTCTCCCATCTAATAGTCATAGCTTCCTAGACATTCTCTACTTTTCCTCTGCAATCATAGTGTGTGTGTGTGTGTGTGTGTGTGTGTGTGTGTGTGTGTCTATAATTCAGGCAGGTTTAAATTCATCATAAAATTGATCCCCATACAAATATATTCAATCTTAAGAATTCATAAATTACAGGATATCTCAGGGTTTGACAGATACCTATAATTCTAGAATGGAGTAAGCTGATTGGCTGCTTGATAGGTGGATAGCACTAGACCACCAACAGGTCTATCTTAGGAGAAATTCCCTGCCAGTGGAGCCCAGAGCCCTGAAAGGCTAAAGGATGCTTCAGCTCCTACCTGCCTGGAAATGAGAGAAATTTTGCTTTTTCAAGAACTGATGGAATCTCGCTGACAGAAGAACTGTGTATGGGCCTTCCAATACCAGGCATGGGTAACCAGATCCTGTGGCATCAACTAGATCAGTGGTCGCCAACCTTTCAGACCTCACAGATCACCAGTGGTCTGAGGACCACTGGTTGGCGACTGCTGAACTAGAGCATTCTGTGCCACCCCAGCGCCATTCCAGAGTCATCTTGACATCATTTAGGAAGTTTGCAGTAACAATACTAGTTTAATGAGCATTAACAATGTACTATGCTAAGGGCATTAATGTATATGCCATTTAATCCTCAAAGTGACCCCAGAGCCTGGTACTGATATTATCTCCACTGGTTCAGAAATCAGGTGAAATTATCTGCTCAAGGTCAACCAGTTGATAAGAGGGGAAGTTGGGCTTTACAACCACTTGGCTCTAACTTCAAAACTCTTGCTTGCACTTGTGTGCCAAACTGCTGCTTCCCAAGAAAAGGGAGGCCTGGGATTCTTGGGAACAATACCTTGGAACACATGGTTTTGCTAAATAAAAGATTGAAATAAAATGCATTCTCTGAAATCTCCCTCTCAACCATAATAATCATGGAGACACCTCTTGTTTGGCTGATGGATTGGGGAGGGGGAAATCTGAAAGAATTGTCAGATTGTTTGAGGAGGCCCTGCTGGATAACTCCACTGAGCTTCAGATCCCAGAGAATGTTCCCGATCACCAGACAGAACAAGAGAAAACCAGGGAGACCAAGGAGAGAGTTGGGAAGAAGGTACCCAAAGGGCTGCAGGTGGATGGGGCTCCTTGTGCAAAGCCCTTAGCACAGTACTTTGTTAATTTAAGAGCCCCACATATTCTTCTTCCTCTTTAATTGTACTGACTAATTCCTATTCTGCTGTCAACATCCATTCTCCACCTTCTCCTCCATGTGCTGTGCCAGAGGCCTGATCTTGAATGGCTCTACCAGTGGATCCCTTGCTCTACACTTCTAGTTAAGTTCAGCCAATGGGAGGTACCAATAGGAGACAGAAGGAGGGAAGAGGGTATAGGTGAGCCATCTCTTCCCTCTCCTGAGGTCACAGCTCCTATCATGCAGCCAATCTAGTAACTGCCCCTCCCTCTGCTCCTCCTAATCAAGAGGTGTGCATTTAAACAACCTTAAAATCTCAGTAGCTACTGGAGCAAACATTTAGTTTTCTGCTCAGATCTGTAGGTCACCTCTGTTACTATTGGGCTCAGCTGATCTTGATCCAAACTGCCAGTTGGGTTCAGATTTGCTTCATGAGTTTCCTTCTTGATTCCTGGAGCACATTCTTCTCTCATGGCAAATGACAGACATACAAGAGGGTGAGCCAAGCCACATAAGCACATTTCTAGCCTCAGCTAATACTGCTTTCTGCTTCATAATCTGTTGACCTTAGCAGGTCACATGGTCAAATGGTGTGAGGATGTTCATTCTTCCATTTTATTTGGAGGCACGGCAAGACCACATGGCTTAGGAAGAGAAGTGCTGAAACAATCATCTTGGCTATTCCAAGATGGAAATGGCTCCTCCCTAGCACAGCACTGTCTTTAGCACTGTCCCATGTTGGTTTTCCAATGCCCCATTGACATGTTCGTAAATAATGCATGCATGTGTAATTTTAACAGGTGTTTTATTATTTAAATATGTTTTTAGTGTCATTAATTTTTTAAATTAAACTCTCCTCAAATTACCCAGTTTGAGGATATGATCTGTTTCTTGAAGAACACGTTTCAGTCATCATGCAGTTGAGTCGGTGTTCCATGAGAGCCCCCTCTGTGCCCAGTATGGGATGGATAAAATTCACATGGACAGAAATGATGCCCTCTTCTTGCTGAGCTCACCCTCTGTGGATGGTACTAATTTATCTTTATGTGCATTATCTAATATAATGATCACAACTGTCTTAAACAGGGGCTTCTATTGTTAGTCCAATATAAGGGAACTAAAGCTCAAAGTAATCAAGCGACTTAATCCAAAATTACTCTGAGAGCTTGGAAGTGAAAGAAGTAGGACTTGACCCTAGGTCCATATGACTACACAGCCTCTTAATGACTGAACTTGATAGCTTTGCATTGTAAAAAACAAAAAAACAAGTGTTTTGCAAATATAGACTCATTTCATCTTCATCTGAGCAATAAATTATTGTCCATTTTACAGATGAGAAAACCAAGTATCAAGGACTAGAGTCCAATTTCCCATAATACGATAGATAGGAAATTACACAGCAAAAATACCAATCCATTTCTACCCATCTCCAAAACTTGTTCTCTTTCTAACACACTTCACTCTCTGCCAATCAGATCTACTCTCTCAATAAGACTCTGTCCTAAGTAGGTCCCAGTGGTAACAGTGGCCAGCTCTTACCACAGCCTACTAACCAGAGGTCGGCCTCCTCTACTTTCTACTTCATCGCTCCCCTAATAACCTGGCCCCTCTCCAGGCCTCTGCAATTTTTCCACTCCTATGTCAACCGCTTTATAGGGTCGTCTGTCACCCATGCTTTACAGTCCACTCGATGAAGAGCAAATCTATATTGATTTGAAAATAACTCAAGCTGTAAATTGCAGGTCATGATTGGCTTGGTCACCCCGAGATGATAATCTATCGACTGTACCAGGGGTCTAAATCTAATTATCATCCCAGGAAACCCAAAGGCAGGGTGGCTCAGTGCCTATGTAAAAATGAACTATTAATTCATCTAAGAGCTAAAAATACATACCACATAATTTAGAGCTAGCCCTCATCTTTGTCTGACAGCTCAAAGTCTAGGGACATACTCTGACCATCAAATTAAGTATGAGAACTGACTTTGAACCATTTGTGTTAATAATAGTAATAATAATAACAATGACACAACAATAACTGTTATTCACTGACCACTTCGCATGCATTTCCTTCTAAAGCAGGGGTGGGCAAACTTTTTGACTCGAGGGCCACAATGGGTTCTTATACTGGTCCGGAGGGCCGGAACAAAAGCATGGATGGAGTGTTTGTGTGAACTAATATAAA
>NW_005871152.1:2124580-2182356 GCF_000147115.1 Myotis lucifugus
ATTCATTTCAAATCCCGGCCCGCGGGCCGTAGTTTGCCCACGGCTGTTCTAAAGCCTCACAATAGCCCTGCCACTTACTAGCTGTGGGATTCTGGGCAAGTTACTCAACTCCTGTGTACCTCTGTTTTCTCATTTGAAAAACAAAGGATAATAGTAACACCTCTTTATCATGTTGAGGGAAAGGTTAAATTAAGTAACTTATATAAATTGCTAAGGTCAGAAGCTAGGTATATTCTTACCCTCCTTATTCATGAAGAAATAGAGCCCAGACATGTTGAGAGACTTGCCCAAGGTCACAAGCTAACACAGGATTTTGTCTGAATCATGGTGTATTATTTTTTCAATGTTTGATGCCAGCATTAAAAAAAGAGAGAGAGATGATTGTTTCTCTTGAACATTTGAAAAAAACTGGCAGTACTGGGCCTACATTTCTTTTTACCACATTTTATTCCTAACCAAATCTATTCTCTCAGGTCAGGTAGGCCCAGCAGTGCCAAAGCCCACCCATGGACTCAAGCAAAACTGCCAAATTCTGGAATTTTGAGGTTATCTGTAATACCCTGGATCAAAGACATGAGTGCGCTGGATCAGATGATGCTGACTAGCAGCTGTCCCTGTTACTTGGTGTTTGTGCTCCTGGTTAATTGCAGTCCTCACCACTCCCTGTGCCCTATACTTGACCCATTTTTCTCATTAATCATGTCTGTCTGGCCCCTGCAGGCATCTGAGATTGTGGGGTAGATTAGCACACTCAAGTCTTATATTAAATCCCTGAGGGGTATAATATTATCATTCTTAGTTTATAGATGCAGAAACAAGTTCAAGGAGACACGGTGACTTGCCCATGGTCACATAGTCAGCAAGTGTCAGAACAAGGTTTCAAACACAAGCCTACCTACTCCCAGAGCCAACCTTCCCTGTCTTTTGCTAAGTAAGGTTCCTTCCCAGGTTCACAGGGTAAATGAAAATCTGCAAGCAGAGGCAAGAAAGGAAAGTCAGTGTCAATCTCTCTCACTGGGGAAGAAATATGAAAAGAGAGAGTGCTCAAGTCTGCTTTCAGCTCTCACAGACTCTTCTGAAAGGACTTTTCTGAAGACACAGGGCTGTTTCCAGTGGCTAATGGCTCCAACAATGCAAGACCCTTATCAGTGAGAGCACAGAACTTACGATGTTTGTGAACATCATAAAAAAGCTTCCTCAGTTTGCTATTTCTTTTTCATTCTTCAGAACTATCAGGAAAGCAAGAGGCAGGGAGGGCTGCGGCTGACAGTGACCCCCATACCCAGCCCCCACCCAGTGGGTGACCGTGCCAAGGCCCCACTTTCCTGTCAGCCCCAGTGAATAGACAGCTCCCCACCCCAAATAAAGCAGACCTCATGGTTGAGGGGCCAGGGGGAGAGATTTCATTTTCTCTCCTTAGGAAGATAGAAAGATCTGAGTTTTATGATCCCACCAATATTTATGGCTTTTCTCCCTGCCTCTGCCTCAGCCTCACGGCCTGTGGATGCCTCATTATTGCTCTGCAGTAGCAGCTTGTCTGTACTCTGGGATGAAGTGCCACCAGGTGGCGCTGTTGTCTAGTGAATGACCAAGGCGATATATCTGCATTGGCCTCTGTAGTGTATGGAGTGTGCTAAAGGCTTTATATAGGTTAAATCATTTAACTCTCGCCGAAACCGGTTTGGCTCAGTGGATAGAGAGTGTCGGCCTGCGGACTGAAAGGTCCCAGGTTCGATTCCGGTCAAGGGCATGTACCTTGGTTGCGGGCACATCCCCAGTGGGAGATGTGCAGGAGGCAGCTGATCGATGTTTCTCTCTCATCGATGTTTCTGACTCTCTATCTCTCTCCCTTCCTCTCTATAAAAAATCAATAAAATATATTTAAAAAAATCATTTAACTCTCACAACACCTTCAAGAAGGAGGCAGTGAGGAGCAGAGAGGTGAAGTTGCTTACCCAAGGTCACACAGTTAGGAAGTATTGGAGATAAAATTCAAATCCATACACCAGTGGCAGTTTTCTGTAGCAAAGTATCAGTATAAAGACACCAACTGTCCCTGCCTGGGAAGGGCTGTGATTATTATTTTCTGAAGTTATGTCCTTCCTATTTTTAGATGTTAAAATCATTTCTTTTATGAAATTATAGAACAATGAACATGTCTATGTTGCTTTTGTTTGTTTAATTTTGTTTATCAAAATTAAAAGTTTTGCTATCTGATGTCCTTCTCTCCCAGCCACCCACCTCCAATCTTCAGTCCCCCACCCCCACCCCTACCCCCCCAAAAAATCTAAGATCTAGGACCTTGTCTCCTGATGACCAAGCTATTGTGCTGGGCTAGGAGGAAATTTGAGCCCATGAAAAAAAAAGAGAGAGAGATGATTGGGGGGGGGGGGGCAATTGATTCAACAAGAATTGTGTTGGTAACTTTACAGCCCTAGTAATGTTTTGCCCCATTCAAAAAAAAAATCTCAAATATATATTGAACAATTAATATTCATCATTTATTCTAATAGCAAGTACTTATTGAACATTTACTAGGGCTGGTAATAGTCTTGGAAATACAATGTCAATTGAAGGAGGCATAGTCATTCCCTTAGGAGCTGATGGAGGAGATGAGAATGAATCAGGTACATGCAAACACTCTCATGTGAATTTGTGAGCTATGAAGGTGCTGCAATGGAGGGGCTGTTACATGGACTGTGAGGTCAGGGAAGGCTTCCCCAAGGAAGCCACTCATGAGCTGAGATCTAAAGGATGAATAGGCATCAGTGGTAGGATAGAGGCCTGGAGAATATTCCAGGCAGAGGGAAGAACATGAGCAAAGTCCCTGTGGCCCAGAAGAGAATGATGGGTGTGAGGTCAGCAAGAAAGCTACTGAAACTAGAGCAGAATGATTGGAGAGAATACGGCATAAGATTCAGGTAAGAAGTAGACAGAGGCCAAGTCCTATCTGTGGCTTCCCAGGGATTTGCTCTTTATCCAGAACTTCATTCCTGATACTTTATGTAAGAACTGATTCTTTTCAATCCTAGATAATCTTCCTCTTGTAATAACCTTGAATAATTTGGCTCTTGGTTCAAATTTTGGTCCTAGTTGATGTGCCTGTCTAGTTGGTACCATCCAATGGACTGGTAAGTGGAACACTGGGGAATTGTTGGAGGATTTTCAGCCCCTGGAACTGAAGGACATCATTTTTTATTCAAAAGAACCCTTGGCTTTAGTGTGGTAAAGAGGCCAAAGAGGCTCCAGTGGGTTGGGGGGACAGATGAGGAGTCCATTGGACGGTGCTACCCAGACAGTCATATCAACCAGGACCCAACATTTCAACTAAGGTCAAATGATCACCTGACAAGAGGAAGATGATCTGGAATGGAAGATGCTCATGTGCAGGGCCAGATGAGCTGGTAGGGAGGCTCTATTCCATTTGCGAGGGTCTGACCAACTTGTGCCATTTTAAGTAGGTAGATTAATTTGTCCAGTTTGCTAAGGACTTTTTAGCACTTGAAGTCTCAAGTCAGGGGACTCCACCTTCACAGGCAAACTGGGACTGTTGGTTATCCTCATTTCAGGATCAGGTCTGTTGTCATTCGGGGTACCCCTGAGTCTTGCTCTATTGACCATTTTATTAGAATATGCCAGGTGGTGCACCCCAGGGCCTGCCCCATCTCTGTCCACCTTGGAGGCTCAGGATCCAATGGTCTGCTTTGGCAAGTGCTTCCAAGCAAGGATCTACAAAAGGAGTAGGTTTGGGCAGATTTGAAGACTGATACTAAAACAGGAGCTGGGAATATAATGATGAACAAAAATGTTGGTTCCTGCTCTCACAGAACTTAAAGTTGAGTAAGGAGGATAAAACCAAATAAGCAAGTAAGACCTGTTTGAGACCTTGGATTCAGCAAGGACTCAGTTTCCTTCCTTCGGCCCTTGTCATTTGGACGGCTGTTACTCTCATATTTTCATACATTACTGCCATCACTCTCCACCGTGTTGACCCTGCTTCGCCTCATATCATTGACACTGGTACAGTGGGTCCAGAAAGTGCTTGTTTGGGGCAATGTTAAAATTTGCCACAGTTTTATGTGTTGCTGCTATTTATATTTGTTATAAGCAAGTTCATGCTCTGAATTCCGAAGGGAAATATATCACCAGGTTAAACAAGGCTGGTTTTGAACTTGGATTGTTGAGTTGTTTAGGACTTTCTGTTGTGGCAAACTTCCAGGAAACATTTTTTATTATATACTAGAGGCCTGATGCACAAAATTCATGCAAGAGTAGGCCTTCCTTCCCTCGGCTGCCGGCACCGGCTTCCCTCTGGCACTTTATGGCCTGTGAATGATGTTATACATATCCAAATGGCTCTTGGCCGAAAAAAGATTCCCCACCCCTGAGATGGTTGTGGTTTGCAGTCTTTGTGTTCAAGTAACTCTTATTTTACTTAATAATGGCCCCCAAATTCAAGAATAGTGATGCTGGCAATTCAGTTATACCAAAAGGAAACCTTAAGTTTATCATAGATATGTACGCATAGGAATAACATAATACATACCAGTATAGTGCTCAGTACTGTCCACAGTTTCAGGCACCCCTTGGAGGTCTTGGAAAGTATCCCCTGTGATAAGTGGGGGACCTGTATCTGGCAAGCAGTGATACTCTTTGGTTTTGATTTTATTTGCTCTTTATTTGTGAGATTCATCCACATGGTTGCATGCAGGTGTACTTTGGTCATTCTCGGTGCTGTGTGGTGGCCACTGTGTGAATATGCCACACTTTATCCAGTGGCTATTGATGGGTATTTGGACAGTTTTACATCTGAGGCTATTAGGATAGTGGTGCTACTGCTATGAATATTCCAGTTTGTGTGTGTTTGTGTTGGAACGATATAGAGGGGAAACTGTGGAGTCCTGTTTTAGAAAATACGAACATAGTTGTCCAGGGCATTATATCCATTTATCTAACCATCCTCAGCAGCACTAGATATTGACTATTTTCATTTTTGGCATTCTGATGATGTGTCGTAGTATCACACTGGGTTGTTAAATTGCATTTCATTGAAGACTAATGGGGTTGAGCACATAAGTATTTTTTAAAATTTATCTTTATTATTGAAAGTATTACAGATGTCCCCTTTTGTGTGTGAAAAGTCTATTCACATCTTTTGCCCATTTTCTCTTGTGTTTTTTTCCCCATAGACACAAATCCTTTGTTGGATATGTGTATGCAAAAAGCCTTTTCCACTAGGTGGCTTAACTTTTCATTCTCTTAATTGTATCTTTTGATGAACAGAAAGTTTTTCATATTAAAGTAGTTGATTTTTTTTCATGAATAGCACAGTTTATCCTAGTTATGTAATCTTTGCATACCCCCAACATCATGAAAACATTCTCCTTTCTTTTATTCTATAAGTTTATTGTTAACCTTGAATAATTATATTCACAATACCAGGTAAACCTGGAACCGATTTTTGGATATGAGTTTGAGGTCAGATTAAGGATTTCCATATGGAAAATTGGCTGACAATATGTACTAAAAAGGATGGCCAAGTTTTTGTTTTCATTTCCAAGAATAAGGTATTTTAGCTGCAGTCATCTTAAGTGCTTGGTACATAACCTGCAGCAGTTTGCTCACTTATTCACCAGCATTAACTGAGGTCATGCTCTGAGCCAAACTCTGAGCTAGGTTCTGGGGACATGTGGGTACTGCCCTCAAGGTTCCCAGGGGAGTAGACACATGACAACCTGCCCACAGTGCTTGTGGCACATGCTGAGTGCTTGACCAGTTATAGCTATTGAAGTTAATGTTGTCACCATAATGTCAGTGAGCCCTGTAAGCAGTCGGTCCTCATCACCTTCTAGAAAATGAGGAGTACATCACCTCTGTCTCATCCACACTGCAACCAAGGAACTGGGGATGGTGGTTGTCTTAGGTGGGTGCAGAGCAGCATCTAGTGGAGAAGGAAAGGTGACTGTGTCACGAGGACATTTGGAAGAGAAAGTTTTAAAGGCCAGGACAAAAGTTGGCAGAGAAGACAGGAAGGTGACTTACATGTGCTGGTGTCCCTAGCAGGGGTAAGACAACGACCAGATATTTAAGATAGAAATCATGTCCCTCTTGAACACATATTTTCAGAGAACAGGTACAGGGAGACATACCCACACTGCTCCCACTGCATCAGGGGAATCTTGACATTGCAGGAGAGGGGAATAACAAGTCAACTCTTCTGAATGTTAGTGGCAAAATCTGATACCATTTATTAGCAATCTAGACTCAGAGATTTTAGAGAGAAAGGATACTCAAATTTCATGGAGGGATTTACATGGGTTGATGTGGACAGGATCACTGTCTCTTTGGGTGCTGCCTAGAAGAATGGTGAGAAGGAACAGTGTCATCAGGTAGGTGGAATGAACATTTGGTGACAGAGGTTAGGAGGGTCTGGTGATTCTCAGGGAGCATCCTAGGGTGGATTCTCCACAACTGGTAGCTGTCTTTGCTGGATCCCTTCCCGTCATTGCCATTCTGACTGTCAATGGTCATGGAACTGTTGGGGATATCATGTAGCATGAAAATTAGATTATTTTTTAAAATTTATTTTTATTGTTGAAAGTTTTACAGATGTCTCCTTTCTTTTCCCATTGGCCCCCTCCACTCCACTCCCCCCCCCACCGCCACAGGCCTTCACCTCATTATTGTCTGTGTCCACGGGTTATGCATATATGCATATCGGTTCTTATATATTTTGGAAATTAACCCCTTATCAGATGTATCACTGGCAAATATGTTCTCCCATACAGTGGGATTCCTTTTCATTTTGTTGATGGTTTCTTTTGCTGTGCAGAAGCTTTTTATTTTGATGTAGCCCCATTTGCTTATTTTTTCATTTCTTTCCCTTGCCCTTGGGCAGTGATGGCGAACCTTTTGAGCTCGGCGTGTCAGCATTTTGAAAAACCCTAACTTAACTCTGGTGCCGTGTCACATATAGAAATTTTTTGATATTTGCAACCATAGTAAAACAAAGATTTATATTTTTGATATTTATTTTATATATTTAAATGCCATTTAACAAAGAAAAATCAACCAAAAAAATGAGTTCGCGTGTCACCTCTGACACGCGTGTCATAGGTTCGCCATCACTGGCCTAGGGAGATGTATCAACAAACATGTTGCTACGAGAGATGTCTGAGATTTTGCTGCTTATAGTTTCTTCTAGGATTTTTATGGTTTCATGATTTACATTTAAGTCATTTATCCATTTTGAGTTTATCTTGTTTATGGTATAAGTTGGTAGTCTAGTCCCCCTTTTTTGCATGTACCTGTCCAATTTTCCCAACACCATTTATTGAAGAGACTCTCAACTCCATTGTATGCTCTTGCCTCCTTTGTCAAATATCAATTGAGCGTAATGGCTTGAGTAGATTTCTGGGTTCTCTCTTCTGTTTCATTGATCTATGTGCCTATTCTTATGCCACTACCAGGCTGTTTTGATTATAAGGGCTTTGTAGTATAATTTGATATCTGGTATTGTGACCACCCCTACTTTGTTCTTCTCAAAAATGCTGTGGCTATTCGGGGTGTTTTTTGGTTCCATATAAATTTTTGGAGCATTTGTTCTGGATCTGTGAAATATTCAATTGGTAATTAAATAGGGATTTCACTGAATCTATAGATTGCTTTGGCAAGTATGGACATTTTAATGATGTTAATTCTTCTTGTTCATGAACACGTTACATTTTTTCACTTGTTCATATCTTCCTCTATCTCTTTTTTCAATGTCCTGTAGTTTTCAGAGTATAAGTCTTTTACTTCCATGATTAAGTTTACTCTTAAGTATCTTTATTTATTTATATATATTTTTTGCAATGGTAAATGGGATTGTTTGTTTAGTTTCTCCTTCTGGGAATTCATTATTGGTATATAAAATTGTCATTGATTTCTGGGTGTTAATTTTGCTACTTTGCCAAATTCATTTGTGAAATCTAGTGGTTTTTTGGTGGAGTCTGTAGGGTTTTCTATGTATAATATCATGTCATCTGCAAATAATGAGAGTTTTGCTTCCTCCTTTCCAATTTGGTTGCCTTTTGTTTTCTTCTTATCTGATTACTGTGTCTAGCACTTCCAGTACTATGTTGAATATGAGTAGTGAAAGCAGATGTCCCTATCGTCTTCCTGTTTTGGGGGGAAATGGTTTTAGTTTTTGCCCACTGAGTATGATATTGGCTGTAGGTTTGTCATATATGGCCTTTATTATATTGAGGTATAATCCCTCTATTCCCACTTTGCTGAGAGTTTTTATTAAAAATGGGTCCTGGGCCTGGCTGGTATGGCTCAGTGGTTGAGCGTCAACCTATGAACCAGGAGATCACTGGTTTGATTCCTAGTCAGGGCACATGCCTGAGTTGCAGACTCGATCCCTAATAGTGAGCAAGCAGGAGGCAGCAAAACAATGATTCTCATCATGGATGTTTCTATCTCTCTTTCCCTCTCCCTCCTTCTCTGAAATCAATACAAAATATATTTTAAAAATATGAAAGATTCAGAAATCTCCTACACATACATACCCATACACATGTCCTTCCCTTCTAAAACTCAGGGAAGGTATGAGAAGAAAGAAATTGATATGCCTTACTTTATTTTTTTAAGGTAAGGATGCCAAAAGTTGTATGGCAAATATTGTTAATTGTGCATCCAATATCGATTTTTTTCTTCCTTCTTTACCAACAAAAGCCCAATTTTGTTTAGGATATCAAGATACCTAGTTAAAAAACATTCACTTCTCCAGGTTTCATTGCTTCTAGAATTGGCCATGCGAACAAGTTTGGGCTAATGAGAAACATGGAACATAAGTCTCTTGAAAAGCTTGTTCAACAATTCATACACCTTTCCTTCCACCCCCCCCCCTTATCCTTAACCCTTTGTCCTCTGCTTTCTACCTAGAACACAGATATATACCTAGAGATAAAGTATCCATCTTTTAAAGATGAGAAAACAAGCCACGCACTAAGGATGGTGGAAAGAGAAGCAAGAAAGGGCTTGGATTCATTCCTGTTGTGTTCCTGAAGCTGCCTGACCCATCCTCTGTCCCACTCCAGATATTTTTCCATGAAAAAAAATAATAAACCATTTCTTGTGGGGAGGGGGATAAGACTATTTGGATAAAGTGTGTTCCTGTTACATACAACCAGATGTACCAGCCAAAGTGATACAGGCGAGTTCTGATCATTATAAAATTTAGTTTCCCAACCCCAAAATAACCTGTGAACTAAATGGACAAATTTGTTGTGTGGGCATTTCAGTGAGTAGCTACACATGACTTTTTATTTGTCTTTGGATGTCTGTGTGGGATTGGTTGGGAGTCAGCATCCAGGGGGCTTTACTTGACCTTCCAGAGCTTATTGTGGAGAAGGTCCAGCAGAGCATCAGGCAGTCATCAGTAGCTCCATAGTTTCTCCAGTTTTCAATTCTAATACCTTGCATTGTGTCTCCCCACTACTCCCCCACCCCAATAATGAGAGTCCCTTTTTGCTTGGGCTTCTAGGAAGTTTAGAACAAAATTTTATGCAAATTACATTAATCATGCTACTTCCTCAAAATTGATTCCTACATATATTATTCTATTCCAATTTTATTATTTAATTGAAAATCCTTTATTATGAGCCACTTTAAAATCATTTGAAGAAATAGATGGGAGTATAAATATGTATGTTCATACATATATAGTTCAGTTAATATTTCATCGTAATTTGAGGTAGCTGTAGTTCTTTTTGCAGGGCTCAAAATAGTAGGAATTGTTCTTATCACTCTGGAACTTTTTTGTATGCCATCTGGGTTTTTTTGTTGTTGCTTCTTTTTTAATCTTCACCAAAAAATACGGTTTTTTAAAATTGATTTTAGAGAGGAAAGGAAAGGGAGAGAGAAACATTGATGCAAGAGAGAAACATCGATTGGTTCCCTCCTGTATGCCTGGGGATTGAAGTCAAAACCCAGGTATGTGCCCTGACCAGGAATAGAACCTGTGACCATTTGGTGTACGGGATGATGCTCCAACCAAATGAGCCACACTGGCCAGGGCTATGCCATCTATTCTTTCATGTTTGTCATTTAGGAGGTAGCATTGCAAACTTTTCCAGAAGTGATGAAGTGAGATGGTTGGTGGCACCCTACAGAGTTGAGTTCCAAGGTTTTTATATGATTTTTCTGGAGAACAAATGCATACAGACATCACTAAATGGCATTTATTCTCCCATCTCAGAAATGAATCAAATACATTGCTGTTTTTGATGACCAAACTGTCAAATATTGTTTCAAATATCTTTTGATCCTCTTCTGTGGGTTTTTTTTTTAATTCACTATCTTGCTTTTTGAAAATAAGACTATAAAAATATAAGCTTTGAAAATATCTAAGGGCCCTGACATAGTCCACTAATTTACCAAAAAAAGACATTTAAAGCTTATAGTTAGGAAGGTAGAGAAGTAGAAGAATGTATCTCCCTAAGAAACTAAAAGGCACTGGCTGCTAACATGGGATCGTCTCTATGTTCCTTCTGATAGAAAGTTAATGTTTATACATCCCAGGGAAGTATAATAATTACAAGGTTGATTGTTTATTCATTGCCAACCAGTGTGCTAAGAACTTTGCAAACACCTCATTAAATCCCTATAGCAAGCCCATGAAATATTAAAGAGAGTCAAATAAGACCTCTCTTTGAGGAAGGAAATATGTAATCTAAAACAGGAATGTCCTGTTAAGAAGGGAATCAGCTATAATCAAAGGGAAACTATAAATTAAAATACGTGGTAATGCAGATGCAATGCTCTCTAAAGGCCTCCCTCTATGCTGACAAAGCCGTGAATCAGAGCTAGAGATCTAGAGCTCATTTGCTGACCCCAAAAGACAAAATTGATGATGCTACCTCCTCCGTCAAACTGACACTTTGCTCTGATGCCCTTCTCCTTGTAAAGGCAAAGCCATGAAAACTCTATGATGTTAAATTGTTTTATTTAAAAATCTGGCCTTATCTATGTTAACTATATGTTAAGGTTTGTAAAGCATGTTTTAATAGTGGCAGAAAGACATTAATAAGTTGTATATATCACCAATCACTTTAGATGTCACTGTACTTTAAAATAAATTTATTGTGCTCTCTCCTCTCTATCAATCTCCTTCATTTTCTGCCTAAAGCTAAGCTCTTGTTCTTTCATATCATAAGAAACTAAACCTATTTTCTGCCATTTTAGATAACAGTCATTTTGTTGTCTTCTGTCTGCACTGCTACAAAATAGATATGCTCTGGCAATCTT
Organism: Myotis lucifugus; assembly: GCF_000147115.1. Taxonomy (NCBI): domain Eukaryota; kingdom Metazoa; phylum Chordata; class Mammalia; order Chiroptera; family Vespertilionidae; genus Myotis; species Myotis lucifugus. The sequence continues at coordinate 2,135,873 of NW_005871152.1, forward strand.
AAGAAAGTCTAAAGTAGCCCCAACTTTAATTTATTCTTAAACAGTTAAAATTCCCCAATTGAGGAAACCAAGACCTGGAGAGGAAATTTGAGGATGTCACACAGCTAGTAGATGACAGAACTGCAATTCAAACCCAGGCCAGCCTGACTTGAAAACCTGTGTGTCTGGTCAAAAAGGAAAAAAACTAGGTTTTACAGAATTTATCAACTGTAAAATGAGTAATAACAATAAATAATAATTCTGAGAGCTAACATTTATAATCTAGGCCTGTTTTAATTATTTAAATGTATTAATTTATTTATCACAGCAACCCTATTTGTTAAGTGTTATTATTATCCCCATTATACAGATAAAGAAACTGAGGCAGGAAATTGAGATTAAATATTTTGTCCAAGGTTACAGAACAAGGAGTGAAGCTGCAGAGAGTGTTCTAGGTCCTTCGTTGGCAAACTGCGGCTCGCGAGCCACATGCGGCTCTTTGGCCCCTTGAGTGTGGCTCTTCCTAAGCCTTAGGAGTACCCTAATTAAGTTAATAACAATGTACCTACCTATATAGTTTAAGTTTAAAAAATTTGGCTCTCAAAAGAAATTTCAATCGTTGTACTGTTGATATTTGGCTCTGTTGACTAATGAGTTTGCTGACCACTGGTAGGGCCGTGGTGGGCAAACCACGGCTCACGAGCCACATGCGGCTCTTTGGCCCCTTCAGTGTGGCTCTTCCACAAAATACCGGCTCTTCCACAAAATACTGACTTCTGCCCATGGGCTATGAAGTTTCAATCGCACTGTACGTGTCCGCCCGCACGTGGTATTTTGTGGAAGAGCCACACTGAAGGGGCCAAAGAGCCGCATGTGGCTTGCGAGCTGCGGTTTGCCGAGACGCAGTTTGCCGACCACTAGCTAGGGCAGCAGTTCTCAACCTGTGGGTCGAACGACCCTTTCACAGGGGTCGTCTAAGACCATCGGAAAACACATATTGAATATATAATTACATACTGTTTTTGTGATTAATCACTATGCTTTAATTATGTTCAATTTGTAACAATGAAAGTACATCCTGCATATCAGATATTTACATTATGATTCATAACAGTAGCAAAATTACAGTTATGAAGTAGCAACGAAAATAATTTTATGGTTGGGGGTCACCACAACATGAGGAACTGTATTAAAGGGTCGTGGCATTAGGAAGGTTGAGAACCACTGGTCTAGGGCCTAGATTTTAACTACAGTCTTATAGAAGTCACAATAGCATTAATTTCTACCAGCAGTAACCAACTGGAAAATGTTATAATAGCAACAAAACTATAGTCTTGAGGAATTGATCTAAGAAAGAAACACAAGATATCTATGGAGAAAATGTCTTGATGATAATTCTATTTTTAAAAACCCTTAAAAATGACTGAGCAGTAGCTCACGTTCATGGGTGCTACATTACATACAGGGCTGTTGTGACAATTGAATGAGTTAATACACATAAAGCCCTTGTCATAGCTCCTGGATATAGAAATGTTCAATAATATTAGGTATCATTATTTTTTTTTAATCAGACTCACCACTGATTTGTAGTATGGCCTTGGAGAAGGTCAAATTATTCTCTCTGAGCTTTAATATCATTATCCATAGTATTGAATTAATAAGCAATATCTTAGTGCTGCTATGAGGATTAAATGAGATGAGTAAAACCAAACCTTGTGTTGTGCCTGCTACGTGAGAGGGATACCATTGGGGTGGATTGTCTTCCTCTTCTGGGAAAAGATGGTCCTTATTGTTCTCTCGAATATGCTCATTGAGTGTTCCCCAGACTTTGAGATTTCAGGCATCAATATTTCCTCTTTGTGTACTAGTTTCCTAGGGTTGCCATAGCAGAGTGCCACAAACAGGGTGACTTAAACAATAGACATTATTATTGTCTCACAGTTCTGGAGGCTACAAATCTGAAATCAAGGTGTTGGCAGAATGATTCCTTCTTCTGGTCCAATCTGTTATCTTAGCTTCTGGAAGCTTCGGGCATTCCTTGGCTTGTAGATGGTGTTCTCTCTGTGTCTTCACATCACTTTCCCTCCATGCATGTCTGCCTCTGGCGAAATTTTCCCTTTTTATAAGGACACGGTCATATTGTGCCTACCTGATAATCTCATTTTAATTTGATTACCTCTATAAAGGCCCTGTTTCCAAATAAGGTCACATTCTGAGATACTGGAGGTTAGGACTTCAACATCTTTCTTGGGGGACACTACTCAACCCATAAGAGTTTGACAGATTTATTTTTTTTAATTTGCGAAGCCACTGTAAAATTGCCAGGTTTTTTTGTTTTGATTTTTGCCAAGCCAACTCTTAAAAACAAAATGACTGCCATATATCACTCCACCATTTCATGTAAAACATTTTTAATGCTAAAAAAAAAAGGAAAAAGAAATTGTCTTGCTCTGGAGCAGCAATAGTTTCCAACAGTGTGCTGTATGAAAGGTATCTTAGCTGGAAATGGAGGAGAATGAACCACATAGGGTTCTAGGCCACTAAGATCAGACAGCTATTAATTTCACATACTGGAAGTTCTGAGAAAGGGTGAAAGATTTTATTTGAAAATCACTAAATTCTTTTTGAGTAATCTATTTCTTCTTACATCATGCTGTTCATGTTTTAGTAAGTGTTGTAGACTGAATGTGTCTCCCGAAAACTCATATGTTAGCGCCCGAATCCCCATTGTGATGATATCTTGAGGTGGGACCTTTGGGAGGCGATTAGGCCATGAAGTAAGTCCTCGTGAATTAGTGCCCTTATAAGAAGAGACATCAGATTGTTGCTCTCTCTCCACCATGTGAGGATACATCAAGAAGACCCCTGTTCTGCAAACCAGAAAGAGCACTCTGGCCAGGAACCAAATCTGCTGGTACCTTGATCTTGGGCTTTCCAGCCTTCAGAAAAGTGAGAAGTAAATGCTCCTTATTTAAGCCACTCAATCTGTGGTATTTTGTTAAAGCTGCCTCAATTGACCGACAGTAAGCCCAAAGCAAAATTTTTCTTTAAAGTCCTTGCTAATGCATTTGTAATGTCTGCACACCTTGCTTGGTTCATTTCTTTTATTGTTGCCAATTTTTTCTCCCAGGGAAGGATTTCCGGTACTTCAGTTTATCTCTTGGGAGATCCATAGGAGGGCCAAATTCTCTAGGGCACCTCTAATCAAGGAATAAGCATTTGGCAGTCAGGTTTTCTGTGTCAAAGAAAAACAGTCATCACTTTGTGCATCTCTCTCCCCCAACCCCCCTTTTTTTCCATACCCTGGGCTTTGAAACTCTTTAGCAAAAAGTATTTCCAAATGGCAGTTCACCTAATTCTCATTTCAGACTTGCACTTTTCATAAAAAAAATCATTGTTTAAATCATTTGCCTTAAAAAATAAGTGGTGGTCCCCCTCCCCCCAATTTCTTTTTCTTCCTTTTGCTGGTTACTATTTTTCACTTATGCTCCATTTGAGTTTTCTTCACCCAGAGAAAACACCAGCTTCTTGATGCCATGAAGCAGTTGGTTTAAGACATCTATTTACTGACCTTTGATATTAGTGAGATTGTTAGTTGTACAGTAGAAACATTGTACTTTAATACTTACATAGCATTTAATTAAGAAATAAAGAATAATGGGATATGGTTTGAGACTTATTAAACATCTCTGTAGAGTCTAATTGGTCTTTTTATATGTATTTTCATCTCATACTACATGTCTTTTTAATGACCTCCAGCCCCAGAAGATGTTTCCAGAACTGTTTCATTTTTTTCCAGTCTAAACACCTAATGAAACAGCATTTCATTCAATGAGTATATCCTTGAATAAAATGCCAACTTCAAAAATGACTTAGATTTCATATGGTAGAAACGTTAGGCAGGCTTTGTGGTGTAGTGAATTTGTGCCTAGACTGGTCTGAAATTTGAATCTGAATGCCAGCATCTTTGCATATTGACTTGATCTTGGGGAACACGTGTAGACTCTGAGTCACAGTTATGATTCATATAAAATAATTATAACAGTACCCATCTTACAGAGCTGTTGTAAACCTTAAATTATACATAAAATGAGCTAAAATATCGACCATAAACCTAAATATAACACTTAGAACTACATCAAAATTAAAAACTTATGATTTGCAAAAAAAATACCATCAAGAAAGCTAAAAGACAATCCACAGAAATGAAAAATATTTTGAAAATCATATATCTAATAAGAGACTTATATCCAGGATATAAAGAACCCGTATAACTTGAGAAACAAGAATCCACAAAAAACTTGTATGTGAGTGTTCACAGCAGCATTATTTATCAGAGCCAAAAGTGGAAACAAGCCAAATGTCATCAAACTGATGAATGGATAAGCAAAAATGTAGTTTATCCATACAATGGAATATTATTCATAAAAGAGAATGAAGTACTACTGACACATGCCACAACATGAGTGAATCTGGAAAACGATGCTAAGTGAAAGAAGCAGTCATTGAAGACAATATAGTGTGAGATTTTATTAATTTAAAATGTCAGGAAAAGGCAAATTTATAGAGAGAAAGGAAATTAATGGTTGCTAAGGGCTTGGTGGGGGAGAAAGGGGAGTGGAAAGGAATGAGGAGTGACTGCTTAAGAGTATGGGGTTTCTCTATGTGGACACCAAAATGTTCTAAACCTAGATTGTAATTATGGTTGCACAATCCTGATGTTGAAACCACTGAATTGTATGCTTTAAATAGGCGAACTTTATGGTATGTGAGTTATATCTCAGTAAAGCACATCACAGGCATGCAGCGAATATAAATTCTTCTCCCTGGGTTGTCATAAACCACATTGGCTTTGTTAATTTAGTGTCCTTTTTTTCTGTTTCATTTATGTTCTCATCATCATTTCTTCTGTTTCTTTAGATTTGATTTATAGTTCTCTTTCCAACTTTTTAAGATGATTCCTGAAGTCATTAATTTTTATCTTTTCAAATATATGTATTTAAGAACATTTTTCTTTAAAGATTGCTTTAGCTATAGTCCAATGTTTAAAGAGGTACTATTTTTATTATGCAGTTCAAAGTATTTTAAATTTACCATTTGACATCTTAAATATTTAGAAATATATTTATTCATTTCAGAACATAAAAAAATTCGTTATATTTTGTTATTGATTTCTAGCTTAATTGCACTGTGGTCAGAAAATGTATGTCTTTTGGTTCTGAGACCAATTTTAACATGTGTATGTGTATAGGGGGGTCCCTCCACCCCATACCACCTAGCAAAATAATTCCCAGTACTTAACATGACCAACACCATAACTAGCTGACCTCCAGTTTACCCCTGCAGGAGTGGACCCTGTTTAACTTGAAGGGAATATTCTTGCATAGATAAGTGGGCCCATTAGGTTGTTTATTGCTTTGTATTAAACAGTTTTTAACCAGCATGAGTGATGCGGCTACATGCCACCTGTGTTAGCACGTGCCACTTGGCTCTATATAACAAGCCCCAGCATTCTTGGGTGTAGAGGTCTATCATTTTGCTTCTGCTCGAGTTATTGCTTCTGTCTGTAAGTTCCCTTGATGTAGTTCTGAAGTTATCAACCTCCTTTTTTGGTCTCTCAGCCCCTGTGCATTTTCCCAACACCACCAGCTGGGTGTCCTACAAGTCAACTCAATTCTGACACTATCTATTCAGAAAGAGCATCAAGTTACATAGGTTAAGGGTTTATAGTTTTACAAGACTGTCCCCTCCTTCCCATGTCCCCCACTTCAGATGCCAGTTGCAAGCCCAGGTTGTAACCTATGCTTCTGACCAACTAGATACAGATTAGAGGTTACTATGACCTCCTTCTTAGACTTCAGACAATAGTCACAAGCTCTGGTTGTAGTTTGTACTTCTGACCAACTTGCTATAAATCAGATGATCCCATAACCACCTCCTTGGGTTCAATTTATTTGCTAGAGCAGCTCACAAAACTCAGAAATATTTAACTTACTAGAATACTGGCTTATTGTGTAAAGATACAACTCTGGAAGAGCCAGATAAGAGAGATGCACAGGGCAAGGTATGGGGTCTGGGTGTGGAGCTTTTATGCTTTCTCCAAGAGTACAATTCCCCCAGAAGCTCCACGTGTTCACGAGCTCTCTGAATTCCATTCTTTTGGGTTATCATGGAAGCTTCATTATAGAGACATGCTTGATTAAATCATTGATCATTGGTGATTGAGCTCAATCTCTAGCCCAGTGATGGCGAACCTTTTGAGCTCGGCATGTCAGCATTTTGAAAAACCCTAACTTAACTCTGGTGCCGTGTCACATATAGAAATTTTTTGATATTTGCAACCATAGTAAAACAAAGATTTATATTTTTGATATTTACTTTATATATTTAAATGCCATTTAACAAAGAAAAATTAACCAAAAAAATGAGTTCACGTGTCACCTCTGACAGCGTGTCATAGGTTCGCCATCACTGCTCTAGCCCCTCTCCTCTCCCTAGAGGTCAGGGGGTGGGAATGAAAGTTCTAATCCTCTAATTACATGATTGGCTCCACTGGCAACCAGCTTCCATCCCTAGATACTCCCTAAAGGTCACCTCATTAATATAACAAAAGAACCTTTTTGTCACTCTCAAAGCTTAGGAAATTCCAAAGATTTAGAAAGTTGTGAGCCAGGAACCATGTAGGAAGACCAAATGTATATGAAAAATGTTTTGGTCATCTGAATGACCAAATATATTCTTTTCTGAAATATCACAAGATTGCGGCATGATTTCCACTTTGAAGTTTGTTGCAACTTGCTGTATGACCTATTTAGAAGGTCTATCTGCTGCTGTCATGTGCAGTGTTCTGTGTCCATTAAGTCAAGCTTATCTTGTGGTTCAAATCTATTGCTTTGATGATTAGCATCTGTTTGTTCTGTTGCGAGAGGTATGTTAAATCTTGGATTGTTGTTGATTTGTTGATTTCTCCTTGTAGTTCTGCCAGGGTTTGCTTTATATATTTTGACCTTATTTTATCCATACAAATTTAGAATTGCTGGTCACAAATGACCTTCTATCATTATGAAGCACTTCTTTTCCTCTGTAGTAATGCTTTCAACATTAAAATCTATCTTGTTTGATATTAGTATAGCCACATCTTTTCCTGTCCTTTTACAGTCAACCTTCTGCATCCATATATTTGTTATGTCACTGGTAAGCAGTATGTGTTTGTTTTTTTTCATTAGTGTCTGAATATTTTTCTTTTCATAAAGAAACTAGAGGCCTGATGCACGAAATTCGTGCAAGGCTAGGCCTTCGCAGCCCAGCTGCCTCGAGGCCCCACCCCCTGCCCACTGGTCATTCCAGAAGATCATTCCACTATCTGATCTAATTAGCATATTAGCTCTTTATTATATAGGAGGATTAGGCTATTTATATTAAATGTTCTTTGTTTTTCTATGTTCATTTATAAGTTGTATACTTTTTACTAGTCTCTTAGAAGCTATAATATGAATTCTTGCATGATCAAAATTAAATGTTAATATTTATCCTCTTCCCCAATAAAGGAACTTAAAATAATTTAACAAAGTAAAAATCTCCCAATATTTATGCGTTTGCTGGTGTATATGTTATTGTATATTTAAATTTTCTTTCTCTCTCTCTGTCCCCTTTTCCTTCCTCTCCTCCCTCTCCCCTTCTCTCCTTTTCAGCCTTCCTCTTCACTCTTTAACATATAGATATGTCACAATATATTATCTTATAGAAGCAATATTCATTTAGATTTACTCATATCTTTGCCTTTTTCTAGTATTTGTAAACTTTTTCAGGGATATTATTTTTGTTTTTAGAGTCTGCTGGCAATTAGTTCTTTCAATTTTGTATATCTGCAGTGTCTTTATTTGACTTTTCATTCTTGAAAGGAGTTTTTGTTACCTATAAACTGCTAGGCTTATAGCTACTCTTTCTACAAAATTCCCTATTTTGACTTTGAATGTTTTTTGTTGTTGATGAGAAATCAATTCAGTCTAATAGTTTCTCCTTTGAAGGTATTCTTTTTTTTCCTGTCTACTGTTTTGATTCTCTGTTTGTCTTTGATTTCACCAGTTTCATTTTGAGGTGTCTAGGTTTGGATTTCTTTTTATTTATCATACTTGGGGTTTGCAGAACATTTTTTAAATCTGTGCATTGAACTAATCTGTTTTGGAAATTCTCAGCCATTATCACTTCAAATATTGCCTCTGTCCCACTTTTTCTCTCTTATCCTTCTGGAAACGCATTTAAGTATTATGGTGCACCTTTTCATTGTCTTCTCTGTGTCTCTTACCCTCTGTTTTATATTTTTAATCCTTTTCTCTTCCCATTTTTTATTCAGTATAATTTTTTTCTGATCTATCTTCTTTTAAAAAATTTCTATTCAGCTGTGTTTAATCTACTGTCAAACACAACTTCTGGATTATTAATATTTGTTATTTTATTCCAAAATTCAAAAATTACATTTAATGCTTTTATAGTATTTTCAGGTTTAAAATGTTAATGTAATTATTTTTATATTCCAGATCTCTAATGAAAATTTACATCTTTTCATCTATTTTCTCCATTTCCTCCTCTATTAAAAATATATTGATCATGTTTCTTTTAAAATCCTTGTTAGCCAACTCTAATATTTGAATCCTCTCTATGTCTGTTTCTATAATTTTTTTCTTTGTTTGGTTTATAGTGCCTTGCCTTTGGTATGCCTAATATTTTTTATTTGTTGCCAGACGATGTGTATAAAACTGTGGTGGAGCTCCAGATGATATAACCTGACTCTAGAAAGGGTTTACCTCTCCATTGGGCAATTAGAGTGGTGGTTTATTATTTTAGTCCAAGTGGGAACACCTGCCTTTGGCTCTCCCAGGTTCAAATAAGAGCCTGTTGTAGTTATATGGTCTCTTTCCCCACCGGTTCCCCCACCTCTCATCTTGCTTCACAGGACTGCTAAAAAAATCCTTTCCAAAGTTTTCCTGCTTAAGCTTTTTAGTCTGCCCCTACATCCCTAGTATTCTGGAAATGTACTGAGGGAGAAACTAGTTCTGTGATTGAGGAACCCAACATCTCTGCCAAAAATTTCTCTGCTCTCCTACAGCATCCCTTCCAAACTTTGTATCAGACTTTTCACCATGCTCTCAGCCTTCTTACTACACTCAGAATTAGCACATGCCTTTAGGATAAAAGTGGCTGTAGAAGTCAGCTCACCTCTCCAAGGTTCTTCCCTCTCTGGAGTCTTGGTTCCTTTAAAGTTTTTGTGTCAAATAATTCCAATATTAGAGGCACAGGGGGTCCTTCCCTCAGCCTGGCCTGCACCCTCTCATAGTCTGGGACCCCTCGGGGATGTCCACTTGCTGGCTTAGGCCCAATCCCCCTGCCTAAGCTGGCAGTCAGACATCCCTCTCACAGTCAGACATCCCTCTTGCAGTCAGACATCCCTCTCGCAGTCAGACATTCCTCTCACAGTCTGGGGCTCTCAAAGTCCGGGGTTCCGAGTTGGGTGTCTGCACCTGGTGGTCAGTGCGCATCATAGCAACCGGTCGTTCAGCCCTTTGGTTGATTTGCATATTATGCTTTTATTATATAGGATATGGAGTCACTGCCTGTTTTTATTGTTTGTTTTTATTGTGTCATGTTCTCAAATGCCTGGTTATCATTGATTATGTGCTAGACATAGCATTTAAAAAATTTTTGAGTAATATTTTAAAGACTGGAATTATTTTCTCTTTCTCCAGAGAGGATTTTTGTTTCTTCTGCTAAGTGGTCATGTTTGAATTCTTTGCTACTAATTTTTTAGACTTCTTTACCAAGATTTCTGTTAGGATAGCAGAATGTGAATATATTTTCTCAGGTGACTATAGTTGAACCCAAATTGAAATCCGTAAACTCATTTCCTTTGAAGTGTTTTGCTGTATTTTTTTTAAAAAAACAGATGCTTTTCAGATCTTAATAGTATAATTGTTTTTTTGTATTTTCTATTAACATCTCCAGCTGAGACTTGCTAGATGTTTACCAATCCCATTACCACCTCTTCCTGGGCACACAGAAAGACTTTTTCCTAGTCTCTCTTGGAATTAGTAACACAGGGCCATGTGATTAGGTTTTAAGCAATGTGATGTGGGTGGCAGTGATGTTCTGTCTTTAGTTGTGGCCACAAAACTCCATGCGAGGTTGCCCATGCTCTCTCTCTCTCTTTTCCATAGTGACCTTGGAGGTTATATGTTTAGTATGGTAGTGACACAAGATACAAAAAAGCAGGGATCCCTATATCCCCACGTGGAGGAGAGGGGCTCCACAGCACACTGTGAGATGGACAAGAAATAAACTTTTATTATGGAAAGCTGCTAAGACTTTTGGGGTAGTTTGTTATAGCAGCTATATTACTTGTCCTATTTAATATACCATTTAGAATACTTTTTCCCCTCCCAGCTGTACTCATCAAGATGCAATTTTATTGAGTTAGTCAGGTTTGAAAGTGGGGCTGAATTGAATGATAATAACATCAATGGGAATCCAAAATTTCTAGACCTCAGGCTCACAGAAATATGTGGATACCAAAAATAATTATTTTTTTTTCTGAAACTCAATGAGCTCTCTCAGGGTAATCATTGAGAGAAGGTAACTTGAATACCATGCAAAAATGCAGTATTTTCAGGCTAGTTTAGGATCAAATTTTAGTGGGTAAATCCTTTTGTCATGAGGAAAAATTGTTAGCATCATTTGGCAGATTTAAAGTCTTCTGACCCGTTGTCATGCCGTTAGGAAAAATGATGAGTAATGATGCAATTTATTTTACAGGAATGTGATTATTTTCATGAGTTATGTTTGAAGTCTCAAAAGATTCAGTCATCCCCATATTCACTGTCTTTATCAAATGCAAATCCTAGGACTTGTAACACTTCCTGTCTTGCACCAGGTCTCAACACTTATTCCCAATTTTCTATGACTACAACCAGGAAAAACTCCTTGGAGGTTCTCTTTCATCTTCTTCAGGACTTGTGCATCCCAGAGAATGCCCTCAGCCATTTATTCCACCAACACTCTGATCAGCATTTCTCAAACATTTGTTATCCCCAAACTACTTACTGGTTACTCAGTGTATTCTTTTGATAAACTTTTGACTCAATAATTTAAGCATTGGGTTCTACATGCAGTATGTTTCTTTTCTGCCTCTTTATTGCTACTAAATTATAGGACTAAAATTATAATTATAGGTGATTGGGAATGTCAGCAAGTATTTGATGACTTCATCAGATAGTTCTGGATATTCAGGTCAAACATGGACCCAGAATTAATGGAGATTTAATGAGTAAGTCTCTTGAAAATTCTTAAGTCCGAAATTGAATTAAAGGCTGGCAGTTTGATTGGGTCTACTTGGACTAGTAACAAATAAATTCCTGATCTACTTTGATTGCAGTTGTGTTCCGTCAAGCAATTCTTTATTTTATTGCAGCCCCTTGATGTGGCTTTTAAACATACCCAAGATTTCATTGCTTTGCTTTCTCTAATTAAAAAGAAATCATTAAATATTGGGAATGAGTCAAATTCCCAGTGGCTGAGGCATTTGTACCACATCTTGTTTTGTTTTGTTTTAGTCCTGACATCTCATTCTCACGATTGAAAATTGGCTGTAGTTCATCCCTGCAGTGATAAATTCAGGCTTGTCAAAAAAACTGAGGGTGTTGCTGAGATATGCCAGACATTTGAAATGATAGAAATGGTCTTTATCAGCATTATCAGTGTCAGGAAGAAATTTCCTTACCCCTATCTCACAGTTCCTAAGAGCACATTTATTTCTACCAACCAGGGTTCTTCAGTGGGGGAACAGTGTATCATATTCACTGTCCATTTCTTGGCAGAATGTGCTGAAAAGGTGTACACGCAATAGCTGCAAGTTAATCATAGTTAAAATTGTCCCTATTTCCTTCAACATACAATTGCAATTAGGAGACTCTATGGTAGACTGCTAATTAATCTCTGAAAACCAAGACAGTGTGTGGATTTGCATGCAGGGGCTACTCTTCTAATCTTGTAAGAATCTGGGTCTCTGTCAGAAATGAGCACAAGACACCTCCAGTCTATAGAATGGCTCCAAAATAACATACAAATATTTCTTCTCCTGTGGTCTGCGTTTTCTGTATTACAGCAACCAAAGGTCATCAAGCACTTCCTTCACATACATAGTATACAGGTAGCTGAAAAGTGGAACTGCTGTCTGCATACCCGTTTGACGAGCATCTTCCATGTTGATGTACACCATTGCTATTAGCAGTCTCAGCACTGCCTTTTAATGTGGATATTGACCAGCCATCAACATTCGGTGGCTAGTCTACAAGAATATAGTGAAGAAGATGACCTGAGTCTGCATTTACGTGAGGAATGTAATCTTATTTTCTTCCAGTGGAAAATTTCCTTGTGGAAAAGCCTGTCTTTTTCCAATGAAAAAAATCATCTATTTATTTTATACTGCAAAGTATAACTGTGGTCATAGAACACACTGTGCTTTCTGAGTGAATAACACCTGAAAGACAATATATGGAGCAAATGGATTTTCAGTTAATTTCAATTTGCAGATATCCATTGCTATACTTACTTTCACTTTTCATTTCTAGCTATTTCTAAAACATGATCATCTCAAACAGTCACCTTTCCCAACACTTACAGATTCCCACTCTTGTTTTTTTCTGGTATGTATGATCTTTCCTGGGGTCCAGTGATGGCATGTACTGGGAAACACTTTGACAACAGGTAGTTTCTCAGAGCAGCCAGAGAACACCCTCCTTCATGAGCGAAACTGCTGCATGTGTGACTGTTGCACATGCAGAAACTCTCAAGCATCAAAAGTTCAGGAAAATACTCATTGGGGCTGTTGGCACACTTTAGGCAGATACTTCTAGTTTTTAGACAAACATGGACCACTTGCCTTCTAGTGCATTCTAGGTCATGTGTGATTTTTTTAAAATGATGGTAGGAAGTATAACTTCTGGTTTTGTTTGTTGTTGTTTTTTTACAAAACAGTCTGCTCATATAACAACATGAAGGCATAAAGGCTTGAGGAAGAGTTTTCAGGCTTTTCGTTATTAGACTTGCACACATCAGAAGCTCCTGAGTATGTTATAAGGCTTTGTTGATTCATAGCATTTTCTATAAGACACTCAGACTTGGAGGTGTTTTTACAATATTGTAGCCTGCTGAGCTAGCATACCAAGCAGAAAATGGGTTGGCTGCAGTCATTAAACAAATAGGCACAGGGGTGAAGGGGACAGATACTGATAGTAGTCAGTATCTAGTCAGTATCTATTTGCCCCATACTTCAAAATTTTTATACCAGAGCTCTAAGATAGACTTTTCCTTATAGGTTTGTCACTTCATTCATTCGTTCAACTGTTTTTTTAGCATCTACACCAAGCATGTCATGTCAAACTCCCAGCTACGAGTGGACAATGCATCTCTTAAGAGAAGACTTAAGTGTCAAAATTAGATTTTCTAGTGCCTATTCTGTGCTTCTGTGAAGTACTATTAGATGCATGAGCTAAAAGATACAAGACGTTATAGGTACATCATCTGAAGGTGCTTGCTTCTGCATTGTCCAGTCTTTTGGTTTACTTCTTGTTCTGCTCTAGACCTGCTCAACCTTGATCTATACCATTCCTCTCTGCTCAGTGCATTGGATAGTCAGTATCTAGTCCTTGTCCTTCAGCCCACAAAAAGATCCAGGAAGGAGGATATAGCAAAATCACTCCCTAGTTCCTAAGCAAGATTAATGTATTAGCTTTAGTTTGAGAAGCACTCTATCACCTGGTACCTTGTGGTCCTGTGCTTCATGGTACAAAAAACTGGGATGACCAAAGGACCCGATTCCCTTGTATATTTTAAGCCTTCAAATCTACCTTTATGGGAAACTTTGAACCAAATCCGTCCTTCAAATACTGATGCACCTTTCCCAAGAAACTTTTACCCTCAGGTCTGCAGACAACCTTGAAATGTGAACACCATCAATTCTAGGCAAAATTTTGAGAGCTTGTGTATATCTGTTAAAAAAAAAAAAAAAAAAAAAAACACACACACAAAAAAACAAAAAAACAACCACCACTCTATATATACCTTTTGCATAAAACCACCACTAAATTTAATTTTACAAAGTGGCTAATTTTTTCTTTCAGCAAGTATTCCATGGGGCTTTTCATTGCACTTATATATCTGTATACCTAAGTCTTATCCCAACCCCATGGTTTTTTTCTTTGTTTTCCTTCTGTTGTTTGCCAAGAGCATGTACTACTACTACTTGACCTTAAGAAAGTGGTACATTAAATCATGAATGCAGCATTTGCAGACTGCTCATTCTGCATTTACTCTGTAGGAAGTCCAGGTCATGGTTTTGAGTGCCATATGTCCTTTCATTTTTCCTTTTTCCCCCCCTTTATTGGTTAAGATATTACAAATGTGTCCTTATCACCCCAATGTCCTCTTATCCCCCCAATCCTGCCCTCACCCTCACCCCCTGTTGTCCACATCCATCACTTATGCTTATATGCATGCATACAAGTCCTTTGGTTGATCAAGATCTGCTCTTAGAGGTACATAATTCAGTTCCAAGGTTGAAGGTCATATGACAAAGTATTAACCACAAAAAGTTATTAAAATGTTACGAGAATATTACACATACTAATGCCTTTTTCAGCTATGACATTTGTCAATGTCTCTTAACCTTATATAGGACAAATTTATTTTAAAAGGCATTTGCAAGCAAAATAATATATTTTATTGAAAATTGAGAAGTTACAGTTCAAGGCATTTTTTCAAATTATAAAAAAAAATAAGTTAAAAGAAACAGAATTGACTCAAGTGCAATGACATCTAGTTTTCACTCAAACTAACACAATCATTTTGCAAAATAAAAATCCACAGCTTAATTTCTTTATGGCATAAACGTGTTTTCCTATATATTATCAAGAAAATGCTAATGGAATAATTTTCTGAGTGATACTTCAACACATCATCTTTCTGGACCCAGTTTAAATGGTACGTTAGTATTAGTATCTAGTTCAAATAGATCACTGATGTGTGTGCATAAGAACTAGCTAATTTTTAAGAATATTTACCATTTATCATACAGCAATATATAGCATTCCTAGACATTTCTTAAGCATGTTTTCTTATCTCCTTGGTAAGAACCAATCACTTGCAGAAAGTCGTTTAGCCAGATGAGCACTAGTGGCATAAACAAGATTAACCATAATATTGCTAAAGTATTAATTATTACAGTCAGCCATTTAATGTTAGGAAATGTATGGTTATACTTTTAAAATCAAAATTTCTCAAATTTTTGTATGAAGGGGAAACTAGCTGAGCCAGGAAACTAAAAATAGGCTCAGTTTTTTAAAATCTCATTTTATATTATCAATGGTCAATATTTTTATCAAATTATTTTTTCCTCAACAGAAAATATTCATTGAGCCACTGGTGTTAATTTTACTTATTTCCATGATCTATATTCTTTATCTTCTTCCTTTTAGAGAAAGGAGAACTGAGGCCAAGACCCAATGGGTATAGATATCAGTAAACAAACGTACTATTCTGATGCTATGCTGACTGATGTCTACAGTGAAGAGGTGCCACAGGTAAGCTACAGAAAACCTGTGCTTTGCCACAGAAGACATGGCACTAATGTAGAACTTCAATTAATATTTCAAGTAATATTTTAGAGTATTTTGTAGTTAGAGAGCTTTTCTGTAACTATTATGAAATTAGACCTTGTTAAGAAACTTACAACATGCATATTGCATAAGATGCTTATAAAATGTTAACTGCATCCTAGGTGAGAGGCAGAAATGGTTTTAATAAAGGAGAATCCACTGAGGACAGAATTAAAACATGTGGCACTTGCTAATACAATACCTCTTTCATTTGGTAACGCCATACAAATTGGTCTTTAACCAAGAAAAAAACCCTAGTTCTTATTTAATTGTGGAGAAGTCTGGCCATGTCAAGAAAAGAAGATTCTCTGATAAAAAATGTCTGAGAACCAGTGTTTTGACAAGTCAGTTTTAAAACTGGTGAAGCCCTTTTGAATGTAAGGGACTAGTGATAACTTAAAACAGAGGGTATCAAAGCTTTCCTTTCCCTCACCCCAGTTAGGAAAGGCTCTCAGGCACCTGATCAGCTTTCAGAGAAGAGGGGACTTTATGGTGGTGGCAGATGAAATGCTGAAGTAATTTTAGCCATAATGTAATGGAGCAAAGATACCAAACACAGATTTGGCAGGTGCAATCACTCATTTTTCCAGGCCCTAATATAAAAGCAAAAGCTTGTCTAAAAAATATATCTTATCCAAAAATCTTTAGAAAATGTTATGACTCATTAAAACTAAATTTTGAGAGGAAAAATATTGCCCACTGATTTTTTACAAATAAAATACATCATCAAAGAATCCTTAAATAAGAGTACATTTATAATTTACATCTAAATAGTGTTTCCTCTTAAGAATTAAAACTACTTTCTCCCTTTTTAGCCCCTCTTCTGCACTTCAACTTTTCTTTGTACTAAAAGTATTGCTAATTAAGTACTGGATGTCAGTTAAGCACTCACTTCATGAGAAAGCCTAATTAATACTGTGCTCAACATTTATTCATTTAAATTTTATCTATTACTATGATAAACTAATCAAAATTTCATTGAATTAGATGAATTCATAAGGGAAATAAACAGGTGAATGTATAAAATAAAATTTCATACAAGGACTAGAAATATTAAAAACAGCTGACAAAAACTTAATAGTGCTTTCTATTAATGATTTTGAAGTCAGTTTATACCACCGAACTTTTTTTAAAACTCCTGATTTATTCTTAGATTCAAAATTATATAACACTAGTTTTAATGATTACTTTTCCTATAACTTCTTTCATATCTTCTCAACATGACTAAATGTTCAACATACATTGTTTGACATAAAAGTATCACAAACAATTATTGGTATTACTCAATGCAAATGTTTAAAAAAGAGTTTGATTCATATGAATTTGTACCAAAATAAAGCTTCTGATATTTCTTTAGGATTTTACTCGATGATTCATTCATGATATAAGCAAAATATACTTGAACTAAGTTAACATTTACATATAAAAATATAGAATATATATACGACAGTGATCTTGATGTCTTGTACTATTACAAATTAGAGTACCACCAGCCTTATTAAAAAGTTCAACATGTTTTAAATTATAAATTTTTTAAAAATCAGGATTCTTAGTTTTACACTTAATTTTAATCCTCCATCAACTGAGTTTCTTTGTTTTGGCTAATAACTGGGCTTGAAGAACATGGAATAGAGAGAAGTATTTCTCTGGAAGAAACAGAGTATCTCAATGTTTAGTAGACAGTTTATTATTATCTTTATTTTTCCTAAGCATGAATATCTTTTTGTTTATTCTGCCCATTCTGATCAATAAAAGGAAAGCCACAGGGCAGGAAACAATGAAAAAATATCCTGTATTTTGTCAGATATCTATTTTCTGCCATTAAGAAGAATGGATAGTGCCTAAAACAACCTCGAAAGGAAGAAATAAAAAGAGCTCACACCACAGAGAGAAATAAGAGCTTGGCACCTTCTACCAGCCAGCAGTTAAACTAGCAAGTGGTTTCTATTTTGTTTTTGTTTTTTAAATTGCTTCTTTTCTTTGTTGAGGTTTATATGGCTGAAGTGCAGGCTTTTTAGAGTTGGTTTTCTGCTCAGGTCACATGTGCTATTCAAAGATCACTGGCTTTCAGAGTATTAAAAATAATTAAATGGACTCAACACTAAAGTTAAACTGAACTGAACTTAATTTATTCTTTTTCATAGATGTGATGTGAGAAATAAAAAATCCTGGACTAGGAATTGAAAGTTCAGTTCTCTTGATCTCAAGGCTGAGTGATCTTGACCAAGTTACTTAACCATTCTGGGCATTAATTTCCTCAGGTAAAAAATAAGGGAATTGTATTGGGTAACCTTTAAAGTCTCTTTCAAATTTAATTGAAACACCAAGGCAGAATCTTGTAGAGTGCCTCGTAGTTTTCATTATGGAGATCAACTACCATGACAGAATATTGTAAAAATAATTCTGGTTTTATGGATTTCTGATGCTAACATTATGGTTAGTGAGAGTTTTCTATACTTCCAAGGGCTAATCATAAGTATTTGGCTCTCTAATAAAAAAAAATAATAATCGAGATATTTTTACACTATACACAAAATATGCTTTGACATTCACTGGGATGGTCTGGAGTTTTACTTACATCCTTTAATTCTCTTATTGTTGAATCCTGTTCTCTCTTCAGCTGGGTGGCAAATAGTAGCATGAGGATAAAAGGATCTTGGTTAAAGTATTTCTGGCTGAATGAAGAATAACAGAAGTCTTTTAATTAATGTTTTAATTTTAATTTTATTGCTAATATTTAAAACCAAGAATCTATAATAGTTTACCACTGTTGGTAAAGAATTGAAATTTACTGCCAAAATATCAATATTATGCCAAAAGAAAACAGTTTGGTTCTAATTTTAAGGAAATGGCAATGTATTCTAGTTCTTAATCATTTTCAGAATTGAGACAAAAGTAGAAGACTCATAATTCCATGTCAACTATTTCAAACCAGATGTAAAGCATGTTGAATTAATTAGAGAGGGACTTTGTGGAGTACCAGATATAACTTTGGGAGAAGGGTAAATAATTTCTTCAACAGTTACATAGGTACCTAACAAGAAACCAACAACTCCAGTAAATGCTATAGAAATATTTTTCAGAATCATCCATATATTGTAGTGTTCCTTAGAAAATGTAAGAATTTCAACCAAAGGTGGGAGGATCAGGGCCAATGTGCTGCTGCTCACAGCTCCAACGAAGGAAATCACAATGTCTAAACGAGGAATCAGAACTGCTCCGGCACCTGTTAAATGGAAATGACTTTATTTAAATAGATATTTTCAATACATTACATTAAAGTTAATTAATGCAAGTAGGCACTACTAAATGCTTATGGAAGAATCTGTTGAGCTAAAAATGAAGACAAACAAAATGGTGAGTGACATTTCTTGAACTTTGACTTGTCAGAATTTATTATATAAAAAACTTAATATTTTGCTGTGAGATTTTGGGCAAAGAAGTTTGGATAGTTTATTTCCAAAGCTTTTTCATTATCTGCCATTCAGTTCATTGTAGATGAGGTGGTGTGAAATAAATAAATCATTAAATAAATTAGAAGAGAGCTAGCTATTCCTTACACTAGAATTTCAGTTAACCAAATAGAAGGAACAACAGAAATAGAAAATCAATATTAAGCAAACATCACTGATAACTGTTTATGAAAAGTCACTAAAAGATGTTAAAATTAGTGGGCGAAAACTGTAGAGAAGAGGATATTTGCATAATTTCAAAGTATCTCCCTACAAAATACTTAATTATAAAGGGAAAAGGAGTTTCTTTATAGTGGAGAAACCTCTCAAACACCCTCCACCAAGTGATCAAAGTTAACATCACTAATAAGATATAACTGTTACCATCGTGTGATGCATTGAGAAGTGCAAAGCATCACCTATGGAATTCTTGTTAAAAATGCTTAACTTCAACCTAATCATAAGAAAGCATCATACAAATCTAAACTGAAGGAAATTCTACAGAATTACTGACACTTCAAACGGAAGACAAAAACTAAGTAGACATGACAACTAAATCAAGTGGGATGTTGTACTGGTTCCTGGATCAGAAAAGAATATTAGAGACAAAACTGGCAAAATCAGAATAAGGTCTACTACAGATTAATTAGTGGTGTTGTATTAATTTCTTGGTTTTAATAATTATAGGAGGCAGTCCAAAATGGGGGTGAAAGAGGACATGGAGTTTGCCCTCTCCCATGAAGACACCAAATGCCTGGATGTGCACCTGTATTTAGAGAAATTCCTTCTGAGAGACAACAACAACGGAGAGAAAGACTACATAAAGAAGAGTAAGGAACTGTGGGAGCCCACCAGAAATCTGAGGGAACGCATCAGGAACAAAGGAACTGGTAAGCACCACTGTTTACATGCCCTCTGCACTTGGATAGCTCAATAGGAGCTTAACTAGGTGCTCTGGCTGACCTTCTAGGCTGCAGTAACACATCTCCAGCCAGCCCTCCTGGAGCTAACTCCAGCAGGAAATAAGAATGAGCCATAGTAGGCGTGCACAGCCCCTCCAACCCCCACCCCCACCCCCCACACACACACACATCTGGAGCTATAATCAACAGGCCCAACGGGGTGCAGAGGTTCCCCTTTACCAGGCCATGGCTGCAAGCACCCAAAGCAGAACCACGAGAACCCTAGCTCATGCATCCTGGGTAGCCGTGTCTAGAGAGAGGGACATTGGTGCTGTGGTGATGGTGTTTACAGGGTGTTCTATCTCTGACCAGGCTCTCACAACAGTCAATCAAAACAATAGGGTGAGCCTTGTATGCATAGCAGAAAGTACCCACTCACCCCCCCCCCCCCCAGTAAGAGGGAGAGTTCTGCTGCACCTCAATCCTACACAGGGTTCCCAACCCAGACCAGCAGCAGTCAAGCAAAACAACAGGGCTTGCCTCAGCCCCCCACACCAGGATGTTCTACCTAGATCAGAAGCAGAATCAGCAGGGTTCTGTAGCACAAACCTATAGGACTGCCCCACCTGGCACAGCAGGAAAGCTCATACACACCAGGTTATACCACCTGGAAGTTGCAACTTCAGGCCAGGCAGCATCCCAGAAACTACCACCACCCCCAACCCCAGAGTCTACACAGAGGCCACTTTTAAACAAGACCATTTTTTCAAGATTGGGAGAGATAGCGATCTCATCTCATAGGAACAAACACCAAAGGTCAAACAAAATGGGGAAACAGAAGAATATGCCCCAAATGAATAAACAAACAAAAAAACCTGGAGATAAACTGAAACAGATAAATAATTGGTCTGATAAAAAATTTAAACAGTCATAGGATGCTCAACAAACTTGAGAGTACAATAGAGGAACTCAGAGAACTTCAACAAAGAGCTAGAAAATAAAGAACCAAATAAAGATGAAGAATACAACAACTTAAAAGGAAAACACATTAGAAGGAATTAACAACAGGTTAGTTAACACAGAAGAACAGATTAGTGATCTGAAAAAGTAGTGGAAAGCACCCAATCAGCAAAACAAAAAAGAATTTTTAAAAATGAGAAGGATCTCTGGCACAATATCAAGCACTCAAACATTATAGGATTATAGGGATTCCTGAAAAAGGGGAGAGAGAAAGAGGCAGCAAGTATATTGAAGAAATAATGGCTGAAAAGTTTCCTAATCTGAGGAAGGAAAGGGACATCAAAGTCCTGGAAGCACAGAGAGTCTCAAACAAGATGAATCCACGCCAAGACATACTGTAATTAAAATGGCAAAAGTTGCCCTGACCGATTTGGCTCAGTGGATAGAGCATCGGCCTGCGGACTCAAGGGTCCCAGGTTCGATTCTGGTCAAGGGCATGTACCTTGGCTGTGGGCACATCCCCAGTAGGGGGCGTGCAGGAGGCAGCTGTTTAAAAAAAGAAAATAAATAAATAAATAAAATGGCAAAAGTTAAGGATAAAGAGACAATCTTTAAGGCAGCAGGAAGGAAATAAGAAGTTTCATACAAGGGAAACCCACATAAGGCACTCAGCTGATTTCTCAGCAGCAATGTCACAGACCAGAAGGGAGTGGCAGGAAATATTTAAAGGACTGATAAAAAGGAGCCTACAATCTAGACTACTATACTCTCTGCAAGGTTATTATTCAGAATCCAAGGAGAGATAAAGAGCTTCCCAGACAAGCAAAAATGAAAGAAGTTCACCATCACTAAAATGGCTTCATAAGAAATGGTAAGGGATCCTCTTCATGCAGAAAAGACAATAACCTGAAATAAGAAAATACAGGGAGGAGAAAACCACTGGTAAAGGCAAATATATAATAAATAATAAACAGTGAATCCATCACTTAAAAAGATAAAACTAGCAAAACAGCCCTGATCAGTTTGTCTCAGTGGATAGAGAGTCAGCCTGTGGACTGAAGGGTCCCAGGTTCGATTCCAGTCAAAGGCATGTACCTTGGTTGCGGGCACATCCCGGGTAGGGGGTGTGAGGAGGCAGCTCATAGATGTTTCTCTCTCATCGATGTTTCTAACTATCCCTCTCCCTTCCTCTCTGTAAAAAAATCAATAAAATATATTTTAAAAAAACTAGCAAAACAAACTACAACTACAATAAATACGGAATACACAAATTAAGAAGATATAAAACATGACATTAATAACAGAGTGTGTGTGTGGGGGGGGTAAAAATGTACTTTTAGAATGTGTTTGAACTAAAACACATGTGATCTTAAAGTAGACTGCTGTAGATATAGATGGATATATGGTAACCAAAAATAAAGAGAAAGAAACACAAACAAAACACTAAAGAAAACCGGCATGCCAAAAGGAAAGAAATCAACAGAAATAGAAAAAAATTAAAAACAACAAATTGGCAATAAGCACATACCTCTTGATAATACTTTAAATGTAAATGGACTAAATGCTCCCATCAAAAGACATAGCATGGCAGAATGTATAAAAAACAAGACCATCTATATGCTGCCTATAGGAGATTCACTTTAGATCAAAAGACACCCCAACTGAATATGAAGGTATGAAAAAAGTTATTCCCTGCAAATAGAAATCAAAGAGATTTGGGGTAGCAATACACATATCAGACAAAATAGACTTTAAAACAAAGTTTTTAAAAAGAAACAAAGAAGAATATTACATAATGTTAAAGGGGTCTATCCAAGAAGAGCATATAACAATTGTAAATATTTAGGCACACAACATAGTCACACCCAAGAATATAAAACACATATTAATGGACACGAAGCCAGAAATTAACAGTAATAAAATAATAGTTGGAGGCTTTAATACACCACTTACCTTAATAGTTGGGGGCTTTAATACCCCACTTACCTCAATAGATAGATCATCCAGACAGAAAATTAGTAGGAAATAATGGTCTTAAGTGTCACATTAGACTAGAGTGACTTAATAGACATTTTTAGAACATTTCACCCCAAATTGCAAAATACACATTTTTCTCTAGTACATATGAAACAGTTTCCAAGAGAGACCACATATGGGGCCACAAAACAAGCCTCAATAAATTCAAGATGACTGAAATCATATCAAGCACCTTTTCTGACCCAAATGGTATAAAACTAGAAATCAACTAAAGGAAGAAAACTGGATAAAACATAAATACATGAAATTTAAATAACATGCTAATAAATAACCAATGGGTCAAAGAGAAAAATGAAACAGGAAATTAAAAACTACCTTGAGCCCTAGCCAGTTTGGCTCAGTGGATAGAGCGTTAGCCCGCAGACTGAAGGGTCCCAGGTTCACGTCTAGTCAAGGGGCACATACCTCAGTTGCAGGCTGAATCCCCAGCCCTGGTCAGGATGCTTGCGGGAGGCAGGCAACCAATTGGTATGTCTCACACAGATGTTTCTCTCTCTCTGTCTCTACCCCCCTCCCCTACTCTTTCTGAAAATTATGGGAAAATATCCCCAGGTGAGAATTAACAACAACAAAAACAAAAACTACCTTGAGACAAATGAAAACACAACCTTCCAAAATGTATGGGAAGCAGCAAAAGCAGTTCTAAGAGGGAAATTCATAGCTAAACAGCCTTCCTCAAGAAACAGGAAAATTCCCAAATAAGCAATTTACCTTTATATCTAAAGGAGCTAGAAAGAGAAGAATAAAGAAAATCCAAAGTAAGTAGAAGGAAGAAAACATAGATTAGAGTGGAAATAAATGAAATACAGACCAAAAAATTAGAAAAGAACAATGAAATTCAGAGCTGGTTCTTTGAAAGGATAAGTAAAATTAACAAATCTTTAGCCAAACTTGTCAAGAAAAAAAGAGAGCCCAAATAAAATCTGAAATGAAAGAGGAGAGACTGCAGCAGACAACACAGAAATACAAAGGATCATTAAAGAATACTATGAACAATTACATGCCAACAAACTGTACAACCTAGAATGGATAAATTTCCAAAAACATACAAACTTCCAAGTCTAAACCAGGAAGAAATATAAAATATAACAGGCTGATTACTGGCAATGAAATTGAAGTAGTCATAAAAAAACTTCCAACAAACAAAAGCCCAGGTGAATTCTACCAAACATTTGAAGAATAATTAATACCTATCCTTCTCAAACTATTCAAAGACATTAAAGAGGAAGGGCAGCTTTTACCATGATACCAAAACCAGACAAAGATACGAACAAAAAGAGAATTACAGGTGAATAACCATGATGAACATAGATGCAAAAATTCTCAATAAAATACTAGTAAACCAAATTCAATAATACATTAAAAGGACTATGCACCATGATCAAGTGGAATTTATACCAGGGAATGAAAGGATGGTTCAATATCCTCCAAACAATTAAATAAAAATTATATGATCATCTCGGATGCAGAAAAGGCATGTGACAAAACTCAA
Source organism: Myotis lucifugus (assembly GCF_000147115.1). Taxonomy (NCBI): domain Eukaryota; kingdom Metazoa; phylum Chordata; class Mammalia; order Chiroptera; family Vespertilionidae; genus Myotis; species Myotis lucifugus. The sequence goes on from NW_005871152.1 coordinate 2,160,399, forward strand.
CATCATTTATGATAAATACTCTCAACAAAGTGGGTGTAAAAGGAACTTACCTCAACATGATAAAGGCTATATATGTTAAGCCCACAGCTAAAAAAGTGTTTCCTCTAAGATCAGAAACAGATAAGGATACTCACTCTCACCACTATTATTCAATATAGTACTAAAAGTCCTAGCCACAGTCATCAGACAAGGTAAAGAAATAAAAGGCATCCAAATTGCAAATGAAGAGGTAAAACTGTCACTATTTTCAGATGACATGATATTCTATACAGAAAACCATACAGAATCCACCAAAAAATTAATAGAATAAATGAATTGAGTATAGTAGCAGTATACAAAATTAATTTACACAAATCAGTTGTGTTTCTATATACTAATAACCATCAGAAGGAAAAATAAAATCCTATGTATAGTTGTAAAAAAAAAAGAAAATACATGAATAAATTTAACTGAGCAATCTACAGATTCAATGCAATTTCTATCAAAATACCAATGACATTCTTCTCAGAACTAGAATAATACTAAAATTTATATGGAATCACACACACAAAAAAAACATAGCCAAAGCAATCTTGAGAAAGAGGGACAGTTGGAGATATCACACACCCTGATGTCAAACTACTATCCTATATAATAAAAAGCTAATATGCAAATTGTCCCCTCGACTGTGAGTTTTTCCAGGGGGCAGGGCCGGCCGGCCAACCACCTGTGGCCCCTCCCCCTGGCCGGCCCGGCCCAATGAATTCATGCACCAGGCCTCTAGTAAACTTATAATCATCAAAATAGTATGGCACAAAACCCAACACACAGATGAATGGGACAAAAAAGAGAGCCCATAAATAAACTCTCACTTATATGGTCAATCCACAAGAAAAAAAGGAAGAATCTACAGTAGAGAAATGATAGTCTTGTCAACAAGGTTGTTGGGAATACTAGACTACTCTCTTACACCATATACAAAATTAAAACTCAAAATGGATTAAGGGCTTAAATGTAAGACCTAAAACCATAAAACTCCCAGAAGAAACCATAGGTAGCAAACTATTTGATACCAGTTTTAGTAATATATTTCTGGATATGTCTCCTTAAGCAAGGTAAACAAAAGTAAAACAAATGGTACTTCATCAAACTAAAAAGCTTCTGCACAGCAAAGGAAACTAACAAAATAAAAAGACAACTTACTGAATGGGAGAATACATTTGAAAATGATATAAAGGATAAGAGGTTGATATATCCAAAATATATAAGGAACTCACACAACTCAATAAAAATATGAATAATCCAATAAAAAAATAGAGAATATAAAGAGACATTTCTCCAAAGAAGACATACAGATAGCCAGCAGACATATGAAAAGGTACTCAATGTCACTAATCATCAGAGAAATTCAAATGAAAAACACAATGAGATACCACTTCACACCAGTCAGAATGGGTATTATCATAAAGTCAACAAATAAGTGTTGGTGAGAATGTGGAGAAAAAAGAACTCTTGTGCACCATTGGTGAGTCTGGAAATTAGAGCAGCCACTATGGAAAACAATATGGAGATTCCTCAAAAAACTAAAATAGAACTACCACCAGACATCCCAGCAATTCCATATTGGAGTATTATTTTTTAAAAATGAAATCACTAATTAGAAAAGATACAGGCTCTCCTATATTCACTGCAGCATTATTTACAATAGATGATATATGGAAGCAACCGAGGTGTCCATTGACAGATAAACGGATAATGAAGATGTGGTATATATATACAATGGAATAGTACCCATCAATAAAAAAGAATGGAATCCTGTTACTTGCAACAACATGGATGGACCTAGAGGGTATTATGCTAAGTGAAGTAAGTCAGAAAGAGAAAGACAAATACCACATAATTTCACTTATATGTGGAATTTTTTAAAAACAAAAATAGATTAAAAGACACAAAGAACAAACTGATGGTTGTCAGGGGTGGGGGCTGTAGAGGTGGGTGAAAAAGGTGAGGGGGAATATAGTCAATAATTGATAAATTTGCATGGTGACAGATGGTTACTAACAGGGTGGCACATCATAAGATAAATAAATGTAGAATCACTATGCTGTACACCTGAAACTAATATTGTATGCCAATAATAATAATAATAAATGATTGCTTTGAAAATAAGTTTTATCTACTTTAACCAGCTCTCATTTTCCTTCAAACAAAATGTAATACATCCAATTCTTTACATCTAGGCATAAGCTCAACCCCAAACTGCTCAATGCAATTTACCGCATTGCCCAAAATTTTAAGCTCTATCACCCTCTAACCTTGAATGACCAACATGGTTACAAATGTTTTCCACAGAATTTCCAAAGCTGCTTGTTCCCCCAGAACACGAGTAGCCTGGTCCTTGGTATCATTCTAGGCAATCCCATTAATTAGTTTGGTGTTAGTTATCCTTCTATTTGTAGTTATAATAATAATAGTGACGATAATAACTTCTAGCTATTTTGTTAATATTTTTAAACTCTACAAAAATGCTGCAGTTGAGGAAAGGGGAGCTCAAAGATGGTCTGCAACTTCCCTAAAGACACCAGCAAGGAAGTGGTAGGCCTGAGTTTGAACCATCAGGTTAGTGTGACTCCACAACTCACACTCTCCATTATACCAAACGCCCTGTCATAAGTCTCCCTTATGAATACTTGTAAAAGCATTTTCCAATGCAAAATCTTGATAACACATTATGTACACTCAAATAATAAGTAAAATAACCCACTGAAATTATTAAAGATCAAAACAAAGCCCATTCCCATAAATATTCATGGAGAGTTTAACTGTTCAATATGTAAAAGTTAGCAGGAAAAAAACATGAGGAAAACTAGAACCATAGTAAAATGTCTATCAACAATATAAGGGATCCCTTATGCATTTTATTTAAATACTAGAGGCCTGTTGCACGAAGAGATTCGTGCAATAGGCCTTCCCTTCCCTGGTTGCCGGCACCGGTTTTCCTCCGGCACCCGGGACCCAGGCCTTCGCTCAGGCTGGAGCCGCCTTCCGTCCTCTGTCTTCGCGGCCCCGGCCGGAGCCACCTTCCATCTTCCCTCTTTGCGGCCCCGCCCCTTGGAGCCTACATATGCAAATTAACCGCCATCTTTGTTGGCAGTTAATTTGGATATCACGCTGATTAGCCAATGGGAGGCATAGCGAAGGTACGGTCAATTACCCTGTTTATCTATTATTAGATAGGATACTTATATTTTAATCATCACTGATGTCATTTTCAAAATAATACTGTGATTAGTTCTTCTAAGTATGATAGTATCTGGTTGTGTTTTTTCTTATGTAGAATAATAAAATTTTAAACCAACAAGTATCCCAGCTAGGTGAATAAAATTGTTCAAAAATATTTAAAAGTATAAAGTTGCTTCAGCATATGAAATTCAACAATGAAAAATTGTTATGATATAAATATGTAGTGATACTTACAAGTAATACTAACCAAGATGGATCTTATCACAAATTCACAGATTTGCTTCCACTTAGCCTGAAATTTGGATGTGATCACAGGGATAATGATCTCTGCTGGAACGTAGAACTGAATGGAATATGTCACAAAGATGCCAAAGGAATATAGAATTTTCACTGACTGATATAACCTGTTAAAAAAAATTCAAAATTCAGTCATTCTTTCCCCCCCCCCCAGCTTTATTGAGGTACAACCTAAAAAATAAAACTGTAATACATTTAAAATTTACGTGATAATTTGAGATGCATATACATTGTGAAAAGATACCCACAAGCAAGTTAATTAACAGACCCATCACCTCCCTTATTTACTTTATTTATTTATTTAGAACACTTCGGTTCTACTCCCTTGGCAAATTTCAATCATACAATTCAGTATTATCAACTATAGTCACTACATTATACAATACATCCTCAGACCTTATTCATCTTAAAACTAAAAGTTTGTACCCTTTTACTGAGCTTTCTTCTTTCCACCAGCCCCTGGGAACCAATCTACTCTCATATGAATTGGACATTTTTTTAGACTAAACATATAAATGATGCCATGCAGTATTTGTCTTTGTCTAGCTTATTTCACTTAGCAAAATGAACTTCGAGGTTCATTCACATTGTTATCTTAGTATGAATCTAGCTTTCTTCCTTTTATTTTTAATGTTAAGATAGACAAGAAATCCAACACAAACTAAAGCCAGTATATTACTAATTAAATACTTGCTTATTATTTAAAAAAAATAAAGGCCCACTGACCCTGGCCAATGTAGCTCAGTTGGTTGGAGTATCGTCCCATTTACCAAAAGGTTGTGGGTTAGATTCCCAGTTGGAGTGCATATGGGAGGCAACTAATCAATGTTTCTCTCTCAAATCGATCTTTCTCTTTCTCTCTCCCTCCCTCCCTCCCTCTAAAATAAATAATATATCCTAGGATGAGGATTAAAAAAAAGGCCAGCTGATCTCTAAATTTCTAGACAATAGGTGGACAATTCATTCTGACAAGCCTACGAAACAGTGGCATGCGAAGATCTGTGAAATACTGTTGTAAAGATGTCATGTTAGGCTAAGCCAATGTTCTGAATGTTAGGCTGAGCCCCAGGAAGAGCTAATGTTTTTAGAACTTTCTTTTTAAAAATTGACCATATTGTATGCCTTTGAGATCTCAGATATTTATGTATAGAAGAAAAACTTCAGATTGAACTGAGTTATACAGTTCTCCTTGCTTGAAAATCTTGGTAGGTATGTCATTGGTTGCAGAAATGTCATCATTCTTAAGTCTAAAAAGGCCATCTAAATGGTTTCAACTTGCAAACTTGTCCAGATTATATAGGAGTTTTACCTATTTTAAAGTTGCATTAATAAGGAAAATAAACTTGAGTTGGTTATTGTTTTGTCCAAATAAACTTATTTTTTTATGCCCAGTGCTTCAAAAGAGCACAGCAATGTTCAGTTTTATAAACATCTTTAGATTTCTATATTGTAGATAGCCTCCTGTCAAAACTCAGCATGCATTGTCTTAATAAATTAGAAAAATTCATTTTATCTGGCAAGAGATTATTTTAAATGTTGTTAATGACAGAGAATATATAGAATTGTAGGACTCAGAGGATCACTGTAGAACCTACTCCCTTGGGTTATAAGGAATAAAATTATGTGTTGTATTTTTTGAAATTCTGAATATTTTATAACAATCAAAAGAAAAACCCAATTGCTCTTATTTTGTAAGAAAGAACTTGGAGAGGAGACTGGATCGAATGAGCGGCAGCACTAGGGGTAATGACTGACGTTTGTCCCCTTTAAGCAGAAATGTCATTAACACCACAATCTTCCCTTAAGACGTCCACTTTCCCCCCTAAGAGGCCTATGCATAGGGAAGAGTACTATATTTCTTTCTTAGGAAAAATGCATTCATTTTAAAGGAATATAAAATATTCCACTTTTGGTGAAGAAAGCCTCAACATTAATTAGGCTTTCAGCTTATTTCTGACGTCTTAAGACTCAGAGCAGTCAAGATTATAAACAGTTCTCTCAACTGTGGCCAATCAAGAAAGACTTCAGTAAGTCTCCCCCTAGAACGTATTCATCAAGAGGAAGGAAAAAAGCTGAGCAGAAATAGATGTGAAAACACTGCAAACAGCACAGTTGAGGAAAGAAGGAACTCCTTAAGGCTGGTAACAATAAATCCTTAACTTTAAAATGATCTCAGGATATATTTCTCAGCTTGAGGTTTAAAGTTTACACACAAAATGGTCAAATTAGTTAAATAAAATAAATGAAAGATGCCTGCTTCATATGCTCTGAAATGTAATTGTGAGAATTGAATGTTCTTATTAGCTTATTAGGACATTCCTTTTTTTCTAATTATCTTTTAACTTACATGTTTTTAAAATATGGTTAACAATATATTTTAAAATACATCATTATGCATATGAGTATAATTGCTTTTCTACTGATATATAATAAGTTGTACAGGCTAAGAATCTGATTATGAATACCATTTAGTAATATTAATTTTATGCAACTACTATAATTTTGGTGTTGTACAGAATAAAAATGGGAAAATAAAATGGTTTGGCTCTTTTGAAAGTGGGTGTACTAGTACATCATCATCCAAAGAACAGTAACATAGAAATAAGAGTGTTTAAGAAAAACACTTCAGTCTTTTAGAATCAACTGTTCCACTTCTGCTTGTTTTCTGTTTCAAGAACCCATTAATTTTTATGTTTGACATCTATATTTTCAATCACTTTTAACTATTTTTCTCTACTCAAATTTTGTTCTCATTTTGGTGTTAAGTGAGCATCTATGGTAAGGGTCCATATGAGAATATATCCATTAAACTATCTAGACAAAGGATAAAAAATGTTCTTGAAATCAAGAATTTGAGGACATATAAGAACATCAAACCACTTGTAAATAATGTGTAGTGTACATTAAACGTTCTTGAAAGTTAGAGACTATGTTTTATTCTTCTCTGTATACCCCCCCAAGGATACTTATTAAATATGAAATTAATATTAATAAAAAATGGGTATAAACAGGTAGTTTTTAGAAACTATATCCATTCAATATCACAAATAAAATACTTCAAAGAATAAAATGGCTTTGGCCAGTGTGGGTCAGTTGGTTGGGCATCGTCCTGTGCAACGAAAGGTTGCTGGTTTGATTCCTGGTTAGGGCACATGCCCAGTTTGCGGGCTTGATCCCCAGTAGAGGGGGTGTGCAGGAGACAGCCAGTCGATGTTTCCCTCTCACACTGATGTTTCTCTCTGTTTCCCTCTCTCTCCCTCTCTTTTCTTCACTCTCTGAAAATCAATAAAAAATATTTTAAAAAATAAATAAAATGATTCTTGCTTGAAAACAAAATGTTATGCTGGCAGCAAAAAGACTTCATATCCAAATAAAGAGCAGAAATCTATTTTTTAAATAATTGTTTTTCAGTCAATATATGAAATCAGATTTTGGGGTGGGGGAACAACTAAATATTGTCCAGTAAAAGCATTAGTTTTGAAAACACAAGATTTCAAAACTGACAATGCTTCTATTCTTTCCCCACACTGGTTAAAAAAATCAATACTTAGTCTTAATTTACAGGTATGAATATATTAAAAAATTTTAAAGCTAATCTAGGAAATAAGTTGTTGACTGATTCTTTCTCTCAAGGCTGCATAAGAAGCTACCCCTGGAAAGAGTTGATAACTCACTGTCCCTCATAGACCCTTCATGATACACAGATTAAAAATCTTGGGTTTACCGGTAGCTCTGTTAAGCAGAAAAGAAGCCTTTATGAGGACTAGCTTCAATCCTTATCAAGAACCTCATTTCATTCTCAGCTAAAAAATAAGACAACTAGGGTTATCTAGTATTCATCACTAGATTGAATGCTTTGAACCACTAAACTTTTATAGCATATTCACTAGAATGTAGCATTATGAGGAAGAGATTTTTATCTGTTCACCACTGTGTCTCTAGTGCCTGTAACAGTACCCAGTACACAAAAGGCATACAATAAATATAGGAGTAGTAGGCCAAAGTAGGCTTACAGTTAATACAATAGTTATAGTATCATAAATACAAAAATACACTGTTTCATGTACTCACAACTGTAAGCCTACTTTTGCCAATCCCTGTATCTGCTAGATAAATGAATTTGGTAGATACCCTTCATTTTGAATTTAATATCCTATATAATAAAAGCCTAATATGCTAAGTGTCTGGTCGTTCAGTCGTCCATTTAACCAATCAAAGAGTAATATGCTAATGATATGCTAAGGTTGCTCAACCGCTCACTATTGACGTGCACTGACCACCAGGGGGCAGACAGTCGACCGGTCAACCAGTCACTATGACATGCACTGACCACCAGGGGGCAGACACTCTGACCGGTAGGTTAGCTTGCTGCTGGGGGACTGAGTGAGATGGGCCAGACACCACGCCCAGGAGCCTCCCGCAGTCCCTCCCCGGCTGGCCAACCTCCCGCATCCCTCCCCAGCCCCGATCATGCACCGGTGAGGTCCCTTGGCCTGGCCTGTGCACTCTCGCAATCTGGGACCCTCAGGGGATGTAGGAGAGCCGTTTCAGCCCAATCCCACAGGCCAGGCCAAGGGACCCCACTGGTGCATGAATTTGTGCACTGGGCCTCTAGTAGTTAATAATAGTCATTCCAATGAGGAAAGGCAGAGGCAGTTTGGGCCAGGGTTCTTAATTACAGGCAACCTTAATACTGGAGGAAGGTTATTAAGAATTTGTGAAGGAGGGGACAGAAGGAATAGTCCAGAATATATGAATCTTCTTTTTCCAGTTTCCTTAAATTTATTTCTCTATTTATTGTGCCTCTTGCTGAGTCCATGCCTGCCTAAAAATTTTTATGTTAGGTAATAAACTCCTCAGAGTTCAACTCCTTGATTGCCTGGATCAATTAAGACATAACTTGATTACCTGCCACTACCCATCAGCTTTATTTCCCAGAATATTCAGGCTTCTGGCTCCTGTATGCTATAACATGGGCTTAGACTTTGGGTTTGTTCTGTTTTTTGGGGGGAAATGAAGTAACAGTTTAATTATCTTAATAAATTAAAATGCCTGCCTCATCACTTCCCTATTTTTGGATTGAATTTTCCTATCCAGTACATGCTTCACCAAGGTACCATCTGTGAAACACCAGCAGCCACCTTACTGGTTTTCAATGTTTGTATGAAAACCAAATACCCTTAATATTTCTTAGTAGAGCTGCTATATGTGCTGATTTAATGAGTAAAATGTGAATTTATTCTAGGCCAGTATTTTTCAAATTCTAATCATGCCTTTTTTTAGTGAGTTATGATATCAACTGAATGGATTCCTAATGTACAGATAGGAACTGAGAATATCAGGGGACATTGTATGTAGAATAACTAATGGTTTTTATTTAACCTTTCCCTTATTTCAATTTTTATGTGTGTGGAAGGTATGCACCACAAAAACACATATACATACAGATACATATACACTTATTCCTATAGGCATTTTTCTATAAACCATATTTTCCTTTCTCACTATGGGTTGTAGTTTAAAAAAGCCACTAACTAAAGCCAAATAAACAGGCACAGTAACTATGATAGAACAGACCTTGTGTTTCAGACTGACAAAAAGAAAGCAAGACAAAAACTGAACAAATGAAACTAACAACAAAAAGATGTTTGTTCCCATTATGTACACACCATAACTCAAGAGGACACAGTAATACAGAACCCAAATAAACACTATTTGCTACTTTAAGTCCTCTGGAGAAATTATTACATCATCCATACTCAATGATTACCATCGTCTCCACACCTTCAACATAAGCTAGAAATCTGCATCGTCTCATTTAAATTCCATAAATTACTGCTAGAGGAGTTAGAGAATATGAAATCCAAACACTACAAAAACTCGTATCTGAAAGAAGGGAAAGCCCTGTATACTGCTTCATCTAGCACAGCGGTTCTCAACCTGTGGGTCGAGACCCCTTTGGCGGTCAAACGACCCTTTCACAGGGATCGCCTAAGACCATCCTGCCTATCAGATATTTACATTACGACTCATAACAGTAGCAACATTACAGTTATGAAGTAGCAACAAAAATAATTTTATGGTTGGGTCACAACATGAGGAAATGTATTTAAAGGGCCAGAAGGTTGAGAACCACTGATGGCAGAATGTGGTTCTAATATTAAAGAGAATACTTTATAAGAACGTGACATTCACTTTCAAACACAAACTCAAAAAGCAATACTGTGCTTTTAAAGTCTCTGCTGTTAATCGCCTAACTCCACATCCCCATTTTTTCTTCAGACTAATCTCACGCAAACTTCTCCTACTTCAGTCTCCTTGTTGGAAAGGAGATTTCTTTAAGTTGAAATAATACATTGTAACATGTTAAAACCTGAGACCAATTGTGTGATAGAACAGAATCTACATAAAGTGATGTGAAAACTTCAATCCAGATGAAAAGAAACATCATTTTATAGTCTGTTACTGTTGTTATTGTGACTTTATCTGTATCTATTTTTGAAATCCAGTATCAAGAGGGTCGTCATTCCCTCTATTCTGCGTGCAACTGCCCTGTGCCTGTAATTTCACCTCCTGCTCAGGGGTTCTCACAGCTCTAGGCTAAATGTGGAGCATGGCTCTGGAGCATCAGCTTTACTCAAAGGTTCTTTTGAGGAGGAATTATTTTTATATAAAAAGCAACTCTATGAACTAGAATGTGAAAGGTGCATTTTTTCAAACAGCATGAATGGATGCTATGCTTGAGGCGGGCTATTTGGGGCACTGCCCCAAAAACTCCCAAGGGGATGCTTGCTTTCTCTCCTCTGCTACTTGGGGTTACTTTAGTGGAAATTTTAGGAAACCACTGCTAAAACATCACTCAACTAGGACTAGTGGTAATGCCTTGGTTATGCTATCAAGTAACAGGAATACTACTTAACAAACTTTACTGAGTGCCTCCTAAGTGCTGAGCAATGCGCTAAGATTGTGGAGATGCATTATAAACATGGAAGAGGCAGGGTTCCTGCCCCACTGTGATGTTTCAGCTCGAAATTGTGGATTTACTTCATTGTCATTATTAAAATACTCTTTACTCTAAAAGCTAAATGTGATACATTGAACAATATTACTCATAACTAGCTTGAAAAGATGACACCTTAGCAAGAGTGAAGGTGTAGTAAGTTAGAGCAGTGGTTCTCAACCTTGGCTGCACATTAGAATCACCTGGGAATCTTTGTGAAATCCTGATTTCTGGGCCTCATCCTCTGGACAGTTCTGTTTCTTTGTGATGGGGTGGAGCCACAACATTAGTAACAAACAGAATTTCCAGAGATGAGGCCCAGAAATCAGGATTTTAAAAAGATTCCCAGGTGATTCTAATGTGCAGCCAAGGTTGAGAACCACTGAATTAGAGCCTCTCTAATTCACACTTGCTTTATCCTGAGGCGCTTTCTAATTCCATCTTGCACAGCTAGCAGCTATTGGTCCCCTAGGCTCTGGTGGCTGGGCTTTCTACTCAGAGTATACTGAACATTCTCTAACTTCTGAGGCCCATGGCCTGAAGCACAGGGAGGGAAGGGACAAAGAGACATACACAGTAAGTCAAGAAAGGAATCTTAGGTATAATCCCTGACTATTCTAGTTCAAACTTATTTTACAGAAGGCTATCACTGTTAAAAGACAAGCATCTCCTCTCCAGTGGCTATTATTTTAACTGCCCCAGCTGCAGAGACCATAAAGAAATAACTACTTGCCCTAGCTGGTTTGGCTCAGTTGATAGAGCGTTGGCCTGTGGACCAAAGGGTATGGGGTTCGATTCTGGTCAAGGGCATGTACCTCAGCTGCAGGCTCCTCCCCCAGCCCCGGCCCTGGTCGGGACATGTGCAGGAGGCAACCAATTAATGTGTTTCTCTCACATTGATATTTCTGCTTTTCCTCTCTTCCACTCTCTAAAAATCAATGGAGAAATATCCTCAGGTGAGGATTAAAAAAAAAAGTAACTACAGGCCACAAAAGCCATTATCTCCACAATGCAAAGAAATTACTCAACAGTTCTCTAAAGGAGAATATTTATCTTGACTTCCTTTCCTGTTTTTCCCAGATTTTGTGCTTTACAATACTTGCCCTAGGCATTCCTCTAAATGAAAAGCAGGTATCTAGCTAGGCTCTCTTGAATAGGAACTATGATCTAATAGTCCCTTTTTCATGAAGACTTGCAATTAGTTCCATTCTTACTAGAGAGGTGAGAATGAGAAGGGGATGCAGAAAAGGAGAAGGATCAACTAGAGCTACTGCAGGGACAGTATCACCCCCGTCCAGAGTAAACTGTGAGTACCAAAAGCATTCCCTACTTATTTCTGCTCACTGTTCCTTCACCATGTTGTAAACTCCCTGAGGACAGGAACACCTTAACTTGATGAGCATGCACATTCCCACTTCAGTCCCTTCTCCCTTAAGATTTTCTTTAAATACTTTTCTGACTAAAAGTAGAAAACAATTAAGATTGTTCCACTTATGTTTTATATTTGACATCAAAATTACTTGCCTAGCCCCACCAGTGTGGCTCAGTGGTTGAGTGTTGACCTATGAACCAGTAGGTCACAGTTCCATTCCTGGTCAGGGCGCATGCCCAGGTTACAGGCTTGATCCCCAGTAGGGGGCATGCAGGAGGAAGCCAATCAATGATTCTCTCTCATAATTGATGTTTCTCTCTCCTCCTCCCTTCCCCTCTCTGAAAGCAATAAAAACAGTAAGTTTTTTTAAACTTACCTAATTTATTTATAAAATTATTTTTAAGATTTAGTCCAAATATTCTATGTGGGGAAAATGCCATTCTACTTTCTAGATATTGTATAGCAAGCATGTCAAACTCAAAGGCTAACACAGCCCAAATAAACAAGGCATGTGGCCCACGGGCCACAAGTTTGACATGCTTATTGTATAGTATTTGAAAAGACTATACTACCATAATTTTTAGCCTGAATTCTCTTATATTAAACTGTATAAACTTCTAGTCCATATTAAATTACTAGTGGCCTGGTGCATGAAATTTGTGTATGGGGGCGGGGGGGGGGGGGGATAGTGTTCCTCAGCCTGGCCTGCATCCTCTCCAATCTGGGGCCCCTTGGGGGATGCAATCCAGGACCACTGGCTCCTAACTGCTCACCTGCCTGCCTGCCTGATCACCCCTAACCACTCTGTCTGCCAGCCTGTTTGCCCCCAACTGCCCCCCCCCCCACTGGCCTTCTAGCCCCCAACTGCCCCCCCATGCTGGCCTGATCACCCCCAACTGCCCTCCCCTCCTGGCCTGATCGCCCCTAACCACTTCTGCCTCGGCCCCGCCACCATGGCTTTGTCCGGAAGGACGTCCGGAAGGTCTCCTGGTCTAATTAGCATATTACCCTTTAATTAGTATAGATTAACAAAAAAGAACACATTTGAAGGAAACAAAATTATATAATAAACTATAACAGTTAATGAAATAATGCTAAACAACTATATATATATATATATATATATATATATATATATATATCTTTTTTATAGAAGACATACTTTTGTTCATACTTTCATAATGAAATATATTTATGAAATATACATTACAGGTAAAGTAAAAGTATAATTAACAGAAAAGATAAACCCACTACATGTGTGCCCCTTGTGCAACCTGGAAACTACTCTGGGTACCCTCTCTCTATCATGAATGGCTTCTTACATAGATTTATTCTGACACTAGTTCTGACTCTACTAAAGGCCCAAGATTCAAATGATTACTGAATAGCAGACAACCTTCCATCAGGAAGCCAGTCAGAAGATATTTAACATTTAAGGTTTCAAGCAGCTAAAGAAGCAGTGTGACACTAATTAAATTAATTTAGCATGTATTCTCTGCCTTTATCAAAACTAAGTGATTATCTTCCATTTTATAAATAAGGGAGCAAGTATGCATGGTAATCCTTGCCAATATCTTTTCAATCTCCAAAAACCAATCTCTGAAAGAATGAAAGAACTATATACTGCTTCATTTAGTAGAATATGGTTCTATATTAAAGAGAATATTAAGACACATTATTTATAATGTACTCTGTGTTCTGAAAAGATTTGGGGTATATACAATATTAAGCTGATCAGTAAAATAGTGGGGTACCAAAGTGACAGGTTATATTATTTATTTAAAGCATACATATCTTTAGTTTTTGTGTGTGTGGTTTTTTTGGTTTTGTTTTTATTTTTCAGAGAGAAAGGAAGAGGGAGAGAGAGAGACAGAAACATCGATGATGAGAGAGAAACATTGATCAGCTGCCTCCTGCACACCCTCTACTGAGGATCGAACCTGAAACCCAGGGATGTGCCTTTGACTGGAATTGAACCTGGGACCCTTCAGTCCGCAGGCCAATGCTCTATCCACTGAGCCAAACCAGCTAGGGCCAGGTTATATTATTTTATCAGGAACTGGAGTTTTGGATTTTTTGGCAGTAAGAATAAGTGTTAAACTTTTTATTAAAGTGTCTATATTAAAAGAATCCTTGTTTTACTCTTATACTTTACTCAATTTTGGAACAAACTACAATTTTTTATCTTTTTGAAAAAGCCCATAAAGACCTGTAAAATCAAAGATGTTCTCCTCTGAATATTATAAAAATATTCTAGATTACACAAATAAAGAAATCAGTAAAAATTCGTATATTTAAACTATAAATCCAAAAATTCACCTTTATCATCAAATATTGGCAAACTATATATAATATACAAACTAGGATTGAGATACTCATAGCTACCTACCATACGTCTTGAGGAAGATTTAAAGTTATGCTGCCTTTGATTTCATCCTGAAAACACATATATCCTAAGGTAGCTAATGTTACATACAAAGTTGTAACAATTAGCATGCCAATGTTCAATGCTTGGGGGAAGCGTTTTGATTCTCTCATTTGATTTTCAAGTGGAAGGACCTAAGAAGAGAGTGCAAATAATACAAATCATTTAAAGCCATCTAGTTTCTTGTCATATATATACAAATTAATCTTTCTGTAGTTTATCTGAAAATCTTTTTCCTTTAAAACACTTATAAATGTTGAAGTATTTTATCACTACAGATTTTTAAACTCTTTAAAAAATTTAAAATCAGTTCTTAGTGGACAAACCTGTTTGTTTAAAAAAATAATAATTTCAACACTTTCTCTTATTAACATTTTACACAACCAAAGTACATTTGTTAACAATTAAGGACCAACACTGGTGCATTTCACTGGATTCTCCACATGTCCTTTTCCTGGTCCAGTGTCCATCCCGCCAAGGACACCCACTGCATTTTGTCACCAGCCTCCTTGCTCTCCTTGGGTCTGTGAGAGTTCCTCAGTCTTTCCTTATTCTTCATTATCTTGATAGTTCTGAAGAATATCAGCTAGGTATTTAGTCTGATGTTTGACTAGACTGGGATTTTAGTTTTAGAAAAGGTTACCATAGGGGTGAAGTGCCCTTCTCATCACACTTGTAATCAACATGAGTTATCACTGGTGAAGTTAATTTTGATCACTTGGTTAAGGCAGTGCTGGCCAGGTTTCTCTGCTTGTAAACGTCTTTTCTTCCCCCCTCATCCTACTCTGTTCCTTGGAAGCAAGTCACTCAAGGCAGCCAGCCCACACTCCAGGGTCTAGGGGGGGATTAAGCTACACCTCCTGCAGAGGGAGCAGTTACATAAATTATTTGGAAATCCCCCTTATTTGATTAAATTATTAAATTATTTAATTTACAATAGTATGGATTCATGTATTTATTTATACTTTGAGTATGAATACAAAACACTGTTATTTATTTTGTTACTTATATTGTTCCAGCTTTGGTCACTGTAAATTCTATCAGGTTGGTTTCTGTGTCCTGTTGACCTGCCTCCATTCTTTTGTTTTTTTGAGCACTTCCATACTTCCTGGCACTACAAGATGCTCCAGACTCATCTTGAATTTCCTTGCTTCAACCCCAGAATCAGCCATTTCTTCACGGAACTTTGGTTCTTTTGTTGAGAATGGTATCTAGAAATCAGGATCTGGGTGCTCGGTGTGCTTATTGCTACTTGGGTATCACTGCTTATGGGGCCTCTCAGCAGACAGTGCTAGAAAACATACGTATAGTAACCCATGTATACACATGTCTATAATTGCTTCTATATTTTTCCATCTGTATCTACTGTCAATTTAGTGAGATGAATAAGTAGTTTTTATTATGTAAAAAAGTAAAGGAAAAGAAAAAAGGCTAATTAAAATGTTAAGTTTTTAGGCAAATCTTCAGAGACTTTGGTCATATGATTTGACCATACTGTAAAGACACTAAGTAACAATAATAGTAATTATTTACTGAGAGCTTACAGTGTACCACACATTTTTCTAAAGGCTTTGCATGTAGCATCTCACATTATCCTCACAATAACCCTGTGCAATAATAACTCTAATATTCCACTTTTCAGATCCATATGGAAATATTAACTGGTTAACAGAAGAGAGGACAGGGAACAACTTGGGTGCTCTCGACATAATTCAGGCCTGAAATAAGGGGCTACCATCAAGAATAGTGCCTGTGAAGCTAGAAAAGGGGGAGGGGAAGAATTAGCATTTAGGAAACCTCCCTCTGTGTCAAGTCTCACTGAATAGATTTGGGGAAACATGGAAGAAGAATCAACATGCCTTAATTACTGACTGGAATGAGGAAATCAGTAACAGTGAAAAGAATTATTCCAATGTTTCAAGCTTCAGCTATTGAAAGTAAAATGAGAGAAATAGGGAAGTGAAAAAGTAAAGCTTAAGAAAGTATGTGTCAAAATCTGGAGTTGTTGAATTTGAGATGTCAGAAAAAAAAACAAAAAACACTTAACTGTAAATATCCAACAGTTAACGAAAGCTTAGTAGGTAAAGACAGACATGAAAATCTGAATGAGACTGCCTGTAACAGTGGTAAGTGGAGCTGCAAGAACTTGTGAGAATTCTCTATAGGAGAATTCAGAAAGCAGAAACCCAAGTGAAATGGTGTAAAATTGTCTTTTACATCTATTTTGTCTGTGGTTCATATTAACAGGTGTTTGTAAGTAGTTTTGCTCCCATAAGAAACCATCAGACTATGAAACATAAGCTACGGAGTAGAGAGCGATAGTCTATTTTCCACAAATCTACACATTCCAGGCTTTTAAAAAACTGGAAGAATCTTGAAAGGAAATATTTAAAGTCTTGAAATCCTCAGGATGCCTGTATCTCCTGGAATTACCCTTATAATGACATTATTTTTCAAAACAAACATAATATGCACAAATCTATGCATATTAGATTTGACAATTTGACTCTTCTTATGAAAGAGTAACACTATAAGAATTTCAATTCACTTCAAGTCATCTAGTCTATACAATATGATGTTTGGGATTTGAATATAATCCAGGCTTGGTAGAGTAAATGGAATATAGATAAAACAAAACTGGCCATGAGTTAATGGTTTTTTAAACTAGGTTATGCTTACATAAAAATTCATCATACTATTCTCTAAATTTTGTATATGTTTGAAATTTTCCATAATAAAATTTTAAAAATCATCTAATATAATGTCCTCATGTTACAGATTAAGATAAAGAGAATTAGAATTTAAGTGATATGTCTAAGAAATGCAAATCATATTCTAGAAATAAATAGAAATATTAAAAACATACATTTTAAATGCAGACTACATAAATCTTTGAGTTGATTTAATATTATAAAAAATAATAAAGACTGAATCCTTACCACTCCTATGCCTTCAAAAGCAAATACAGCAGTACCAAAAAAAAGTGGGTATTTTTTCCAACCAGCCACTATTGGAAGGTTGTGGGGATCTGGCATATTCTGGAGAAAGAAAGAAAAAAATAAGGCACGTTACATCTGTACTTACTTTAAAGAATTTTAAATGGAAGAGCAAAATCACACACTTGCCAGCTTTACAGCAGCAGGTACAGGGTGGGGCAAAGGTAGGTTTACAGTTTGAGTACCCAAAACATATTATTATTGTATTATTTAATTATTGTGTTATTTCCACATGAACAAATGTAAACCTACTTTTGCCCCATCCCATATGCATTACAAAAATGAATAATTCTTCCAATAAGCACTTTAAGCATCCTCTGTTAAATGTAGCCAAGCTGTTAGGATTCCACTGCCAAAGCAGTTGTTTTCCTCATGCCCACACATTCCATCTGAGCTAAATGCTCCTTATTACCTGTTTCCATCTGCAAATCCCAGGCTGTTCACACTGGGTATGGCTCCTACCACAACAGGAAACATATAAGCATACTCAGGGACTGAGAGCCATTTAATCAGTTATCAACTACTATGGATGGTCAACGAAATTCCTTCTCTATTTTCATGGCTCAGTCTCTAAGACACCTGGCTCCAGACTCTGACTTTCTACCTCATCATGCTGTGCTGCTCCCTAGCCCAGGTCCCCCGTTTTCAGTGTGTTAGTCTCTGACCTGAGAGCTGACATGAAGCTTATTACTTGTGCATATACCTTGACTCGGGCTGTGATTACCTGGTCCTGACTCATAGCCTTGTTCCGACTCTCACTATCTGAAAACTTACAAACTGCACATCTTGTTCAAGATCTCTGGCTCCACAATGGCCACTTCTTCCAGCAACCCCAAGTCTCCTAGTCCCTACTCTCCTAGTCCCAACCCTGCTCTCTGCCTTATCTGATTGCAAGGGGAATTTAAGGCCAGGGAAAGAGGATGAAAGAGGATAAGACATTGAAGTGTGAAAGCACACAGGTAATTTGGGAAATAGAGAGGTCTAGAACATTTGAAACTTAGGTAGAATTGTGTGATTAATGGTGATACATGACTAAAAATATAAGCTAGAGTCAGAATAAAAAGGGTATTAAAGTGTTTGTATCATCTGATAACATTAAACTGTTATTCAATGCTCACAATGCCCCTTCTATTTAAGGAACTTCCTTTTCTGCTCCACTAACTCTTCCTCGTTCAGCTAAGGATCATGAACTCCAGGAAGTCTTAAGATATTCCTGCCTGTCCCCTTCCATTTGTACATGCTATAAGAAAGAGCCTACAGGTTTTGGAATTTGGGGGGCGGGGGGAGGGTGAAATATCTATCCATCATAAGAGAATCTGTAATCAATGCTATTGGGAGATTTCAGAATAACTGCTTTGGCAGCAATACGCAAGATGGATTGGGTCAGGAAAGAAAGAGCAAAGAGTCTCCACCTTTCTTGAGTCCTTGGCCCGTCTGAGAGATGAAAGCTGTATAGGTGCCCAGGAGAAAGCACACACATACAGCGAGAAGCTCATTAAATCTTACAAATAATTTCAAGGGATTTGCAGAATCCCTTGAATACATTCTTTTAAGGAAAGTGGGTTAAGAATCCCCAGATTATGAACAATGGAATCAGTTGAGGTTAACTGCACAGTTCCAATAAAGAGGTTACAGACTAATGCAGTGTCAGTGGACTGAAGTGGTAGTAGCAAATAAAGGCTCAGAAGTGAAAGAAAACTATAAAATTACATCTATATCACCATCTCTTATGATTGATTCAAATCTTAAAGGAATAAACAAAACACTAACAAGTTTTTAGGCAGTGTACCAAGGTGTGACCCTAAATCGCACAACTCTAATAGGTGAGTATTACTACCTTTGGAAGCCATACCATAAAGCCCAGAAGCAGTTACCAAGCTTCAATACCAGATCTAACTACGAAGCCTGTAATTTAAACCTCTAGGTCACACATGGGTGCAATCAGCAGTATCCTCTAAAACAGTGGTTCTCAAGCTGTGGGTCGCGACCCCTTTGGGGGTCAAACGACCCTTTCACAGGGGTTGCCTAAGACCATAGGAAAACATATCTACAGTAATAAAAGACAAACATGCAAATTGACCATACCTCCGCTATGCCTTAACCCATGCCCACCAGCCAATCAGAGCGACTATATGCAAATTAACCCAACCAAGATGGCGGCCAGCAGCCATAGAGCTGGAGCGAGCAGGAGGCTTGGTTGCCCCTGTGATGGAGGAAGCCAAGCTTCCCGCCTGCCGTGGCTGGCTCTAAGCTCCACTCAAGGCAACAAAGTTTCAATTATAGAAGGTAAATAAACTCCAGATACCTGCTTTCGGCCGGCCGTGGCCACGGAGCTGGAGCAAGCAGGAGGCTTGGTTGCCCCTGGCAATGGAGGAAGCCAAGCTTCCCGACCCACCCTGGCCAGCTCTGAGCTCCACTGAAGGCTACAAAGTTTCAATTATAGAAGGTAAATAAATCCCAGATTAAAAAAAAAAAAAAGGAGAGGCTTGGAGCTTCCGACACTGGGGGGCTTGGCCAGCCTGAAAACGGCCCTCAGCCCCTCACCCAGACTGGCCAGGCACCCCAGTGCGGACCCCCTACCCTAAAGGGGGTGTGGCCAGCCTGAAAACAGCCATCAACCCCTCACTCAGCCTGGCCAAACCTTCATGGGGTGATGGTCCCCACTGGCGGGGGGGGCTTGACCAGCCTGCAAACAGCCATCAGCCCCTCACCAGGCTTGCCAGGCACTCCAGCGGGACCCCCACCCTGATCCGGGACACCCTTCAGGGCCAAACCAGCCGGCCCCCACCCATGCACCAGGCCTCTATCTTATATAATAAAAGGGTAATATGCAAACTGACCCTAACAGCAGAACGACTGGGAATGACTGGTCACTATGACACACACTGACACCAGGGGGCAGACGCTCAATGCAGGAGCTGCCCCCTGGTGGTCAGTATGCTCCCACATGGGGGAGCTCTGCTCAGCCACAAGCCAGGCTGACGGCTGCCAGTACAGTGGTGGTGGTGGGAGCCCCTCCCGCCTCCTCAGCAGCACTAAGGATGTCCGACTGCAGCTTAGGCCTGCTCCCCGCTGGCAAGTGGACATCCCCCAAGGGCTCCCAGGCTGCCAGAGTGATGTCTGATTGCCAGCTTAGGCCCAATCCCCCGAGGAGCAGGCCTAAGCCAGCAGGTGGTCATCCCCTGAGGGGTCCCAGACTGCGAGAGAGCACAGGCCAGGCTGAGGGACCCCCCCCCAAGTGCACAAATTTTTGTGCACCAGGCCTCTAGTCCTATATAATAAAAAGCTAATATGCAAATAGACCAAAAGGCGGAACAACTGAACAACTGAACTACCAGTTGCTATGATGTGCGCTGACCACCAGGGGATGTGCTCGGAACATGGCGGGCGTTGGCTGCGGCAGGATGGTGGAGGTGAGAGGGGGCGTCAGACCAAAGAGGGGTGCTGGTCGCTGTCATCCAAGCAAGCCTCTGGTGGTTACTGAAAATTCTTTGCTTCCATGCGCCATGGTCCTGCCCGGTGCTCGCACTTGCTGCCAGCACCAGCTCCACTCGTACCTGCTACTGGCGCTGGAGCCCCCGCTCACACCCGCTGCTGGTGCCTAGCACCGGCCCTGACTGCTCAGCGCCATCAGCGGGTGTGAGCAGCGGCTGCCACCCCGATCACCCCTGAGGGCTTCACCTCCCGCTGCTCCTGAGGGGTGCTCGGACAGTAGCTGCTACTCGCACCCAGGTGCAAGTGGGCCAGCGCCATCAGCATGTGGGAGCAGAAGCAGCAGGAGCAGGGCTGCCAGCAGACAGGGGACCAGGGGCCGCAGCCGGAGGGGCTGGGTGGGGGTGCGGAGGATGGGCCGAGACCCACCCCTGTGCCCACCGCAGCCTCACGGTCCACAGTTCCTTTTAAGGTGCATGAATTCATGCACTGAGCTCCTAGTTAAATATATAATTACATATTGTTTTTGTGATTAATCACTATGCTTTAATTATGTTCAATTTGTAACAATGAAAATACATCCTGCATATCAGATATTTACATTACGATTCATAACAGTAGCAAAATTACAGTTATGAAGTAGCAACGAAAATAATTTTATGGTTGGAGGTCACCACAACATGAGGAACTGTATTAAAGGGTCGCGGCGTCAGGAAGGTTGAGAACTACTGCTCTAAAAGGAAAGCAACTTGTTCTGATTATCTCCTGTGTGCCACATGTGAAGCAGGGGTCTTCACACATCACTACTTTTACCTCCAAAGTAAACAAAAAATTTACTTATTAAGAAACATATGACAGTGAAAACTTGTTATACTTACCCTAACAACGTATTGATAAATTATCACAAGACTGACGGCCATGGAAATGTTGGCAAGGAATGAGAGCATGAACAGATTCTTCAGGTCACGAATGAAGACCAAGAGAATTAAAAATGGAAGAAAGCAAAGCATATATATCCTTAGGTCAATACTTCTTCTCTCACATGGATTTGATGAATTGGTGCTATTCAAAACAAGTGCTTTACTCTCCAGGAATCCTTCATGAACCTACACAGGGTTATTAAGAGAATAAGAAAGAGGGTGGGAAAAAATTTCCATCAACTTATAATCATAAAAGAAACTTATGATCTATACACTCAGTGATAAATTCCTTTA
>NW_005871152.1:2182456-2233650 GCF_000147115.1 Myotis lucifugus
AATTTAAGGATATTAAAATAGGACACTCTTCTTTGCAAAATAATTTTTACCATACTGTGAACAGAAAAATGACTAGAAAATGATGAGGGTAGATTTACTAACTCATTTTGAAGCTTTGTGACTAACCATGATGCTTCATGATCCTGCAAAGGCTTAATCTGCTTCTGAGACCATCAGAAGAGGCGGCTTACTGTCTAGAATGGCCACTGGTAGGCTACTTCAGCTTACTTTCTTCACAGCAGAAAGCTCCAAGTGCCTCTTAGAAATGTACAGTAGCCCAAATAAAATTTAGAAATCATAGTAGCTTTAAAACTGTTGTAAAAATCAATTGTTTTTACATGATCATCATATCCATAAGTATTTATTAAGAATCCACTAAATTCATGCATGGCCATATGTTAGACAGTAGATAAATTTTTGTTAAAGAAAAAACCTTCTTTAAGATAAGTCAACTTTACCTTAAAATTTATTCAGCCACTTTTATAAACTAATATTCAGTTTTCAAAAGAGATACAATGATTTATAGGATCCATGTATTACAATGTGTCTCTGATTCAATTAATCACATAACCCAACTCACTAATATAGTAATGAAATGACAGAGAACTTTAAAAACAATTTTAAAAATTCACAGCAGAGACTGATCTTACTATAATTTAAATACCAGTGAAAATCTATTTGCCCCCAACACTGTACCCTCTTTTGAGCATAACTTATCAAGTTTCTGAATACATAAAATTTCAAGAACCAGATTCTATACTAATAAATAGCAAGTATTTTTATTTACTTATTTTTTAAATATATTTATAAATAATATTGATTTCAGAGAGGAAGGGAGAAGGAGAGAGAGATAGAAACATCAATGATGAGAGAATTATTGATCGGCTGCCTCCTGCACACCCCCTACTGGAGATGGAGCCTGCAACCCAGGCATATGCCCTTGGCCAGAATCGAACCTGGGACCCCTCAGTCCGCAGGCTGAAGCTCTATCCACTGAGCCAAGCCAGCTAGGGCGAATAGCAGATATTTTTAATAGAGTACTTTCTATGTATCTATACAGCATCTCATTTAATTCTCAAAACAGCTCTCTGAGGTGGGTGGTAGTATTAATTTCAATTTATAGTTGAGGAAGCTGAGGTTTATGGAGGGTAAAAAAAAGCTTACATAATTTCAAGTCAGTAAGTGTTGGTTGGAGAATTCAAACCTAGGCTTGAGACTCCAGAATCTAGCTTGTAAGAGCTACATGTTGACCTGATAAAATACTGCCGCCCTGCCCAAGTAGCCACCTGGCTTCCCCTCCAACATCTCTCTCTCTACA
Organism: Myotis lucifugus; assembly: GCF_000147115.1. Lineage (NCBI taxonomy): Eukaryota > Metazoa > Chordata > Mammalia > Chiroptera > Vespertilionidae > Myotis > Myotis lucifugus. Next base: position 2,183,775 of record NW_005871152.1, read on the forward strand.
TAGATTAAGTATTAACAGGCCAACAAATTAGAAGTTCAGAACAGATTCTCATGTGATTAACAATTCAAGTGTTAACTTTAATTTTATACTTAATAATCCACAATAAACACCTAAAAATGTACAAATCATCTTCAACTGCAGGGAATGTATCTACTAGTTTTAAATTATATAGGCAATTTCTTACTCATACTGGACTGTAAGGTTACACCATGCACCACTTAAGAAATGTATAGCTTACATTAATCTTGTAAGTGGCCATCAAAACTTTGTATTTTATTTTCTATCATTTGAAATAGAAGCTAAACTGGTAAGCACAATGCTTGGCTCTTAAGAAGATATTTTATTTGTTGACTCAATTTTCTCAGTAGCCAAATTATTTGGAGCCAAATACTTTTGCATCAAAGAAGTAACTCCAATAATCAGATTAGATATTGATCAAAGTTAGGTGCTAACAAGGATAGCTGGCAAGAGAAAAGCAGTTACATAACCAGTTTTAAAAATGTTTTTTTGAATCATGAGGTGCTTGGGAATCTGAAATTAATTCTATCACAAATATCTCATAATTTAGTATTCTTTGGCAGAACAATAATTATAAAAATTTTCAGGATTAAAAAATAAAATAAAAGTGTAGATACATACCTAGAGCAAGATTCAGGTAAACATTTGAGTCCTTTGGTGCCCTCTAGAGACAGAGATTGGCTATCTAATAGGACTTCCTATGATCTCACATGTTTACCAAAATGCAAAACACTGAAATAAATATTATAAAATAAAATTACTAAATTCAGTTGTTTCCAGTTAGAGCTCAAATTGATTAAAAATCACTACTTATTAACTTTTTTTTCAATTATTCAGTAATCTAATGGTTAAAATTTCAAAGCAGGTTATGTTTTTCAGCAAAGCTAAAATCAAAATCAAAGCCATAATACCCTACATTTGTATGCTGCTTGACAGTTTACAAAGGCTTTCACAACCCTTTTGTCAGCTGAACCTCACAATAAGGGAACAAGGGGAGCTTTTATTACTATTCCCATTTTACAAACAAGGAAACTGAGACTTGAGTAGGGATAAGGGGATCTTGCCCAATGAGTGCGTTAAAACTGAGAGAGCAGGGATTTGAATTCAGATCTTTTGACTCTAAAGTCCATACCAAATCTTTTTATTTAATCTAATATCCCTTCCCAACTCTTCATTTCTCATAAGGCCCATATATACTATTTCATCTCTCTGAAATGTTCTAGAGTATCTTAGAGTAAGAACCAAGAGGAGCTATAACCACAATGGACTAAATCATGGCGAGCACTATGGCTTTTTCACCCCCCAATTGTCCACGGTGGTGTAATGAGACAGCCATATAGCAGCTGCAGAGCAGGAGGTTCACACATCTGTATAGCAACTAAACCCTTACTTCTTTAGTTTGATGAAATACTACACTTTCAATTTTATGTGGATTAAGGCGGTAATAATCTTACCATTTTTAACTGTAACAGTAATAGTAATTGATAAGGTTTGATCAACCTGAGTGTTGGTAAAGTTTGATCAAACTACCAGAGACTGCTATCAGATGTAAGAGAGCACCTCTGGAGAGAGTGGAAATCTCTGATGCTGCTGTTTCAGTGACCATCTGTCTGCTGTGCGGAGGTGACATGTTCATCATTCCTTTCCATTTTTCTCAAGTCTCAATGAACGTCTTTTTCCATGTTGCCCGTTATTTCTCACAAGGCCTTTCATCTTTCTATCCATAACAGGCATTCTTCTTACCTCCCAGAGCATCACTTTTCTACCTGGTGTTCTAGCACACGTGCAAATGAGTTAATTTCTTCTATTTACCTTTGGAAGCAACTGATAGTATTTTGTAGGAGAACGTCACCAATCCTAAGCTTCAGATATTCATTTTATGTACTTTATATACTCTTTATGTCACACACACACACACACACACACACAAAACTAAAATCAGACAGTGTTCTGTCCAGTGATGAGCAATGAATATACTGGGTGGCAGCTGTGTCAGACTTAAATTTCAACCTAATTTATATGACTTAGGGCACATTACTCACATATGGCAAGACTCAGTTTCCTCATTCATAAAATGAGCATAGTATTTACATTATATTACAGAGTAGTTGTAAAGATTAAATGATATAGCTTATAAATATAAAATTATAAGGCATCATTAGCATTATTCATAAATTCAAATCAAGCTTTTTGGTTGCTCTCTTAGGAGATAATAAAAAAGATACAGTATACTACCATGTTGCACAATCCTAGAAAGGCATCATTTCCATTGTATTCTACATAAATGATTGGTAAGATGATATGTCTTATCAGTTCTTGACAATAAATAGCCTCTCAACTGAGTTAGTAGTCCTAGAAAATTGCAACTTGTGAAGTTAACTACTTGCAAAATTAAAAGTACATCATCTATAATGAGTAATGCTAATGAAAGCATCAATTCTCTCTTTTATAAAAGGGGGTTTGATTCAATAAGCCTTTCCAACAATAGAAATCTAAGCCAGTGGCTTTAGCAAACTATGGCCCAAAGACCAAATCCAGCCTATTTTTGCAAATACAATTTTATTGAAATACAGCCATATCTATTTGCTTATGTAGTGTTGTTTACGGCTGAGTTGAGACAAAGGCCATATGGCCAGCAACACTGAAAATACTTATTATCTGGCCTTTTACAGAAAAGTGTGCCAATCCCTGGTCTAAATATAAAATATTCTTTTTTTTCTGGTGGTTTACTGTTTATTATTCTGTTCCTCCCCAGTTCCTCCTGCATGTAGGGGGCTCAAAATGTTAATGAAAAGATTCGTTATGATTTGGTATATGAAGTAAATCTTCTCTTCCATCCCACTTGCTTACTTATACTATATGACACATTTATCAGTTCTTTTCTTTTTTTTTTTGTCAAACTACAGCGGGAAGGCTGGGGAGGGTTGGGGGGTGGGAAGGGGGTAAGAGATCAACCGAAGGACTTGTATGCATGAATATAAGCATAACCAATGGACATAAGACACTGGGGGGTATGGGAGGCCAGGGGACTGTCAAGGGGGGGAAAAAGAAGGAGAATATGTAATACTCTTTGTAATACTTTAAGCAATAATATATAAATAAAATAAAAAAATAAAGTATTCTTTATACTTAGAAAAATGAATCAGATATACTTATATGTATACATACGGGTTCTTTAGAAAACAGTCACATTATAATTTTGCATTAAAATACCTAGAAGACAAGTACTACATATTACTATGTAAAATGCCTAGTATTGCACCATACACATGTGGATAATAAATTCTATTAATTAAAATAAAGAAAGAGCAGGGTGTAATGTAGGAATAATAAAGGCAAACTACCAGTGAAAGCACATACAGAAATGTGCTCTGTCACTGTTTTGATAGAGGAGCTTTTTATTTCAGTGCTTTGCATATTTGTTCAAATCGACAGTCCCTATTAAAACTGCAAACCACTTCCTCTTGAAGCAAATATTTACATATGGAGAAAATTAAAAAACACTGTACACTTCTGGACATAGCATCTTTTTAGACCATGGCAATAATTGTTGCATTTTAGTAATGTCCACTTTTGTACTTCACTCTTTAGGCCGCCGGCTAAAGCCTTATATATGTCTTTATAAAACATCAACGTAAAGAATATGCTCCTGAACATCTGTGTACCTAAAATTTGAGTAGCTAAGACTCAGTAAATTGTGCCTGCGAACAAGCATTATTGATATAATGATAAGAAAAGTAAGATCAGCAATAGCAGAAATCCAACTAAAGAAAAATCTACAAAGAAACATAATTAATGAAAGAAACACATTTGCATATTTGGCCATGGCTTACTCAGAGGAAACATGATGCTATAATTATGGCATTGGAAGAAAATGATTTCAATAACTGGAGAAAAATACTTACTTGTTTCACATTTTCAGCTAAGAAGACAATATAAACACTACAGAATCCCAGCTGTGTTATCACCAGAAAAAAGTCAACCACACTCCTAAAAAGACAAACCCACAAATGATTATTAATAAGAGCTGCTGAAATATCAATATATATTTTCTTTTTAACTACTTAAAAACATTATAATAGTGTATATTCTTTTCACATCCTTAAAATAAAAATTAAAATATTTATTTTCTATAAAAAGCATACTGTTATGATCAGTATATCACTACAATTATTACTGAGCAAAAGAATGTTTCATTAAGTTAAAAGGCCAAAATTTTCCCATCACTTATTTCTGAAATTCAACAGTTTGTGAGTATATACTTATAAAATAATTTAATGAAAACATTTCTTCTTTTAGATTAAGCACAACTCTTCTACTTCTCAAGATATTTTTCAGATTAACCCAGTGTATTTCCCAAGCCTCCCAGCTTCATGTCATTTGCAAATATCATGAGCATACTCTCTACTATCAAATCACTAATAATATGGAATAGGAGAGGACTAAGGGCATGGCCCTAATCATGCCATCGGAGACCTCTTCAATAGCTTAGCTCTGTTCTTATTTTCTAAAGAGATATCTATAAAATTCCAGCTACACAAAATAGTGTAGGAGGAAGGGAAAGGGATATCACCAAATTAGCATTCTTTGGGTATGGCAGTTGATCAAGTCACAAATTTGTCTACATGTTAATATATAGCCCATACTTCTCAATCTTTTTCATCCTCACCCGAGGATATTTTTATTGATTTTAGAGAGAGAGGAAGGCGGGGGGGAGGGACATCAACGTGGGAGAGAAACATCAATCAGTTGCCTCCTGTATGTGCCCCAACTGGGGATCAAACTGGCAACTTATGTATGCATCCTGAGCAGGATTCAAACCCACAACCTTTTTGGTGTACAGGACAACACTCAACCAACTGAACCACTAGGCCAGGCAATATTCTCAATTTTGTTCTGGGAACAATAAGTGACTACAATAGCATCTCATCTGACCATCAATGTCAAGCTGTCAAATAATCTGGTCTACCAATCTACAGATCCTCCTTCTGCCATTTGAAACTAAAAGAGCCCTTGCCTGTATCTTCATTCTGGCCCTATCTCTACAGTTGTCCATGGTTCTTCAGGTACCTCTTTTGGAAGTAATCTTGGTACCCTGAAATGAATTCAAGTTTCTTCTAAGGAATTACATTTAAGTATTCCCCTTAAGGTCTCTTCATTCATCTTTGACTTTAGTATCCCACCAATAATCATTCCAACCACTTCTATGTGAAGCCATTCTTTTGATAGAAAAAACAGACACAGCTGCCTCTGGACTGGAGCAGGAGGAAGAAGATACAATTTGGGGGGCAAATCCGTAGGGCCTGAAACTGTTTTCTTCCTTTTCCTACTCAGCATATCAAGAACTCTCAGCAGCTCATAAATACATCTAAACCCCTGAAAATCCCTAGAAAGGCCACATTTAACCATAAACCATTAACACTATTCTTTTTATTCTTTTAATTTTCACTGCACATATCATTTGTACCACACTTTGCATTTTGTTGATCACCTATGCTTATTTTTCCAGGGCTGTATTCATCTCACTTTGATTAGCCATGTCCACCAATGATAGAGTTATATTTAACCAGTAAGATAAGAATATCCTAAAATGCATACTTCAGATGTCTTCTAAGCATGTAGCTAAACAGCATAATTTTGTTTGAAATAATGAGATCACAACTTTTTTCTTTTCCTTGAAAAATGAATGAACATGATTATATCATACTAGAGGCCCGATGCATGAAATTCGTGCAAGAGTAGGCCTTCCTTCCCCCAGCTGCCGGCACCGGCTTCCCTCTGGCACCCGGGACCTGGGCTTCCCTCGCAGCCCCAGCTTAATCCGGAAGGACATCTGGTCTAATTAGCATACTATGCTTTTATTAGTATAGAACAGGGGTCCTCAAACTTTTTAAACAGGGGGCCAGTTCACTGTCCCTCAGACCGTTGGAGGGCTGAACTATAGTTTAAAAAAAAATTATGAACAAATTCCTATGCACACAGCGGCGGCAAAAACACCCGGTGGGCCGGATAAATGTTTTCGGCAGGCCGCATGTGGCCCGCGGGCCATAGTTTGAGGACCCCTGGTATAGAAGTTTGCCAGGTGCTTCATAAATATTATTTAAACTACTGTAGTAAGCTTGTGAAGCAAGTATTATTATAAACTCATTTGATAGTGAGAAAACTAAAACAAAATAATTTGTCCAGGGTCATAAAATTGAAAAATGGTAGAGTTGAGATCTGATCCCAAGTCTGTCTAACTTTAAAGATTATGTTTATTCCCCCAACTTTATCATACTTTTATTCATGTATAAATTAACAGCATTTATAGGTTAAAATACTTAAAATTAATGTAATTTCAATAACCAGATATTAATAATATAGCAAGCACTTACCGTCCCCATGCTGCTTGCTTCTGAAGACAACTCCAAGGACTTACTTCCATAGCAAAGCTCACAGTGTCACTATAGCCTAATGTTGACTTTTTAAACCTGTAATGTAATGACATACATGTATGTGAAAAAAAAAAAAATTCCAGTAGGTTCATAAATCCTTCCCTTTAAAAGACATCAAATAAATGGGAATTAATGACTCTAAGGCTATTCCCTGACAGTTTTTTTGAAATTTCAAGATCTGCATAAAGTATGTCTCATGAAATTTAAAAATTTTATCTGTCCTTATTACCAATATATTAGTTTTATCTACTGTTGAAGTTTATATATTTGTAGAATTCATATAACAATAGTTGTGCTTCACAGATTTAAATATTTCAATTACCTAAAAACATTGTTCATGCTTAAATTATTCCATTCTTAGAATAGCATTACTTAATACATCTGTACAGGGCTTTACAATATATTTTCACATAACCTATCTTCTTTAATCCTCAAAGTAGCCCCATGAGGTAGGTATTATTTCCCCAAGTCCTCTTTCCCACTTTTCTTTCAAGTATACATTGTTATTTAAAAATCATAAATGACTTGCCCACAGTTTTAAGAACATTTAAAACAACAAGAGTTAAAGATTAGAATATTAGTTTACTATTCCTAGCCAATTTGGCTCAGTCAAGGGCCATGTTGTAGGCTCGATCTACAGCCCCATTAAGGCACGTGCAGGAGACAAGCAATCAACATGTCACTTTCACACTGTGTGTCTCTCCCCGTACCTTCCAATCTCTCTCTAAATAATAAAAAAAAAATCAATGGAAAAATACCCTTGGGTGAGGATTAACAACTATAACAAAGAATTTTAGTTTACTAGAATAGACAATATTTATTTTTTAAAAGTGGTCCATTGTAAAGTAGAAGCATTTCATGATAAAAGATAAAGAAAAAGAATATTATTTTATGGACTATCTACCAATCCACATATCAGCAAAGAACACTAAAGTCACTATACCCCAAACTGAATTACTAACAAATTGGAGATCATTACACTATAACTAAAAACAGTACTGCTTCCTCCATTTCCCCATATATCTTTCCTGATTTTCTCATTTACACTAAATAAAAGAAACCATTCTACGACTGATAGGGCAATATATTTATTTAATTTATTTTGAGAGAGAGAGAGAAAGAGAGAAACATCAATTTGTTGTTCCACTTATTTATGCATTCATTGATTGCTTCTTGTATGTGCCCTGACTGGAAATTGAACCTGCAACCTTGGTGTGTCAGGATGACACTATAACTAACTGAGCTACCCAGCCAAGGCCAATAAGGCTATATTTCACTTTATCGTTTTTTGTTAATCATCACCTGAATATATTTTTTCCACTGATAATTAGAGAGAGTGGAAGGGAAAGAAGGAAGGGGAGGGGGGAGAAGGAGGGGGAGGAAAAAGGGAAGGAGATGGGGAGAGAGAGCATAAGAAAGAGAAACAACGATGTGAGAGAGACACATTGATTGGTTGCCTCCCACAAGAGCCCCAACCAGGGCTGGGGATCGAACCTACAACCCAGGTACATGTCCTTGAAATCGGGTCCACAAGCGTTTGGTGCGTGGGCCTTTGCTCTAACCACTATACAACATGGGCTAGAGCAAGGCTATATTTTAAAATAAGTAAATATATTCTGACCAGATTTCAACCATATGAAATGCTACCATTTTCCAAATTCATTATCTTAAACTTGTCTATATAATAGATTACAGGAAATACAACTGCTAGTTGAAAAGCAGTGTAGAAATGTAAGACTATCTATTGTTTTAAATAATTACACAGCTTCAAAATAAATAGACTTAATGAATCCACATTTACCTCTGACAGAGAAAGTGACTGCAACGCACCAAAATGTGCATACAGTGAACAGAAATAATTCCTATAAACACAAGGCTGATTGGTCCAAGCTGTAGGGGAAAAATTAAAAGGTTGACATATTTAAGTTTAACAAAATTTAAGTTGCCTTATAAGCAATAAGACAACAAACTATGCATTTGCCAATAAATATTTGTTGGACAAAATGATTAAATATTTTTAATGGAAAAACTAATAAACTGGATATAGAAAGAATTCCAGTAATACTTAAATTACCACATATAATTCCATCTTATCAACTTGGCTGTCTAAACCTATGAATAGAGTATAGCTAGATATGCAACAAAGTAGGACGGAATACATATTATTTAACATGAGACAGCAAGTCTATCACTACCAGTGCCCCACCAAAATAATTACATGCAACTATGAATCATTATCTAAAACAGCGGTCGCCAACCTTTCGGACCTCACAGACCACCAGTGATCTGCAGACCACCTGTTGGCGACCGCTGAATGACTAAAATAGCACTCTTATCTATCTGGGATTGTGGGCAATCCATTTCTTCTATAGACTGCTTATTGAGCACTTACTATGTGTGAGGAACTGTGCCTAGAAAATAACTATTTGAAAAAGTGGTACATAAACTTCAAGTATTTATTACTAAAATTAAAGTTATTCTTGGGTTGCTGAGACACAGACAAAATATTGCCAAAGTTCATTTTATAATTAGAAAATTTTAAGTTTCTCTAAATTAGAGTGAACAAAGTCAAATGCAGAGAAAGATGATATTAAAATTGTTTTTTAGAAAACTAGTCATTTAAAAAAGGGTTAAATATAATTTCATTACTTCTTAAGTGAATTCTCTCCTATCTAGAGTCTCTGCAACAACTATAATAATTGGTTCTAAGACTTAAATATTTGTTTTCAAAACATGTTATTCCTTTTAACTATTGTTCTTGAAATCTGAAAACTACATATTTTATTCTGAATCTAAAAAACTATAAGTTCACTAATATCTTCTCTATAAATAAATGTGCTGACATGTGTACACTGCTTACTAGTAAATCACTGAAAATCCAAGAATAATAAGATATAAACATACCTGTAAACTCAAATACTAGTTTAGGATCTTTCTGTCAAATAATACATATTACTAATTAAGTAGAAATGAAAAGAGTAATTAACTGTCATTTTTGGTTAGATACTATTATCATAATTGGCATAACTTTATCAATACAATGGCTGAATGATTATTTATCACCTGACCATGTTTTAGTTGACTAGGTCAGATGTTAATTTGTGGTAATCTTTGCTGTAAATGAAGACTGATAGCTGTGTGGTAACTACAGAGCACAATGATAATCTTACCACGATGCCTGCATTTTTTATGGCCAATGGAAGTCCTAAAAGGCCAGTTCCAATATTTCCTTTAAGAAGATGCATAAGAGTTTGTACAAATCTGAAAAGTGAAAGTTGTAAGATTTAAACATTTTAGAACAAAAGCTATTAAAATCACATGATCATGGTTTTAGCATTAGGAGATAACTAAAAATTAATCTAGGCAAGGAATCAACATTTCCATTCAACCAGAAGTTAAATGGGCCAGAAGTCATATTTGGTTCAAGTCCCATCTTTGCCATTTAAAAGTAAAATACAACTGACTGAATTTTTTAATAGTGGTTTTAATTTATTTTCCAAAAAAAAAGAGTTCTCAACACTACCTAAGAACTTGACCAGATAAATAAAATAAAGAATAAAAATACAATAAAAGTAAAATACCTAGGATTATTATGGAGACTAAGTGAGATATTTAAGTAAAATTATTTTTGTACATATCTATAATAATAAAAGCATAATATGCTAATTAGACCAGATGTCCTTCTGGATGTCCTTCCTTCCAGACAAAGCCACAGCAGGCGGGGGCCAAGGCAGAGGCGGCAGAGGCCCCCAGCTGTGGCGGCAGGCAGGGGCCGGGGCCAAGGCCCTTACACAAATTTCATGCATTGGGCCTCTAGTTAAAGTAATAAAGAAAAGGTAATTTTCTCATAAGACTCTTTGCTGCTATAATATTCAGAACAATACTGAAGATTATATAGCTAGGTTGGTAAGATAGCAATTTACTGACATTGTCTATGTAATTATGGTACTAAACATATTTGATCTATGATCTATGATGAACATAAGAGGAAGTTAATTAAAAGAAAAAACATACAAGTTTTAAAACAATGTGTATCATCAGGTAAGATAAAAACTGGTTAACTTTTAGACTATGAACTCCCTAAGGCAGTGGTCGGCAAATTGCGGCTCACGAGCCACATGTGGCTCTTTGGCCCCTTGAGTGTGGCTCTTCCACAAAATACCGACTTCTGCGCATGGGCCACGAAGTTTCAATCGCACTGTACGTGCGCGCCCGCACGTGGTATTTTGTGGAAGAGCCACACTCAAGGGGCCAAAGAGCAGCATGTGGCTCGCGAGCCGCAGTTTGCCCACCACTGCCCTAAGGGGTTTCACCTAAGAAAAGTTTCCTCTTAACAGGCATTTGAAGGAGGTCTCTTGACCAAGAAAAAAATAAACTAGGAAGACTAGCACAAACTTTAAACTTAGAAAATAAAAATGCTTAAAATTTTTTAGTTTATGCTATTCTTTTCTTATCAATTAAAACATTACTTTGCTAAATCATTAATTACTCCTAGAATAAGAACTCACTCAAATCTATTAATGATAAAATAAGAAAAGTTTTAAAAAGTTCAACTGCATAACGAAGGGTTTACTACCTACCTCCCACGATCTAACTCCTATTTCAGAAGCAACTTCTCTTAAAATTTATATCCTCTCAATCAGATCTTCCTTCAAGATCCATAACCTTTGATATGTATCATCATTGGAGTAATTCCTATACACTACTCTGTAATTTAGATGTAGTTGTTCTTTCCCAAATAGACTATCAACACCTTAAGGGCGGGAACTATGTCTTATCCATCTTTGTCTTCTGTACTATCTAGTAGGGCCCCTCGCCCATAGAAGATTACCAAGTATATACTGAATGAAAAGGAGACATGTAACCATAACACTTACGAAATGCCCTCTTGATCATCAAGCTGGTAATGCTTCTGAACAGGTAGGAGCTCTTGCTCATGTTCTTCATCTGATGTCCCATCAAAATTCTGCTCATTTATTAAGGGCCTCATTACATCCATATCTTTAAAGAGAAAAACAAAGAACTCCACTATTATTTTTAAAAGTGGGATAAAGCTAGTATAAATTAATTTTTAAGTAGTATATACCACTGGTACTCATCTTTACTATTTCTACCATAAGTTAATGCACATTAATATCCTGAGTTTTAGTACAGCGGGGCCTTGACTTACGAGTTTAATTCATTCCGTGACGGAGCTCGTAACTCAAATTACTCGTATGTCAAATCATAAAGTGAACGAGTGAGACACGTGATGCTGGGCTGATGTTGTGGCATTCACTGTGACGTTCGCTGTGCCAACTAGCGGTGGGGTATCTGAAGCTGGCTCGTAACCCAAATTTTAGCTCGCAACTCAAAGTAAAAAATCGGCCAAGAGACAGCTCGTATCTCGAAAAACTCGTTAGTCGGGACACTCGTAAGTCAAGGCCCCACTGTATATTTAAAAATAAACAACTAGACTTATTTGCTGGACATTTTGTTTGGACTAAGCAGTGCAAAATGAAAAGCATAAGTATTCAATGCAAAATGTTTTCTGCTTTGTCTACATGAGGTTTACAGTAAAGGTCATAGAATTATGAAAAATGTGAAGAATAACGAAATGAATTTTTATCTCGTTAGCTGCAAATCATACTATATATACAACTAATCATATTTTTAAATACTTAAAATTATAAGTCCATTCCAACCATTACATTTTTAGAACCAAAATTTGCACTTATATATATAGCAATTTTTAGCATGATTTTGCTCCTTTCAGGGAGAAAAGCAACACTAGCCATCACTTTCTGTCCTGTTCTAGTAAAATTTACTAAATTCAGATTTATTGAGATGACTGATATGCATTAGTAAAGTCTGAAGTACAGGATAGTTTAAGGACATGAAAGTTTGTTCCATTCAAATACAATAAACCTACATAACAAAGAGCTGAGGCAAACAAAATGATTTAGTTGGGAATGACTGACATAACTTTTAAAACTTTTTATTTTTGAATACTTTCAAATTTACATTAAATTTTCAAGAATAGTACAAAACTTCTACAGACACCAATTTTTAACACCTTTCCTATCAGTTAGTAGAGAATGCATACAAGTAAAATTGACCATTACTAGTATAAAACGATGTGTTAAAAACTCTGTTATAGGGGGATTGTAGGATGCTCTGGGACACTTAGGAGAGAGACTTGAGCCTGATTTGGGGTTAAGGAAGGTTGAGCCTGTAATTTTACATAGGATAGTCACTGAGAAAGTGTGATTTTAAAGAAGACCTGAGGAGGGGTGAGAGTGGACACTGTAGCTATCTCAGAGAAGAGCAATCAGGCAGTGGGAACAACAAAGGCAGAGGCTCTAGCGATGTGGAGAGTCTGGTGTGTTTAAGTAGGAAGGAGGCCAGAGTAGCCAGAGAGGGGCAAGCAAGGGGAGTGCAGTGGGAGAGGAGATCAGAGCACTACAAAGAGCTGACAGCATACAGCCTTGTAGACCACACCAATGGACATGAAGGCCACTAGAGCAGTGTTGACCAGCAGACATACAATGTGAGCCACAAACATAATTTAAATTTTCTAATAACCATATTTCTTAAAAAAGGAAAACAGCAACAAGTGAAATTAGTAATGTATTTTATTTAATCCAATATATCTAAAGTATTATCATTTCAACATGTAATTAACATAAAAGATTATTAACAAGATATTTTACACTCTATTTTTCATACTAAGTCCTGGAAATCCAGTGTATATTTTATATATACAGTCTATTTTAATTTGGACAAACCACATTTCAAATGCATATATGGCTAAAGGCTACCATACTAGACAACACCACAGTAGAGAGTTTTGTGCAGAGGAATGACATGATCTGATTATATTTTAACCAGGATTTTTCTGGGCCTATCTCTGCATTGTGTCAAATGAGAGTAATAACTTCTATCTCACAGGGTTTCACGATAATGAAATGAGATCATGTATATGAAGCATGGAGCCTAGCCCCTGGCACATAGTAATCAATAACTACTAGTTTCCCCCCCTTCTAATAAAATGATGTATTAGAAGCAAATTATGCTACATAGAATTTTTAAATGTTTAAATGTAAAGCTTTGACAAGAAATTAATTTACTAATAATAGTAATTCTGAGCATTTATGAGCTAATACTGAATCTACAAAGATAAACAAAATGTGTTATGCCAGCCAGAAAGAAATAGATAATAGTAAAGGAGACAAATATTTTAAAAACCTAACATAATAAAAGCTTTAACAGTTAAAACATGTGAAATAAAATCACACAAACTAATTAAAAATCATAAAATCCAATTTGCATTATACATAAAGTCTATTATTTGCCAATGTCGTGCTGTAGTTTTTGGCCAAGTGCTGAATTGAAAACCTCTGAAAAATGCTATGTGATTACTGTAAGTAAAAGTTAACACTACTTTATAAAATACTATTAAACAATGGATGTCAAGCTACCTAGACCTAATTATTTCTATTTATACATGGAAAACTTATAAATGGACATAGCTTTAGTCAGTATTATACACTATACTTTATACCCATATGTATACATTAGTGGTGCATACAATTGGAACATTCTTAAATTATGTAGTGCTTCTATGCTGTCTTATATTGTACAGACAATTATTTCAACCTCAATTTCCTAAAGTCAAGCTAAATTTCCAGTTTTAATCAGAAAAATCACAATTTAGTAATATGTATTGAAACCTTAAAATGTTTATCCTTTTCACCTGATAATTCCACTTCTGAAAAGCTAGTATATGGAGAAAAGAATTTCTGCACGAAGATGTTAATTGAAACATAACTTATGTTAAATATTTGGAAACAATCTAAATGTGCAACAATCAGGAAATTGCTAAATTAACTACACAGTGCATCCACTATGTAAAGTATTACAATATCACTAAATTATGGTTTTGAAGTCTCAGTAAAACAGGCAAAAGTGTACCATATGCTGAGTGGGAAAGAGCTGAATAATTACAGCATGAGTACAATAATGTTTTGTTTGTTTTATTTTTTGAAGATTATTTTTGCTGGATACAGAATTCTAGGTTGGCAGAATTGTTTTCAGCATTTTAAAATGATTCATTTCTTGTCTTCTAGCATCCATTGGATAATGTTTTAAGACAGGAAATATATCAAAATGCTAATAAGTTAACAAGGATCTCAAATGGACAATGAGATCCTAAGTATATTTTTCTATTTTTCTCTGGAAAATGTAAAAAAAAAAAAAAAAGAAGAAGTAATAAATTCGGCTACTTTTATAACACCAAAATAAAGGAAATAATTTACTTATATTTTGGCAATGGACAAATGAAAAGAAAGTAAAAAATAGTTTATTTAAAATAATATAATATTGCCACTAAATCTGTAAACTAGTATCTATATAAGATGGGAACAGTAACCATTTTACTCACTTCTGAGGTGGAGAAATACGCACAGCAAGAAAACTTCCAGAGGTCCCCATAGTCTATGAAATGAAATGCAGACCTTACACTATTTATAAAGCTTAAGGAAACCTGTATCTTAACTCCTCCACCAGTGCTTTCACGCGTGATTTTTAAAATTCCTTTTTAAATGAAATATTTGGTCACTGTATGTAGACAATCAGGAAATATATAGATAAGCATCATTTTTGTAATTAAAATTACCGCACCCCCTAGAACAGAGGTGGGCAACCCCTGTGACGCGTGTCAAACATGGCACGCCAGTAACTTTTGCTGGCACGCAAAACCCTCTTATAATCTTCCATTTACAATTTTTTTCTTAATATCGACTTTTTATTTTTCAGATAAATTCAGTGTAGGTGCATCTTAGATAAATAATTTTACATAACAAGTTATCTTAAAGACCATAGACATGGATTGATGAGAGAGGGGAAGAGCAATTTCTATGCCTCTGCCTTAACTCTCCCTGCCTTCCTAGATCCGACCAGTGTTTTGGTTTCATCCACATACGCTTGTGAATCTTTGTTCTCAGTGATGAATTTTGTTAAGTCTCGTAATAGGAGTAGCCTGACTGATGAAAGTAGTAGCTCGTGCATATCTCTGAAGGTCACGAAATATAAACCTGATGTAAAATCTCTGTCATCAGTGATGCAGCAGCAAAAGTCTCATTGATAATATCAAACGGAGTCATAAAGTTTTCTGTCGGACTATCAGTGTGCATGTATACATTAAAAAATAAATGTATTTTTCATCATCATATACTGTGTTTTTGTCGCTCGAATGAATTTTATTATTTTTTCAAGGTTCTTCACATAGGTACACCTTAAGAGTTATCAAGTAGGCGTAACATGTTCTCAAAAAATTAGGGTTGGCACGCAGAAGAATTTTGAGTCAGAGATTTTGCTGGTTTGGGCACGCACTCACAAAAAGGTTGCCCACCCCTGTCCTAGTTCATAGATCAGGCAACACTCAGTCACTGAGCCGGTCAGGCTGTGCATTTTTAAGGATAAATCATTATAGTACTCTTACCAACAATGCATGAGGATGCACATTTCCCCACATACTCACCTAGATAGGTTATTGATGAATTTAAAAGTCAAATAATGTTGTAGAATTATGCCCCTGAAACCTGTGTAATTTTGTTAATCAGTGTCATCCCAATAAATTCAATAAAAAGAAAAAAGAAAAGTCAGAGAAACCTGGGTTCATATCTGGGTTATGCCATTAATGAACTTAAATTATTTTATCTATAAAATGGGGATAACAGTAGCACCTACCTCACCCCACTGTTGTGAGGATTAAAGAAGATAATGCATATATGTAAAGCACTTACTTAACACACTATGCGATCCACAGCAAACATTCAATAAAATGCTGAGTTTATTTCTACCATTATTATGACTTAAAAGATATCAAACTGAAGTGCCCTGCACATTATTACAGGAATGTCAACCAACTAGTTACTGCAATAAAGTGTTTCTTTAAAACTCAATTTCTTTTTTAATCATTTAGCATCAAATTAAAATATCCCTAAATACTAGTATAATGCATTTAACTAAGAGGAACAATATCTTTACCTTTGTTTTCCCTTTGGCAGCTGGAAACCATAAGGGTGTTGTACATTCCCTGGCTGGCGGTGATGTGTACACACAGCGCACCCCGCCCCCCGCGCACACGGAGAAAGGGTGGCTGAGCTGCTGCTCCGACTGACTCGTAACCAAGGGAACACAGTAAATCCTAATCAAGGCCTTCAGTGGGGTTAGCCACGTATACGCAAACAGTTCCAATTAAAAAGGTAAATACAGTGGGGGCCTTGACTTACGAGTGTCCCGACTAACGAGTTTTTTGAGATACCAGCTGTCTCTCGGCTGATTTTTTGCATTGAGTTGACAGAGTAATTTGAGTTAAGGAGCTCCTTAAGGAGCTCGGTCTCTGAACGAATTAAACTCGTAAGTCAAGGCCCCACTGTAATTATGGAAGGAAATGCCTGTTCTTTCTTCATCCTGATAAAATTTAAACATAATTGCTTCCAAGACTCCTGACTACAGGTGCTCCGCGACCCTACCTTATCTGCATATTCTCCCCACCTGATGTGAAACTGCTCATCCTTGAATGTAGGTAACTAACTAGAACTGCGGACGCTTGGCTGCCTATGTAAACATCCCCTTCTTGGAACTCTTCCCCGGCAACAGAGCCCAAATAAACATATCTTTCCTTAAATCTACAAAGGTTCCTATCTTCTCTTGGTTGAACACACACACACACCCCTGACGCCTTCGTAGACCCTCACATGGAGTCAGTAACCTCCTGAGCCTCAGCTTGTCTCGGGGAGGGTTTGCCTTGCTGGGTTTTAAATTCCAACCCGTGCCGAGCACAGTGCCTGGCACACAGAAGCACCAGGTGTTTTTCTTTCTTTTTCTTTTTTTTTTTTGAGGGGGGGGGGTTCTCTCGCGGACCTGCGCCGGCGCCCGCCCACGGCCCACGCACCCAGCCCGCCAGCCGGAGCATGCGCAGTGCGGCCGCCCGCCCCGCCCAGCGCAGGGGCGCGAGGGGCCCCCTGGAGGCTGCTGTCGGGGAAGGGTTCCCGGGTAGCAAACCCCAGTGAGGGGCGCCGGGCTGGGGAAAGGCCGGGTGACCGGAGGGGAGGGGCATCTGCAAAGATGACCTGGAACTTACATTTGAGGAGCCCGTCCATTTGCAGGGCTTCAGCTTTCCTTAAGACACACCTGAGAGGGTCCAAAGCGGGAGGGACTTGCCCTGTCCCTGCTGAGTTCAGACTGCTCCTGGTTATCCATCTCCACATGCCCCGATTTAGAGATATAGGAGGCACTCGGGTAGAATTTAATGTAGTCAAAAATTTCACTTTAAGGATTTTTCAATGTCCTTCAAAGGTACTTGACGTTAACCGCAGGGCTGAAGGGAAATAAAGGTTAAGAGTAATTATACTGATGCGGTGTCAAGCAGTCTTGAGCACTATGCCTGCATTGTCGTATTTAATTCTGATGAGAAACCTGTGAGATAATTCTCACGTTTCTATCCATTCTATAGATGAGGGAATCACGGCTCCGCACGTGGCAAAGCTGAAATTATACCTGCAGCCTGAGCTGGGGCTCACAGGTGGGTGCCAATAAATATTTAATGAATCAATGAAGCAAGCTTTTGATAGAATGGAAAGTGATTTTAACTTTTGACATTGCTTTCATTTTTTTTTCTTTTAATTTCATACTTCTTTAAAGTCAGGACACCAGACAACACTTTTTCTTTTTGTCAGTTCCATTTCAGTAGGGGTGTTCTTAGAAAAGTTGTGGGTTTTTTTTTTTTTGGGGGGGAGGGGTGTCTAATTTCTAGGATCACTGATGTAACTACATGATAATGGTGTTAAAGATTTAAAATTCCTGGATTAAAACTGTACACAATTACATAATATTTATGTATCTGTCCTCCTGCTGCATCCTTTGTAGATTTCACTCGTGGTAATGATGATTTGCCAAAACCCTTTGTTTTCTTTTAGATCACCCTCAATCATTCACACACATACAGCTGCAAACCCCAAAGAAAGGTTTTATTTAAAATGTTCCTGATACGTAACAAAGATGTAGGGGAGGAAGAGAAAAAAGAACTCTATCCAGGGTTACAACTTGAGGAGTGGTCCCTAACGCGAGTCAGGGTAGGGCACCTGGTGATAGGTCTGTGGGAGAGAAGACAGGCCTCACACAGGTCACTGCCCATAAAACTACCCCTTGGAATGAGAACACTTGAGACAGTATCTTGAAAGAGGAACTTTATCCGTTGAGTGTGAACAGGAATCAAAAGTCACTGTCTTGCAGTCTCAGCATCAGGAAAAGCAGATCTGTCCGTGTGGAAGGAAAAAGGCCTGAGCCTGGGCTGAGGCGGGCAACCATGCTCCGTCTTCACTGTGCAGGTAAGCCAAGTGATAGGGATGATCGTAAGAGCAAGAGAATTGTGGTTTTCATATGTCACTACTTGAGAAGATATTTACTGCCACTTCTGCTCCAGATCTTATAAACTGGAGACAGAGACATTATCAAGAATCAAACTGTGTGAACCCTGGAAATTTCTTTCTTTCCTTTCCTCACTTAAACTTCCTGGATCATATCTCAGTTACTTCCTTCTTTGTATCCATCTTTGTTCACATCTCTGTTACAGCACTTCTCCCCTTGTATAATTCTTATTTCCCTGTCTGAGGCTTATGCTACACTGTGAGTCCCTGCAGGAGAGAAGCTGTAGATCCTTCACCTTCCTTCTAGTGCAGCCGTGGGCAAACTACGGCCCGCGGGCCGGATCCGGCCCGTTTGAAATGAATAAAACTAAAAAAAAAAAAAAAAAGACCGTACCCTTTTATGTAATGATGTTTACTTTGAATTTATATTAGTTCACACAAACACTCCATCCATGCTTTTGTTCCGGCCCTCCGGTCCAGGTTAAGAACCCATTGTGGCCCTCGAGTCAAAAAGTTTGCCCACCCCTGTTCTAGTGTTTCCATATCGTATCCTATATAACAGAAGGCCAGCAATCATAACGGCGTAATGACCAGAACGACCAATTGACCAGTTGCTACGAGGTGTATTGACCACCTCTCGGTCCCTCCCCCCGGCCTGCAGGCTCCAATCACTGGATGGCGAACAGGGAACCACGGGGAACCGGGGTGCGTGGCAGCAGGGCGGGACTGGGGGCTGGCGAGCAGGTGGAAGTCAGACCTCTTGGTCCCTCCTTCCGGCCCGCAGGCTCTGGTCGCTGAATGGCAAATGGGGAACCACAGGAAACCAGGGTGGGCAGTGGCAGGGCAGGACTGGGGACTGGTGAGTGGGCGGAAGATGGCCCTGATCGCAGGCTAGGCTAGGGACCCTACCCGTGCACGATTTTGTGTGCTGGACCTCTAGTCCTATATAATAAAGAGCTAATATGCAAATGGTTGTCACACCTTCATGCCATCACACCAGGGCAGGGGGACCTGAGGCCATGCCCCCTGCCCCAGGTGGGGGCCGAGGACCTGAGGCCGGGCCAGGGAACCTGAGATGGTGCCCCCGCCCCAGTACTGGGGCTGGGGGACCTGAGGCTGTGCCGGGGAACCTGAGACCGCACCCCCCACCTGGGTCGGGCTGGGGTATCTGAGGCTGTGCCCCCACCTTGTGGGGCTGGACGAGGGTAGGGCCAGCCGGGTCTGCGTCTCTCGTGATTCCGAGGTATGCGTGGGTGGGCTGAGACTTGACTCTGAGTCCCACGGCATGCCCCAGACTCTGACAGGAGGGAGATTTTCATATACATTTTACTAATTTTCTTTCACCTCTGACACTTCTATTATAGAAAAAGGGCAAATAGCAATATTAAAATATTTCCTCTAATTAATTCCCTTTTGATGTGCACGAATTTCATGCACCGGGCAACTAGTATCATATAATGACTTCGCTTTTCCTTGAATCATATTAAGGGTCTATAGGTATGTCTGTCTTATAGCAATCTTGCACCCACATAAAGCTGCATTTTCAATAAAGATAAAAATGCATTTTGCAAAACGTGCTAGTTTTTCACACCTGCTAGTGTGGCTGCAGAAACAGCTTCATGAAGTTCCTTTTTTTTTTTGCAATGGTCCTTCTACTGAATTCATTTATCTTGAAATGGCAGGCAACTGCAGCTGCAGACCTCAATCTATGGTACATATCAAGCAATTCAACTTCAATGTCCTGACTTTTCTCTGCTTCTTGGGGGCACTTCCAGCAGCATTAGTGCCACTTCGTATGGGTCCCATGGTGTTAGTCAAGGTTTACAGTATTGAACTCAACGGGATGAAAAGTACACAGGAGCCACGAGAGATCACTGTTTACTGCAACATGCACTTTCCTGGAGAGACAAACTGCTCACGGGGAGATGATTAGCATCACTGGGCGTCTTAATGGGATAATTGAGCTCACTGCAATAGCAATGGGAGGTGGCTACACAATTGTTACAGTATGTGCCGCGGTACATGTCAGGCAGTTCTGGTTTAATTACTGGGTCTTTACACTTGTTTACATTTCTCTCAACTGCAGATGGCGCCATGTATGGTCCGTGTTTGTAAGTTTTGATAAGTTTTAAGTCTTTATAATAGAGTTGTGTGTATTTTATGGTAGTAAATGATAAAATAGACTAGTGTCTACATATACTTTATGCATTCATGACATACCTAACTTTTCTTAATTTAAAAAAATATTTCTGGGCTACATGGTTTATCTGCGAGTTTTTTCAAATTGTCAGTTATCCAAAATTTTTTCTAATAGACTCATTGAAAAAAAATTCTGCAAACAAATGGACCTGTGCAGTTCGAAACGATGTTGTTCAGGAGTCACCTGTACTGTCTGTGTGGCAGGGAAAATACCACGCACGTGATGACGTTCTCCAGTTCCCCTCCAGATCCACTTTCGCCCCTTCTCCATCTTGCTCTGCGCCCAGAAGGCTCTCCTGTACAGAGGGCTTCAGTGGGCTTCCTTGAGCTCTGGCTTCCATTGGAGGTAGTGGAAGAGGTCATAGCACTGAGGCCAAGTGGGGCTGGCGCCCTCCCCACTGCAGGTTGGCTCTATTCCTCTATGGAAGCCACAGCGTCTGCGGGCAGCCCTCCCCTGGCTCCTGCAAACATTCCTTCCTGTTGCCTGTCCAGGCCTAGAGGTAGGCATGTCCTCCCTCCCCACCGCCTGCCCAGGGCACCGCATCATCCCCTCTTGATTTTCCTAAAAACCAGCCCAATGTCATTGTAAGTAGTTCCTCTGCCTGACTCCCCTCCATTAGCACTTTGTATGAGTGTGTCTGCTGTTTACTAGTGAGATCCTTATTATAAGTGCACATACACAAATAATCTCATTTATTTCACTAAAAAAACTTCAATGATTATCTGCATTTTATAAGTGAAGAAACTGAAATTAAGAGAAGTTAAGCAATTTGTTCAAAATGCAATAGCAGAGTCAAGATTCAACCGCACTGTCTCCAGAAACATGTATTCAGGCCATGGGGAATGACATTCCCATCCCAGAAAGTCCTTCAAATTTGGAATCCTATCAGCTCTCATCACCACCTCAATGACTTTGTCAGGATTGCTTACTGATAGAGGCCAGTCATTGCCAGGAAGGACAGCAATTATGGAAGCAGCTGATGCCTTGATTTAGGCCAAAAACCAAAACCACTGAGCAAAAAAATAAGCATGCTGGATGGAATGGTAGCAAGTGAGGGTCCCTTGTCATATGTCACTCACTTTGCCTATCCAGCAGCCTCTTCTCCTTTCTTCATGGTTGTTAAATTGGGAGCAGAATTTTCCGCAAACCGGTCCTCTGATCTTCCCTTCACCTTGCTCGGTCCCAGGAGTGTCCCACTGAGGATATACTGTCCTAGTAATGGGCCATCAGGTTGTAAATTATCCTGGAAAACTGTCCACGGAGGCTGCAGTTTTCTGTCATTTGGCAGTGGGCTTAACAATGGGGTAAACAATGGGGTAAAATGATAAGAGCAAAGTTAATTCAGGGTAGCCCCCTTAACTAGATTTTTGCTCTTCACCTCTTCTTTTGTAGTCATATCGAAAAGTTAAGAAGAGTTCTCACACCACAGTGGTCTAGTTAATTTTGTTAAAAGTAGTCTACTAGTAAATATGATAAGAAGGAAATCTAACTTGCGTTAAGCCAGGCCTCATGCTAAGCATGACCTCATTTATCCTGCACAATAACCCTATGAAGTAGGTATTATATTACCCCATTTTTTTTAGTTGAAAAACATTGAGGCTTACACAGCCTAGGCAACTTTCCCAGAATCCCAAAGCTGGAAACCTAATTCAATTGCAAGCCCAGGACACGTGCTCTGAGCCACTGTGCCTCTCAGCCCCAGGCTGTGGTGCCATTCCAGGTTGGTGTTGTGATGTACACGTCTGCCTATTGATTCTCATACAGCTGAGGGAAGAATAGGAAAACCATCATGAAGTCAGGCAATTGAGCTTCACTATTAGAGCTTAACACTGACATAAATGTCCCCCGCTAACATATTCAACACCGCCTTCTGAAAATATTACTCTTCGAAGGCAACAGAAAAAGCAACTTATGGTAAGCGCTAGGAAGCACACACTTGGTATTTACTCTTCTCGGTATTTAACATACATGGAAAACAGGCTTTAAAGCTTGTACTTATGTAAATCCCCAGTGTAATTCCAAAAACTCGAAAGAAAAGAAGTGCTTTCAAAAATGTGCCTCTCTCCATTTTAAGCATTATGTGCCAGTTAAACATTAACCTGTAAGGAAAAAATTTCACGCGTGTGGTCTTCTAATAAAACTGTTGTGGTGCCGAGTACAGAGTCTGGGTTTTCTGTGGACACGATGAATTTGTGATCCTCGCGTGTAAATTAATAAGTCCTCTCTTTTTCATTTTCACATCAAAGCCTGCTTTGGGGTTGGATTTAACAGGCTGTACCTGTCAGCTTTTGTGTAGCCTCCTTTTCATCACAGTTCAAAGGGAGAATGGGACTTACGGTAAGTAGGTCACCTGAGACATATGTCATGCAGGAAGAATCTCACAATTCCTGCTACTTGGAACACTCTCCATGGTGATTCAAGACACCTGCTCACGAGTTCATAATCTTGCTAAGTAATACCAGCCCCACTGGGATGAACTAAAACCAAAGTTCAGTAGGAAATTCTGCCTAAAAGACGCTAATCCCAATGGACCTCATTAGAGAAAATAAACACAAACATATAACCTGCTCTTTGGTAATAAAAAGAAGTGACATGGGTGTTAGAAAGCTTCCACTTGGGAGGAAGGAGGTGGCCCAGTTCCAGGATTGCATTCTAGCTCATGTCCTCGGGAATTTTTAAGACAAGAAGTCCCTGGAAAGAGGAAATGTCACCAGCCTGTCTCTTTAAGGCCAGGCTGGTTGCCAGTCACATCGAGCTCCATTTATATGGTACCATTCCTGTCGATTTTGTTTTTCAGTCCCAATAACACATAATTGCTCATTGTTTGATTTTTCCCTCATAAAAACAGCTAAGCACTTTGACCTGACTTTTCTCAATAGACTGCATCCATTTTATAATAAATTAGGTCTGTGATTGATTTCTTAAAGATGAGCCTTTGTATTAAGTCAGAGAGGTGAGAAATTGACCAAGGAACAGTTCATTTTGCATGATATAACTGTTTCCTAATGCATCTTCTGGTCAGCTCTTTGGACCTCCATTCATTGTATCAAAAGACTCTTTACCATCTAACAAGTTTGACCTTCTCTGCACTAGTGTTCATTCAAATGTGACTCTTTAGGGAAATAAAAAATATTATTTTGCCAGCTGGTATAGCTCAGTGGTTAAAGATCGACCTATGAACCAAGAGGTCATAGTTGGATTCCTGGTTAGGGCACATGCCCAGTTTGCAGGCTCGATCCCTGGTGAGGGGCATGCAGGAGACAGCCGATCGATGATTCCCTATCATCATTGATATTTCTATCTCTCTCTTACTCTCCTTTCTTCTCTAAAATCAATTTAAAAATACTTTTTAAAATGTTATTTAAATCACAACATTCAGGGTTGTTGTTGTTGTTGTTGTTTTAAAAAAGCTCTTAATTATATCTTTATTTTTATTTCAATTACCAAAACTTAGTTCTGAAATATAGAGCTCCATGGGTAAAACTTACTTGGCCTCATGCCTTCTGGACTCAGGCTAGAACAGTAGGGATGGGGACAGAGTAGATGTTCCATTCATGGGGGGATGTGGCTTTTCCACACTTAAGCAGGTGCCTCCTGGAGTTGAGTATACGTTACAGCCTCATGCTGTACTAAACAGGACCTCTCAGTTGCTATGCATGTTCCACAGCTTGATTTCTTCAGGAATGTTCTGGAGTAAATGAAGCCCCCAGTCCAGATTGGGCTGAATTCCAGGTTGTTACAACTGAATAGTCAAAGAATTAAAAAAAAAAAAAGAGGCTGCTCTCCTATATACCATATTCTAAAACAGCAGAACAGCAGACAGTAGTACCCCCTTACCCACAGGAATAAGTTCCAAGACCCCCCCTAGCATGACTGAAACCACAGATACTATATATACTATTTTTTTCCTATACATACATCTATGACAGAGTTTAATTTGTAAGTTAGCCACAATAAGAGATTAATAATAATAATTAATAATAAAATGGAACAATTATAATAATAGCATGAAAGTTATGTGAATGGCTGTGGGGGCACTGTTAAGTAAGCTAAAGATGAGTGGAACACAAGCACTGCCACACGGGACAGGTGATCTGATAAAGGAGATGACTAATTGGCAGGTCTCGTATACAGCACGGATACGCTGGATAAAGGGATGAGTCCTGTTCTGGGCGTGGGGAGGGATGGCCCAAGATTTCACCACACAACTCAGAGCGGCGTGCGGTTTAGAGCTTATGAATTATTTATTCAGTCCTCTTTTTCTCACAATTACTCCCATGCTCTTGTCCTAGAATTAGGGTTTGGCATCTTCGCAGCGGTTCTCAACCTGTGGGTCGCAACCCCTTTGGCAGTCGAACGACCCTTTCACAGGGGTCGCCTAAGACCATCCTGCATATCAGATATTTACATTACAATTCATAACAGTAGCAACATTACAGTTATGAAGTAGCAACGAAAATAATTTTATGGTTGGGTCACAACATGAGGAACTGTATTTACAGGGCCAGAAGGTTGAGAACCACTGCCCTAGAACATCAGTGGCCCATTCAGCATGAGAATTATCTACATTTACTGAGCATTTACCCTGTTCTAGGCATCACGCTGAGTGCTTTTTATATGTTATCACATTTTATCCTCACACTAGCCCTGCAAAATAGATGTTGTTATCAATATTTTAGAAACAAATATGTTCAGAGAAGAAGTCCCATAGTCAATAAGAACCAGGACCCCCAACTCTGATCTGATAGATTTCAAAGCGTCTACTCATTCTCTTATCTCCACTGCATACTTTGGGCTTCTAGCATCATCCTGTGTGCTAAAATATTGGCCCCATGCTCCTATGCCTCTAAGAAGTCTGATGTGTTTTCCAGATTACAATAGTTTTGTTTGTGTTTTTTTTGCTATGTTCAGAAATGATGGGGAAGCCCAGGTAACTTTTGCTGAAGTAAATAGCTCTTCCATTCAGAACAAACCAAGATGGTTCTCCGTACCAAATGAACTTTTCAAAACCGAAGTATTCATTGATAACCGAGTCGTGGATGGAGGAGGAGCAATAATATATGGCTCCTATACCCAGTCAATTTGGGAAGATAAAACAGTCCATGTAAAAAAACAATCACCAACACACAGCTGTGTATGCCAAGGCTCAACTGGACTAAACCACTTCTCAAGGCTACAAGGGTTCAAAATAAGTAGAGATACTTTCTAGTTAGGCTGGTGATGAATTTCCCCGTAAATCTCAAAGTCCATAGTAGAGAAGGCTAGAGCGTTTCTGGGGATGGAGAAAGAAATGGGATTTGGAGGACAGTAAGAATAGTTCCCAAAGGAATTCACCTCTTAGTGAGCCTCAGAGAGAAGGTCAGGGCTTGGAGAAGTCCTGGGATTTCCACTTGGCTGGAGGGGACAGAAGACACTGGATGCAGCAGTGTGAGTCCCGAGGTCAGGTGTCAGCCTCAGTGTTCAGGCAGATCTGATGCCTACCCACTGTCTCAGGGTGGTGTTTGCAGGAGAGGCCTGACTCTCCTCAGCCGACCAACGGCATGACTTGCTGACTGAGACACCCACTCTTGCATTCAGTTAGGGATTTACTGAATCACCCCCTTAGCGTTTGTTCAGTCACGTCAGGATTAACCTGGCACATCCTGAGATTTTTAGTACTTGCTCTCAGGACTCACACCTTACCTTCTCTTTCCAGTGGTTCTCAACCTTCTGGCCCTTTAAATACAGTTCCTCATGTTGTGACCCAACCATAAAATTATTTTCGTTGCTACTTCATGACTGTAATGTTGCTACTGTTATGAATTGTAATGTAAATATCTGATATGCAGGATGGTCTTAGGCGACCCCTGTGAAAGGGTCGTTCGACCGCCAAAGGGATCGCGACCCACAGGTTGAGAACCGCTGCTTTTGGCACTTATGTGTTGTTGAAAGAAGTGGCTGTCACTAACTCCATTCCCAAAGGGATGATCTCATCTCTGAGGTTCCGGTTTGCCTGGGATAGTCCCAATTTATTCTGTTGCTTCCAACGTCCCAGTTTAAACAGTAAGTTATATGGCCACCCCATACACACCTTCCAACAGGGGAGCATGTGCCCAGAAAGCCACCTTTGCCCCTTATCCCAGCAGGTGGATCTATATTCCCAGTTCTGTTCACTAGGACATGATGCCATGGGCCAAGACCCTCTGTGTGGATTTTGGTAAAGCTGTTGCTCTTCAAAATGCATCCTCCTTCTAAACCATTTAGAGAGCCACCTGCCTGATAATAATAGGCAAAGTACCCAGATATTTTCACTTTTAACAGAACATCATACTTCTCAAAGAGTACTACAAGTTCATCAGTTACAAATTCTGCTCAACAGCTCTGGCCCCGAATACTCAGAGGACAACTTAAATACCTGGTGTTGCCACTCAGTCAACTGTCTCCTCTTTACGATGCTCAGAAACACCCGGAGAGCAAACATCAGCCACGAATGTCACCGAGGCAAACAATGGGTGGGCCGAAGCAGCCCCAGGCCACCCAGATGTTCCCAGGGCAAACATGTCCTGTTTGCACTCAAATATTAATGTCTTCTTCCCCAGCACTAATTGGAAATTCCCTTGCCTCATGAATGCACTTTTGATTTAAAGGGCTCCGAGGCAGGCTCCTCCTCTGCTCAGCTCTGAGACAAAGCATGCTGGGTAAGGAGGCTGGAAACGTCCTTGAACATCTGGATCTGGCTGGGGTGGCAGACATAGGTCATTGAGAACCCAATCTAATAGAGTGAAACTTTGTTGTGCATATACTGCAAGCAAGACTAAGTAGACTTTTGAATATGATGTAGTCTCTGACCAAGAAAGAGTTCGACAGCAAAGTTTCCCTTCTCCAGAAGAGGGAAGGCGGGTGCAAAAATAACTGTAGAGCGAAGTGGAACGTGTAAGTACATATCCTAAAAGGAGTGGAAACCAAGGGCAATGAACACACAGAGGAAAGAGAGAGAAGTCCTGACTTAGGGATGGTACGGACTCATGGAGGTAGAATTTATTATTTATAATCATCATCATAATGACATTAATTAGCACTCATGGAAGGCTTATTATGACTCAAGAGCTATTCTCTGTACTTTAAATGTATTTATCTAAATTAGCCTCACTTAGGTTTGAGCTTGGATAAAAGGTATAATTGAGAGAAATAGAAATGGAAAAGAAAAGGTATTCCTGGTAGCAAGAAAAAAAAACGAATGAAAATTATGATGTCAGGATCTAAATTAGCCTCATTTAAGCGTGCACTTGGATAAAAGGTATAATTGAGAGAAGTCGAAATGGAGAAGAAAGGGTATCACTAGTAGTAAGAAAAGACGAACGAAAGTTGTGATGTCAGGGGGCATTCAGGAAACAGTAGATATTGTAATGCATTTGGCCAGACTTTGGAATATGTAAGGAATGAAGGGAGATACGGCACAAACCAAAAGGTGCCTATAATATTGCAATGAGAAATCCGCTTATTGACGAGACCTTATTGAGGTTCCATTACAGCCATGACTCTTAACCACGGTCTACATCCGGATCCCTTGAGGAGCTTTCTCAAATACACACACCCATGCCCCACTCTCGGAGACTGGGTTATAATATAAGTCTTATCTGCACTTTTTCAAAACTCCTGAGCAATTCTGCTGGGCCTCCCAGGTGCGAACTACTAATAGAAAGGATTCACTTCTGGGAAATGTGACTTGAACTGAGTTTTCGGAAGACCTGGGCAACAATGTAGAAGATAATCGGGCGGGGCACAGCCTGATTTCGGAGGCTGAGTTAGCAAGCTCCTGCAACAGCAAGTGAAATGTAAATGCAAGCACGCCCAGGGAAGTGGGGGGCGGGGGGTGACTGTGGGCATGTGCTGCTGAGGGGAGCAGGCCACAGAGCTGGAATCAGTGGGGTTCATGCATGACCAGATGGGAAGGAGGAATTAGAGATGACTCTGATATTTAAGCCCATGCTACAGGGATGGTGCTGTTCTTGTAGAGGTAGGAAAACCAGAAAAAATAATCATATGAAAGCTAAAATGACAAGTCTGGTTTTAAAGACACTGCATTTGAGATGACAATGGGTCACCTTAGGTGGAGATGGGCACCAGACAATCACAAATGTACGTCCAGAACTTGGACTCTATTTGGAGTCATTGGAATTGAGGGGACAGGGTTTCTGGCTCATTGAAATTTTTGTTGGCTACGTGAGAATGTAAAAAAGATTCCCAATCAAAACATTCTGTGAAGCTTCTCACCAAGGGGTGGAGGAGGAAGAGGAGTCACGTGGAAACAAAGAAGATGCTACAGGAGAAGAAGCTACAAGAAGGCAAAGTCAGCAAAGACTCAGAGAAAAGGGTTTTCAGCAGGGAAGGGTTTCATCAGCATCCAGTACTTCTAAATTGTTAAAGGGGGTGAGAGCGGGAATTGCCTGAGAGCATTTGGGTGTAAAGAAGAGAGGCAGATTCTGTTTAACTTAAACAGAGAAATGAAGTGAAGGCCTAGAGAAGGATTCTGGAACCCTCTATTTCCTAGAGAGTCATTGGGAGAGATGAGCAAGAAAGGCTGGGGGCCGGCTTGTGTGGCTCAGTGGTTGAGCATCAACCCATGAACCCGGAGGTCAGGGTTTGATTCCCAGTCAGGCACATACCACCCCTCACTCCCCTCCCCCCCAGGTTGTAGGCTTGATCTTCAGTAGGGGGATCTCTCTATTCCTCTCTCTCTAAAATCAATAAAAACTTTTTTAAAAATCTGAAGCAGTGTAATTAAAAGAAAAATAAAGGCTCAGAAGAGGAAGGGCTCAGGGAGCTCTGGTGTCCTAGGAATTCACAAACCCTTGCTCTAGGTGGCACAGCCATTACTGCAGCTTTGCTCCAGGGAATTCTGTGCTTCTCAACCCAGTCTCCAAATCCCGGCCCAGGGTGTGTCTGTCTCCCTCCCCGCGACAATCGGCTATGGCCCAGGGGGCAGGGTCAGCAAAGCAAAGCCAGGCAGTCACCCCAACTGGGATCGGGCTCATGGAACCTAGCCCTGATCGTCCAGTATCCCCACAGCAATTTCTCGTTGAAAATTAATCAGTTGGTACCCGTTAGGGCAGACATTGCTAATTGCCTAGGCAATATCTTTGTTTAGTGACACGTTGTCACCATGAGTACATGCATGGCCTTCTTTCATTCATTTTATTACACCATTGACAAATAAAAACAATAAGAACTGAAAACTAGAAAAAACACAAATGATGGTTTGTATATGTCTTCTGTAAGTTTGGAGCAAATCCTTAGAGATAAGTTGTCTCTTCATAGATCAGCAACATTAGGGGTTTGGTCTGTGGGGTAAATTGAGGTCATGATGCCGCTGGGGATGGGGCTAGGGGTGGGGGTGGGGTGAGAGGTCTCATCACTGCTTGTTTCTGTAACAGCCACTGTAGACCCGGATGCTTATCTCCCCACCTGCCTGTTTGCACCAATGAAAAATGTTGGCGGAACAAACACAACTTCCACAACTTTCAGTCACAGGAAAGAAATCCATGCCTTAATCTTCAGTCTCTTGCTTACATGCCAGGGGATGTTAGTTGATAATTTTTGAGGTGCAAAGCTAATCATAGCTACCATAGAGTAAGTTTTGCCTGTGTGCCATGAGTAGTGCTATTTATTAATTTATTATCTCATTGACTCCCACCACAACCTGCCCGGCACCCAGTAAGAAGAAGCTTCTGGTACCTCAGCCACGACCACAGCCTATGTCTTGAACTCTCTGAGTCTACCAAGCAGTGCCTTCTATTTCTTACTGTGCCCTGTGTGGCCTCTATTTTCTGCCGTGCCCTGATCTTGGTTCCTCCCCTCTCCCACCCCCCAGCAGTGCCACAGCTGAGGGATCCCTCTGGAGGACCCGGATTCCTCTGAATAACCTCAGCATGGTTACTCCTACCCAGGAGAGCGATGACTTCTCTGGGTCCAGGCTGGGGCACAGGTGGGCCGCAACTGCCCTGGCTGCAGCCCACGAAGCCAGCATCCCCTCCAGACCCGCCCCACGTCTCCTGAGGGCAGCAGACACCTCACTTTTGCACCTCTTCCTATTGCTCTCACGCCTCAGGTGGGGCTGACCACCCCCACACCCTCCTGTGGGGATCAGAGCACCAGACCGGTACTACCTGAAGTACGCAAGTCTCCCAGCTTCTCTTTCTACCTCCTTCTCCATTAGAACAGCCAGCTTCCCAGTGCTAATTCTTAGAGCTCTGAGATGTCTGCTAAATTCATCCCAGCTAGATTTAGGTTCCCTTCTAAATATGCCTTATTGTTATTATTACTAGAGGCCTGATGCACGAAATTCATGCAAGAGTATGCCTTCCTTCCCCTGGCTGCCAGCACTGGCTTCCCTCTGGCACCCGGGACCTGGGCTTCCCTGGAAGCCCAGCTTCATCCGGAAGGTCGTCCAGAAGGCCATCTGGTCTAATTAGCATGTTATGCTTTTATTATTATAGATTATTATTATTATTAAGATGACGATATCTGTTCAATCAGCAAGTATTTAATGATTTTCTTTGAATGCAATTTTTGTCTTCTGGGGAAGCTGGACTGGTCAGACAAAAACAGGAAAGGAACAAATAGCACCATAATTAAGAGTGACCAACTTGTCCCAATTTTCTCAGGACTTTCCTGCTTTTAGCATTAAAAGTCCTCATCCTTGGAAACGCCTCCGTCCTGGGCAACCTGGGACAGTTAGTCTCTCTCCCACCTGGAAAGATAAGAGCACAGTGCCCTTGAGTGGTCATTACATAGCCTTAGGTGAACACTTTCACTCATTCAAGAGTCTTCCTAAGGAGACTTTTCTCTGTACTAGGGCATGTGTTGAGTGATTGCTACATTCTAGGCAACGAGACAGTTAATACAGCAGTGCTGTGAAATCAGTATTATTATTCCCATTTTCAGATTTTTAAAAAAATATATTTTATTGATTTTTTACAGAGAGGAAGGGAGAGCGATAGAGAGTTAGAAACATCGATGAGAGAGAAACATCGATCAGCTGCCTCCTGCACACCTCCCACTGGGGATGTGCCCGCAACCAAGGTACGTGTCCTTGACCAGAATCGAACCTGGGATCTTTCAATCCACAGGCCGACGCTCTATCCACTGAGCCAAACCAGTTAGGGCTTCAGATTTTTTTAAAGTGAAATTCATAACAGTTAACAAGGTCCCACCGCCAGGCTTAACCTCTGGCATGTTTGACTCCAAAGCTCATGGGCTTAATGATTTATGGATTAATATTTTACATCAGAGAAAAAGAGAAAGAGATGGAAAGGTTGCATGTCTGAGTGAAGCTAAGCTCTGGTTCCAGTGCTCACATGGACGAGGGTCGGGGGCCGCCGTGTCTGCCTAGGCTGGCTGCCAGTCCACAATGGCTGTGCCTTCCTGTGGTTCCAGCTGGCACTGTGGGGCACGGTCCCTGGTGACCTTCGGAGTCTCAGCTTCCCGCACTTGGAGACATTGTTTACTAACTCTTGGGTTGCTATGAAACTTGGAGAATGGGGCTTGGGCTCCATATGGCAGGGAAAAATTGCATCATATATAAATACTAGAGGCCCAGTGCACAAAATTCATGCACAGGTAGGGTCCCTAGGCCTGGCTGGTGATCAGGGCCGATCGGGGCCTTCCAGCTGCCGGCCAGGGCCTTCCTTTGTTCCTCGCCACCCCCTGGTGGTCAGCACATGTCATAGTGAGCAATCAAACTCCTGGTCAACTCCTTTGAGGACAATTTGCATATTAGGCTTTTATATATATAGATATACATAGACAATATGTAAGTATACATATATGGAAGTGCATATATGTATGTGCCCGTATATGTGTATATTTATGCACTTACATGAGGAGGTTTACTTTTCTGTATTTTCAAACTTTCCTTTGATAACATATGCCACTTCTATAATGAGAGTACACCAAATTTCCCAGCCTATGGGTACTAATAAGGTCACCATGTCATGAATTCCCAATTTCCCCTGGCTCATTTCCCACATGCTCTGATCTCGTAGCCCCTTGAGAATCATCAGGAGCTGCCACATGTGCCTAACCAACTCTATTATCTGAGCCACTCTCACTGCCAGGTCACGAGCCAGCATCTCTACCATGACCCTGCCCAGCAGTGGTTCTCTCAGGTGCCAAAGCTGGGCAGCTTGGAAACTGGTAACGGTGGTGACAGTGGGTTCCTGTGGGGAACCCTGTGGGAGGGAAAACTTACTTTTTCACTGTATGGCCTGTTGTGCCTTTTAAAAATTTGCCCAGCCTTCTTTCAGAGATAGAAATAACTAAGAATTGATAAAGCTGTGTAGGCAGCTTTATAGGAGCCAGCTAGAATGGCTCTCTGGTTTCTAGGTGATATCCTGATCGTGAAAACCAAAGCAGACCTGCTTGCACATCAGCGTGTTCCAGACAGACCTGTCATTTTACTTCTCAGCCCTTGCTCCGCCCAGGACTCAGGCAAGCATCCAGGGACCGGGCCTGGAGTACATGCCAGCCACCAGCCCTAATTTCCACTCCCTTCTCATGGTTGAGGCTTGGAGCCATGATGAGCCAAGCTCGTTCTGCCAGGCTTTTCTGCCTCGCCCCTAGCAAAGACTCCCTGGGTTTGCCCAGAAACTTACCAGACATCCCCAAGATGAGAGAAGCAGCAACCCAGCCAGGGGTTGACATGAGTCTAAGAGGAAAACAAGTTGTTGTTTTTTTTAAAAAAAGATAAATGCTCCAAGAAACACCAGTTATAGCTGAACATTGTCTATGAAACCCTGTCAAAGGCTTTTGACTAAACTATTAATATGTTGGACCTTAAGCTGCGAGCACCCATTTATGTTGCTGCATTATGGTTACAGGAATAAGCCCTTCAGTCCCTGTGAAACCTCTAAGAAGTGGGGTAGCCTCAGGCCCTACACACTTGTAACAGTGCCTGGCACGTAGCAAATGCTTCATAATGTTAGCTCTTTTCTATTATTGTTATCGTTTCTATAAGTTCAGGTGACTTAGAACATCAAAACACTAAAATCCGTTTTGAGAGTCTGGAGTGTAGCTATCTCAAGAGAGCAACCATGACACCTCAAGGCCATGTGTCATAATCATTTAGCAATAATTACTCTCTTCAGAACAGCAGCATCTTTTAGGAGATTCTCACTCTTTGTTCAAGAGAAACGAAGATTGAGATGACACTATGGGCTCTGCTGCCACCTAGCGGACAATTAATTAACACAAGCTGCTCTGAGCAGCGCCTCCCTGGATCATTGCGATTGGCTCCCTTTGACCTGCATTGCACAGCCCATCACAATTCCCAACCACAGAGCCCACGTCTGTGTCGATGCACCTTTTTTCTTTCTTTCTCCCAAAACAGCAAGAAGCACATAATCCTGTGTGAGCTGCCTGGTCATGGACCAGTGACCACTACAGAACATCCTTGGCAATGGCCAGGTCTCCCGGGCACTGGGACACTGTGGGCTCGGCTTGGAAGAGCAGAGGGCCTGGCACATGGTGAGCCTTTGACAAAGAACCGCTAGGTGAACCTTTGCCACAATAGGTGCAAACAGAGAAACAACCCCACACACAGCAAGATGAAAACCAAAAGCCACCTAATCACATTTCCCTTTAGAGTAAGATGTTTTCATATATTATCATAATTTGTTCTCAGAAACAAACTCTATGAAATAGAGTACTTTTTTTTCATTTTAAAGATAAGGAAATTGCTTCTTGAGAAAACTAACACAATCAGGAAGTTTAAAAAAATCAAAACTGTGTTCTCGCTCCAAATTCTGAGCTCTTCCCGCATCAGTATTCTGCTTTGCAGGATGCTGTGGGTGGCTCAAGGGGAGATATCAGGAAAGGAGGGAACACTCTTGTTGGGAGCTTAGAGAGGAGAGGAGAAGCCTGATAGGAAGTAAGGGAAGGCCCTGGGGCTCCAGGCCACTGGTGGGGAAAGATATTCCTCCACCACTGTGTCTACATCCCCTTCCTGCTGGCTCCTCTGGGCCATTGCTAGTTGAAGCATCTCCCTTTTGCTGCTTCTGCAACCTCCTTCTACTCATGGTCAGACCCCTTTCAGCTTTAAAACTCAAAAACAAAACCCACCTTCACCCAGCTGTCGCTGTGGATTCTACGGTATTGCCCTCCTACCTTCCGGGATGGGCTTGTCAAAGAGCAGACTCAGCACATCGCACCCCCACACCTGCTCCTTCACGCACCGCAGCTGGGTTTGAACACTGACCCCACCCTCCTCTCCCTAGACATTGCTGTTGCCCAGGTCACCACAGATCACCTACCTGCCAAATAGAGTGGACTTCTCAGGTATCGGCTTTACTCCTCAGCATTTTACACTGTTGACCATGGCCTCCTGCTGAAATCCTGTCCTTCCTTAACTCCTGAGACATGGTGCACTGGCTTCTACCTGCTGGGGTGCCACATCTTAGTCTCCCTCATGGGTGATGCTCTTACTCTCCAAGCTCCCCCGGGATAACTCTCAAGGGGGTACCACCACTGACACTGAATTCCATGTCTTCGCCTCCACCTCTCCTCTGAGCTCCTGCCTCATTGGGCCTCCCCTCAACACCTCAGATGTACTGAATCCAATTGTACCCATCACCTCTGTCCACCAGCTGCCCAAGCCAGGGAAATGAAAGCTACCAACAAAAAAGGTGACAGTGCAAATATTAGTGGAAGACCGCTCGGTTTAAAGGGAAAGTAATTTTTATGTCACCTGGCTGAAAAGAGAACTTCACCTCAGGGATTAAAGTATTTGTCTTGCTTTTTTTGTTGTTGCAAATTTCAAGCTTATAGAAACCTTGCAAAATCACAACAGTGAATCCTCATGTGTCCTTCACCGAGACTCACCAATTACTGATGCTTTGCCGCATTTGCTCTGTCTCTTCATATACAACGATATTATTGTAATTAATGTTACTGATAAATCTTTTGATAGCAAATTGCAGACACCATGACCATCTGCTCCTAAACACTTTACCATATCTATCTTTTAAAAACAGGGATATTCTTTCACATGGAACAATGATCATTTAGAAAATTTGACGATGATATAATGCTATTATGTAACATGCATCATATACAAATTTTACCAGCTGTCCCAACAATAGCCTTTATAACAATATGGTTTGTTCCTTAATTGAGCACCCAATAGAGAATGATGCCTTGCATTTAGTTGTCATAGCTCTTTAATGTCCTTTAATCTACAATGTTTCCCCAGCATTCCTTTGTCTCTTCTGACATTGATATTTTTGAAAAGCACAGACCAGCTGCTCTGTGGCTTGTTCTTGAGTATCCTATATAATAAAAGGCTAATATGCAAATTGTCCCCTCGACTAGGAGTTCAACTGGGAGTTTGACCAGGGGGTGGGGCTGGCTGCTCACCTGTGGCCCCTCCAGCCCCATCCAAGCCAATCGGGCTGGGCTTGGCTGGACCCCACCCGTGCATGAATTTGTGCACCAGGCTTCTAGTGAACTAAGATCATGATCAACCTGGGCAATAAGAGAAGTGGGGCAGGTCTGAAGGTCTCCTTTCCAGCCTACACGTGAAGAAAGGACCTGACACCATTTCTCTGTGCCCCCAATGTCATGCCATAAAAATGCAATTGTTTTCTTACCTGGCCTTCCATTTTAAGGAAAGACTTTATGCCCTTCTTTGCAGGGCTGGTTGCTGTCTGAGCTAAGGGGACCATGGGGTGCGGGGACCTCCTTTATCAAGGAGCCTGCATTGCTAGTGCTACTAGCCTGAAGCTAAGCAAAGCGGGCATCTCTGTCCTGTCCAATCCGGGCACTACCTGCATTGCCCTCACAGTGGCAGTATAGCCTTAATTAGCTAATGCTTATCATGGGCTGCATGGCAAAGGGCATTGCAGTGGCACTGCTCAGCTAGGAGACAGCATCCAGCCAGGGCCCTTTGCAGATGAACGCTAGCATTTCTGCCATATAGTGCAATTAGGACACCAGTCATTCATTCACTCACTCACTCATCCACTTCATTTTTCTCCCACTTAGCAGCCCTGCATGGAAAGCCTACTATTTGTAGGTCTGCAAGAGGGGCTGGGGACACAAAGATTTAAAGAACAGTTTCCTTACATCATGCTAAAAGACCTCCAGGAGCTCACTGGTGAGTGAGGGATTTGAAAATAGCAAACTCTGTGTAGCCATGTAAATGTGTAGCGCGGTGGTGACGGCAGTGAAGGGTGATGTGGCGCAGGACAGAATCCTTCAGATCTCAGCTTAAATGTGGCTTCTGTGGGGCTGTCTGCCCTGGCCCCTAGATGAGGCTGTGCACCCCTGCTCTCTGGCGTTGAAGACCCCTGTACATCTCCTACCGTAACACTCAGCGCACTGCCTTGTTATCTTTATTTCATCGTCTATCAGTCCTGAGAGATATAACAAGCTACTCCAAGACAGGGATCATTTCTATCTTGTTTCTTACTACATCCCCAACACCTACCACGAAGCCAGGCTCACAGAAGGTGCTCAGCAAATGCTTATTGAATAAAGTCTAACCTGAGTACGATTGTTCCATGACACCTCAAGTGGAAGAAACATCATATGTCTTTATATTCCTAAATCAAATCAGATCTCTGCTTCCCAAGATAAGCAACAAGTCCAATATTCTTTCATTATTTGTTCCATTTTCTTCTACTTCCTGTGGTTCGTAGCCCAATCCCAGAGTTCTGAGGGTTATGCAGTCGAGGGAAAGGCCTCTGGCCCGTACTGCTGCCCTTTGTGCTGTCCATGGCGGCTACCGAGCTCTGTGCTTTGTTACCTGTTGGACATGCTGCCCTGGGTAGGATCTCTCTCACAGCCATGTGACTCCGAGTCCTGCCAGCAGCACCTCTCATATAAGGCCCGCCCCTCTCAAATACTGCTTACAGATGTGCACAGGTCCAAGGTGAGTCCCAGAACATACAGACACATCACCCTTCCCAGTCCCTGGTAAGTCATCTCCATTTCCCTCCCTTCCCCCCTTAGATAATCATCCTAAGTACCTGTGTGACTGGCCTTGCTATCCTCTTGGGAAGGGGAGAGAAAATATCTTTCCAAATTAATACTGGGGAATTTAAAGCTTCAAAAATACAAGGTCCCAATTAATTCTCAGCAACTCCCAGTGTACGAATTCATCCCGTCAGTGAAGGTACTTTTGTGGAGCTGTCTTTATAAGGAAATTTCCTATTTCTGTCTTAAGGTCACTGAACTTCTCTAAGTCAAAAAGCACCCATTACTTCTGGGCTAGTAACTTCTTTTCATCTCTGAAAAGAATACCTACTTCCCTGTGAAGATTAATGGAGATGTGTTTGAATGATTTCGGGAGCTAAAAGTGCTCTACAAATGTAGAATGTTGTTGGTTCTAACTAATGATTTTTGTATTTTACAGCCAGAGGAGAGATGACATGATAAATGACCTCTTTGATGTCCTTTCCAATTCTCCCATAATAGATTTTTTTTGCTAAAAACTGTCTTTCAGCTATTCATTATTTTAAAAAGTCTGTCCTCCCTCTCCCACCGCCAAAAATATCCATGATCAGTGTTGACTTCTTTTTCTTTCTTTCTTACGGGCTCCTAATTCAAAGCTGAGATTTGAGATGCTCAAGCTGAAACCACTTTGAGGGGAACAAAGAGACTTTATGGGTCCCTTTGAATTCTAAGGTCCCATGATTTCTCAAAAGTTCTACATATTAATGATAGCGAATACTTGATTTCTCCTCTGTTCATTCATTCACACATCCATTTGGACGATCTTTAGGTAGCACTTATTCTGTTTAACATACTGTTCTAAGCATTTCTTATATTTAGAATTGCCTGCCAACATTCCTGTTCAATATTCTGCTAACGCCTGAAATTTAGCATGCCCATGTAGCGCCGGCCCTCTCCCCACTCCACAGCCCCCAGCACCGTAAAATCTACCAGTGCGGCTCACCGGTGCTTCCTGCTTCTCCCGCTGTGTCTCGGCTTCCTCGGATGCCTGGAGCTAATGTGCCTCCACTTCTACATCAAGGTTCTTGACTGCTATACAGTTCACTGGGTTGATATTGGCTATTAGAGGAGAACATTCAGAAATTCTGAGATAACACAGGGAGAAGCAGAGCATTGAGATAAAAGCAACCGAATAAAAAGCCAGCGGGATATAAAATAAACGTGTTCATCTCATGAAGCGTGACCTGTTTTTTCTCTAACTGAAAAAATATCAGTCTTGACTTGACTAAGCGCAGAGTTAAATCGGGGGCAAATATTCAGGGTTAACGGACACCTCGACACTGTGAGGATAGAGGGATGGTTTACTTTTAAATAAAGGTGGGCCTCTGATGTGTACTCCTGTTACATTATCTCCCAGTCATTCCTCGCTTCTGTCTTTCTGGACACTGACTGGTTCCCCTTTTCTTGAACTTATGACCCTCAATTCACTACTGTGGTGTGAGTGGCCATTTTCAGTGTCACCTGCTCTGCAGGTATAGCTTTCATGTACGGGGGAGGTATCTGGTGTGGGAGTTTTAGGCCTAGGAGTGGGAGGGAGAGAATGGTCCCCTATTTTCCTCTTAAACTCCAAAGGAGTGGGCAGTCATATTCCAGCCCAGGGACTATGACACCAATGATGCCGATGCGGGAGTAGCTATAACTCACATGTGTTGGGTCCCCACCAGGGGACAGCCTGGCAGGGAGGGCTTGACCCGTGTCACACCTTGATTTCTCAGGTGTATTTCAGAGATGAGGGCCCTGAGGCACAGAGAGGTTCAGGAACCTGACTGAGCTGAACAGAAGTCAGGGGATCAGGGATCATCAGCCCAAGGATTCTGGCTCTAAAGTCCACATGTAACCACCGTGCTCTATAATTTCTCGTGTTTTCTGGGTCACAACCCCAGCAGTTTCTGCCTCCCTTTTCATCATTTAGTTATGACCTTTTTTTTTTTTAATGGTATATCTTCTTCCAACCTTGGTTTTCCTCTTGGAGAACAATTTTATCCTCTCTCTCTCTCTCTCTCTCTCTCTCTCTCTATATATATATATATATATATATATACACACACACACACTGAGTGGCTAGATTATTATGACCACCCCATTAGTACTTCATTGACACTTGCAAAAATACTGAATATTGAAAACGTCCTAGGCAAATACTCTCAAGGTTTTATTATTATTATTATTTGCATAACTAATTCACTTCATTGTACTGACGGGGTGGTCATAATAATCTGGTCTGTCATAATAATCTGGCCACTCAGTATTTGATATATATATCACACATGTTTGCCAGCTACAACTCAAGGAAGCAACCCTCCCAGCCCAGAGCAGCCCCCGGGAATTGCCTGGTAAGGAGCAGTGCTCATGCGGAAGTAGGACCTGAACAAAACCTTCACAATGAAGCTAATGGGCAACTTTTATGAAGAAAAGCCCTTTTTGGGTAAAAACTATACATAAATCATAAGTGGATGACTCAATGTATTACCACAAAACGAACATAGTGATGAAACCAGGTCAAGATACAGAATGTTAGCAGCACCAGAAGGCTCCCTCGTGCCAACCTCTAAACACTATCCCTCCCTCCTACCCTGAAGTGAGCCACCTCAAAACTCTGCATTAGCTTTGCCGAGCTTTGAACTTATACATGGAATCATACTTTATGCATTCTTGTGTGTCTGGCTTGTTTTGCCCATTATTAGCTGGCAAGATGCATTCCCGCTGTTTGGTGTAGTCATGGTTTGGCCACTTTCATGGATGTATAGCATTCCATTGTATAGGGTGTCCCAAAATCACGCAAGATTTGCAATTCAATTCAATTGCAAATCTTGCGTGGATTTTGGGACACCCTATATAAATATACATTTGGGTTCTTTCCAGTTTGAGGTTATCACAAATAGTGATACTATGAACATTATTGTACATGTCTTTCAGTGAACAAGTAAATAATTTGTGTTGGGTATGTGCCCGGGGGTGTAAAAGGAGAACTTTTAACCCAGAGGGCAGGGATTTAGGCAGGGTTGGTACATAGGACATAGATGACAATGAGATCATAAGAAAACCAATTTCTGACCAACAAGGATATCTTCAGGCCATAGCTCGTATGTGGATATTCTTTTTCCACGTAAGTTTAGGGAAGCCTGTAAGAACACTCTTCTTTGGTTACAGGATCTTTTGCAGAAGGTGCTCCTGGGTAGAGCGCAGTTTCATCAGAGCACATTCAGACTTGGGGGGCACGAAGCCTGCCACGATGTGGGTTTCTACCACTGTGAAAAGGAATAGAACCAGAGGAACAGAAGTGAACATGCTGGAATGTGGGCAGTCACAGTGCAGAAGTCTGACATTTCAGCCATCGCAGGCACAATGTCTGGGAACTCTGAAATTCAATCAGCTGGATTATAGAAAGCAATTCATCCAAAGTGGGCTGGCACCGACTGGGACACAGCAGTGCCCGGAGCGGAACTCAGAAGTACAGAATCTGACGGCAGGATGAGAGAAAACGGAGGCACTCCAGACAGGGACCGGCACAGGCAGGATGCCAGGCACTCTGGCAGTCACCCGGTTTCTCCCTCCAGAATCTGGGGCCACAGCGAGCGGAGGAAAAGCAAAGGTGAGAGATGGAGGAGAGCAGTGCACAGAGGTGTTGTGTGACACCCTGGATGAAGCTGTGCCTGGACCACAGGCATCCTGACCTCCCAGTTTCATGAGTAAAACAGTTTAGCTAGGTTTTCCGATGCTCACATCCAGGAAAGGATCTTCACTAACGTAAGAGCTATGCTACTAGTGCAGTGATGGCGAACCTATGACACGCGTGTCAGAGGTGACGCGCGAACTCATTTTTTTGGTTGATTTTTCTTTGTTAAATGGCATTTAAATATATAAAATAAATATCAAAAATATAAGTCTTTGTTTTACTATGGTTGCAAATATCAAAAAATTTCTATATGTGACACGGCACCAGAGTTAAGTTAGTGTTTTTCAAAATGCTGACACGCCGAGCTCAAAAGGTTCGCCATGACTGTACTAGTGGAAGTCATGAGTAAAAATTTGACTCTGAGCCCATGCTCTTACCTCCTAGGCTACCTTGCACAAAGGGGCAGATTTGGACAAAATATAAGATTAAATTAATAAACAAAAATAAGGTAGACTTGAGAACCAGAGCAATGTCTAGTGCTTGTGATGAAACCTATGTAAGTAACAGCTGCTAGAAAAACAAAAGGCACAATATCCTGAAAGAAATACATTGGGTTTGGTCCCTTCTAGGTATCTCTGTGCATAGACATAAAGCTTTGTGAATAAATGCTGAATGAATAATCCTATATAATAAAAGACTAATATGCAAATCTACCGAACAGTGGACTGACCGGTCACTATGACATGCACTGACCACCAGGGGGCAGATGCTCAATGCAGGAGCTGCCCCTGGTGGTCAGTGCGCTCCCACAAGGGGGAGCACTGCTCAGACAGAAGCCATGCTCACAGCTGGTGAGCGCAGTGGTGGGAGCCTCTCCCGCCTCTGAGGCAGTCAGACATCCCCCAAGGGCTCCTGGACTGCGTGAGAGAGGGTGCAGGCCAGGCTGAGGGGACCCCCCCCCCCGAATTTCGTGCACCGGGCCTCTAGTATGCACATAAAACTTTACCAATGAAATTACAAATGAAATATTTGGCTCATACAGATACATTTTACTGTTTTATAAATAGAACTGTTGTGATGAATAAGATAATAAAATAAAAAATTACTAAAAGGCTTTATTGATTTAATACCCTCTCCCATTAATAGA
The DNA here is from genome assembly GCF_000147115.1 of Myotis lucifugus. Classification (NCBI taxonomy): domain Eukaryota; kingdom Metazoa; phylum Chordata; class Mammalia; order Chiroptera; family Vespertilionidae; genus Myotis; species Myotis lucifugus. The sequence continues at coordinate 2,226,592 of NW_005871152.1, forward strand.
TCATCAAGTAACAGACTCTAAATACCTAATTCCTGGGGTTTGACATTAGCTCTGAAAATAGTTGCAGCCTTAAATATACTATATTCCTCCCTCACCCCTACAATATTCCCTGCGCTGCATGGCTTTTTAAAAATGGAATATTTCCAATTTAAAAATCCAGATTTTAAATATTTCTCTTATAAAATCAAAAGCTCCTCCAACGCAGGGCCTGCATTGCCATTTGGCAACAACTGTCTGGTATGAGAGGCCGTGCCCTCCTTAGCTGGGGCATGCTCGCTACAGCTGGCCGAGCCCCGACTATACTCTGTGCCTTCCTTACTCAGAAGCTCAGCGTCTGAGGCTTCGTATGTTATTTTCCCAACTGCTTCTCTCCTCTGTTTGACCTACTGGACTCTTCATTCATCTTACTTTGCATCTCCTGGTCTAAATGTCTAATTAGTAAATGGAACTGTGGCCAGGCATTTGACATCCCCAACCCCTCATTCTTCAGGCTGCATCTTGCCGTTCAGTTTCCTGTTTCAAAAGCTAAAATTCAGTTTCTTTTATCCAGAGTTCAATGGCATGAACATTGTGGCTGTGGGGAAGCCCACAGACTGTGGCTTACCGTGAGGCCCGCACCTCCTAGCGATAGCCCCATCGCCTTTGCATGAATTTCAGGGAGTATATTACCTTTTGCACAAGCCAGGAGCGCTATGTGGGCCTGATAGGTACCTTCCCAAAGGAAAGGAAACCCAGAGAGCAATTTGTTTAGTAAATTTTGATTCATGTGCTCTTTACTTAGAACATTATCACTTCAAGTATTTCTATAAAAGGAATCTGACATTGACCCCCTGTGTATTCCTTAACCATTGTTGAGCTTTGTACATGTTACTATTGTGGAATTGAGAACATATTTCTTAAGCCTCCATCTGGATATATTGTTGGGCAAGATGGGCGGATCGCCATAAAACAGTCCTCTGAGCCCTGGCATTGAATTCTGTACACATGTGTGGAATAGAGTCCTTTTTTCTCTGCACTTATATATGCAATTCGAATCACACTATTATAGGCTATTTTAAGTACACGGTTTGCTTGATCTATTGTTTTCTAGTTAATGCAAGTTGCTTCATCTGTGCATGCTTTATGTTCCTCACGTGGCTAGTGGCTACTCATTAGCTAGTGCAATTCTAGCCCATTGATCTTACTCCGCTCCGTGTCAAAGATTTCAATTGAGAAAAACCTGAGGGAAGGTCGCTGGTAAGAGACTATTGCAATAGTCTAGGCTTGCGAGATCATAATGACATAGACCAGGCTTAAAGCAGAGGGAATGAAAAGAAGGCATACATTATTACCTGACTGAAGGGCAATCCATTAAAAAAAATATACCCTTGGAAGCCGGAAGCCAAGAGGAATCAGCACTGAAAGAGCTTCAGCTTAAGTTTGTCATCTCAGCACCAGAGCTTCCCAGCAATTGAGCTGAGACCTCTGTTGCAACTGTTCTGCAGTCCAACTTCCCCTATTCTTCAGTCCTGCTTGCCTCACGCCCTGACAGCTGTTGTAACTGAGCGTCCTCCCAATAAACCAGATGCACATAACTCTTTATCTCAGAGTTCTTTTCCAGGGAACCTATTCTGTGACGGATATGGAATTTAAGGGTTCTTTCTGTAGCTTAGGCAGACTGGTGTACATCGAACGTCTGATCACAGCCTAATGATTGTTACACTACGTCAGGCTGAGTTTAATGGACGCTCTATGTCCTTATCAATTTCCTGCCAATGGAGTTAGAACCCTGAGAGTTCCCTACAGTGTTGCAGGCTAGCTTTGTGCTTCAGTGGCTAAGAGGAATGTATAATGAACAAGAAGAGGTTTGAGGAATGTGATAGAGATCAGGGTCCTAAGGTTGTGGTCTAAGAAGTATGATGGTGAAGTATCAAGAAACTTCGATTAGCTGGCCACTTTCAACCAAGAGGGAAGGGTGTGCTGGGTCTCTGGGTAAGAGGTTTTTCAGAAGAAGACTAAATATAAAAAATGTCAAAAATAAACTTTTAATTGTTTCTCCAATTAGAGGGGGGAAAACCAATCTCTAAGGTCTATACTTTGTATTCTTTAATGATTATGTTAGTTTACTACTTTTAAACCAGATTTGGCTGAACATCATATGTTTTTGATGAATTTCAGCATAAAGAACTCTAATCCATGATCCAGTAATTCCATTTTTGGTAAATACCCACAACAAATTCTTTTACATGTGAAAGAAAAACAGAGCTGTTCCCAGGATCTAAACTTTGAAGCAGTCCAAATATCCATTAAGAGAAAAACGGATGAATATTCACATAATGTAATGTCATATTCAGCCACAGAACACAGCAGTTGAAATGAACTACAGTGAAATGCAAAAAGATGGATGAATTTAACAATAGAACGTTCAAAGCAAAAGGTTAAAGCCAAAAGATTACATAGAGTATGATCCCATTTTTATAACAGTATCAAAACTCTAAAATAAAAAGGTATTTTATAATACATATAAATGCAACAAAATATGAAATCCAGGGTGGTGGTTAACTAGGTAGAGGAATGTTGGGGGATGCCTGATTAGATTCAGGTTATTATCACAGATCTAGCTTTTCTTTTGGTAGTGGGCGGGTCCATAATCCTATCTAATAAAAGAGAAACATGGTAATTAGCGTACGACCGCTACCCTTCCCATTGGCTAATCAGGGCAATATGCAAATTAACTGCCAGCCAAGATGGCGGCCGGCAGCCAGGCAGCTGGAAGCGAACATGAGGCTTGCTTGCTTCAGTGAAGGAGGACTCCAACGTTCTCCGCCTGACTTGCCGGCCTCTGAGCTGGCAGTTTGAAACATTGTAACAAATATAGAAGCTAATCAAAACCCCAGAAACCAGCTTTCAGCCGGCCGGGATCTCAGAGCTGGAGATGATACAGTGTTTCAATTATAGAACCGAAACAAACCAGATACCTGCTCTCAGCAGCAGAGGCCTTGGCCCAGAATAAAAAAAAAAAGAAAAAAAGGAGCGGTTGGGAGCTTCAGTCACCCACCAGCCTGAAAACAGCCCTCAGCCCCTCACCCAGACTGGCCAGGCACCCCAGTGGGGACCCCCACCCTGAAGGGTGTGTGACCAGCTGCAAACAGCCATCATCCCCTCATTCAGGCTGGCCAGGCACCCCAGTGGGGACCCCCACCCTGATCCAGGACACCCTTCAGGGCAAATCAGCCAGCCCCTACCCATGCACCAGGCCTCTATCCTATATAGTAAAAGGGTAATATGCCTCCCAGCACCGGGATCAGCAGAGCAGCTAGGCCTCCCGGCACCGGGATCAGCGTGACAGGGGGCAGCGCCCAAACCCCCTGATCGCCCTGCGGCTCTGTGTGTGATAGGGGGCGGGGCCACAACCTCCCTATCTGCCCTGCTCTGTTCTTGACAGGGGAAGGCACCCCAACCCCCTGATCAGCCTTGCTCTGTGCCTGATAGGGGGGAGCTCCCCAACCCCCTGATTGCCCTGCAGCTCTGTGTGTGACAGGGTGCGGCGCCCCAACCCCCTGATGGGCCCTGGTCTGTGCGTGACAGGGGGGTGCGCCACACCTCCCCATCGACCTGCCTTGAGTGTGACAGGGGGCGGCGCCCCAACCCCCCAATCGGCCCTACCCTGAGCGTGACTGAGGGTGGCATCGCAACCTCCCAATCCGCCCTGCTCTGTGCATGACAGGGGGCGGCGCCCCAACTCCCCAATGGGCCCTGCTCTTAGCCCGACCAGGGGCTGCACCTAGGGATTGGGCCTGCCCTCTGCCACCCGGGAGCAGGCCTAAGCCAGCAGGTCGTTATCTCCCGAGGGGTCCCAGACTGCGAGAGGGCACAGGCCGGGCTGGGGGACCCCCCCTCCCCCACGAGTGCACAAATTTTTGTGCACGGGGCCTCTAGTGTTTATTATATTACATAATTTAGTGTTCGTACATAGATCACTGATGGGAGTGTATCATGAACCAAAGATTGCGATTAATACAAGTCCAGTCCTGAAAGGGTTCTTTCTGTAGCTTAGGCAGGCTGGTGTACATCGAACGTCTGATCACTGCCTAATGATTGTTACACTACGTCAGGCTGAGTTTAATGGACGCTCTATGTCCTTGTCAATTTCCTGCCAATGTGGTTAGAATCCTGACAGTTCCCTACAGTGCTGTAGGGTAGCTTTGTCCTTCAGTGGCTAAGAGGAATGTAGTATGAACAAGAAGAGGTTTGAGGAATGTGATAGATATTTATATATCCTTCACTTTTTAGTATCACCCAATTACATACCCATGGTGAGTATTCTAAATGGGCTCAGTTGGCCCATTCTGTCCCCCTTTTAAGATGCTGAGGCCAGAAAGCTAAAAACTACACTTCTCAGACTTCCTTGCAGCTATAGCTTCACAAATTAAATGAACTCAAGTGAGAATTTGATTTAGAACTAAGCCACATGGGACGAGAGACAGGATGGCACATTGTTTGGCTGGTATGGACAGCAGCATTGGCAGAGAAACAGACTGTGCAGGAGCCAGCAGCTGGGATATCAGCTTCCTGAATCTGCAGCCTCTTGACCATGGCAGAGGCAACTGCTCCACTGACCCAGTTCCACAGTTTGGTCTTGGAAATTGATCTTGGAGGATCAGCCAAGAGGCAATTCTTTGCCTCCCAGCGGTACAGTAAACCACAAAACACCCTTTAATAAATCCCTTTCTTTTAAACTTGCTGAATAGTTTCTGTTCTTCAAAACTTAACCCTGGCTAATACAATATTCATAGCAGATTTTTTTCTATTTCTCTCTTAATAAGATAATATTAAAAGGAAAACAATGGTCATTGATTAGTCTTTTTGCTCAAAGCTTTCTTCTATTGAGAAAGACTGTATGGAGGGACCTGGAGAATATTATGCCAAGCAAAATAAGCCAGTCAGAGAAAAGACAAATATCACATGATCTCACTTATATGTAGAATCTAATGAATAAAATAAACTAATGAACAAATAGATCCATAGACATGGAAACATGGAACAGACTGACAAACCTCACAGGGATGGGGGTGGGGAGATTAACCAAAGAATTTATATGCATACTAGAGGCCCGGTGCACGAATTTGTGCACAGGTGGGCCCGGACCCCTGGTGGAACTCCCAGTTGAACTCCTGGTCGAGGAACAATTTGCATATTAGCCTTTTATTCTATAGGATATGCATAACCCATAGACACAGATAATAGTGTGGGGAAGGCCTGGGGAGGGTGTGGGAGCAGGGTGGAGAGGGTGAATGGGGAGAAAAAGGGGACATCTGTACTACTTTCATCAATAAAGATACATTTTTTAAAAAAGACTGTAAGGTTTCCTGTTCTTCACTTTAAATAGGAATTACACATATAAATATAACATAAAGCTTGTGGGGGTTTTTAGATCTCAGGGCTCATCTTTTTTGAGATAGACAACATATATCTTGGTAATACCACATTGCTATACCAATCATACTTCTTTATAGTGAAACAATATTGTGCTTATTGAGTATTAAAATTCTATAGAGGTAGAGAGGTGTGTGACACTGTGATAATTAAATAAAATTCAGCTTGCTATTAAAGTCACATCTACTAGATGTTCCTAATATATAATCATTACTGCAGAGGGCTTATTACAATCCCGAAGTGACAGGAGTGTATGTGATGTGGGTACTTACTCAGATAGGTCACTCATCCAGCAAAAAGCGCCTCTGCAGGGTGTCTGTTCATCTTCAGAGAATGGCTCAGTCTTCAGGCGGGAGTCCTGCCTGATTATGCAATACGGCTCTTCACTGAGCAATGCCTGGATTAGACACAATTTCTGCAAATGGCATTTCCTGGGGAAGAGCCTTCCATTTCCCATGTGCTGAATATGTGGCAAAATGACAATCAAGGGCATGAGAAAGTATAATAACATAATTATAGTAAGACCACTATTTTCTGCTAGGCTCTTTCCTCATGTGATTTTTTACTTTACTGTAGGAGTATAATCAAGTCATATTAAAACTATATGGTAGAAGACATTTCATTAGCTGCTCCAACACAGCTTGCAGAAGGTGCCGCCATACATACCACCGAGGTTGAGGGGCATGCAGGAGTGTGGGGGAAGGAAAAAGGGGGAAAGATTAGCTACAGCTAATTGGACATATGGTGAACACCTGACTAAAAGATGTTCCAGCAGAGAATTTGAACTCAGATCCACAAAAATCCAACATCAGTGGTAGATCTGGTGCTAAATGGGGGCGGGACTATTGGGCCATGTGTGAAAGATAAGCATGTAAAAGAACTTCATGGAGAGAAAGAGCCAGAGCAAAGCAAACAGGAAGAAAGAAGCACACACATAAAAGGCTACACAGCCTTGATTTCCATTCTGCTAAGAAAATAAAATCTATTCTAAACAATGCTTCAATACCATGCATATAAAAACATGCATAAACACACATCAAACAAGGCTTCTGTTCAGATACTGACCAATCACCATATTGAATGGATAATTATTCCCAGGGCCTCATAATGACTTTCATGGAATGTAGGGGATTTTTCTTTCATGGGTCCCTTCTTCCATGGGCAAATTTTATATATATATATTTAATTTACTTATATAATAAAAGCCTAATATGCTAAGTGTCCGGTCATCCAGTCGTCCGTTCAACCAATCAAAGTGTAATATGCTATTGATATGCTAAGGCCGCTCAACTGCTCACTATAATGTGCAATGACCACCAGGAGGCAGTCAACCAGTCGAACAGTCACTATAACGTGCACTGACCACCGGGGACAGATGCTCCAACTGGTAGGTTAGCTTGCTGCTGGGGTCCAGCTGATCGCATCTGAGCACAATGGGCCGGACAAGCCCTGGTACCTCCCTGGCTGGCCAACCTCCCGCGTCCCTCCCCGGCCTTGATCATGCACTGGTGGGGTCCCTCGGCCTGGCCTGCGCCCTCTCGCAATCTGGCCCAATCCTGTAGGCCAGACCAAGGGAGCCCACTGATGCACGAATTCATGCACCGGGCCTCTAATACACATAATATTATATTATTACTGTCTTGG
>NW_005871152.1:2234280-2235878 GCF_000147115.1 Myotis lucifugus
GGTCATCCTCTGATAGTAGATTCAGTCTCCTTCCGCGACGACTTGCAGAGTCGAGTATTAACTAACAGGTAAAGCGTCATGATCGCCAGTAGTCTGTTTTGTATAACGGTAGAGTCGTTGTCGTGGCTGTTTGTCGTCTCTCGCGTAGTAGCTCTAGGGGATGTGAGTCGGGTGGGCGGGGCTGAGAGCGATCTTCGTGAAGGTCAGTTAGGACTTTGATAGCTCGGTTAGGGGCGCAATTCTCGGTACCCCCGACTCGGGGATCCCACACGGTAGTCAAAGCGAAACAATTTACATGCGAGAGAACACTTGAGATTCTGTGTCTAGGCGTTGTTTAAGTTATGTTAAGTAGTTAACTCCCTTCTTGGTCTTTAACAGATCAAGTACGACATAAAGCATTTCTTAATATTTGGGGTGGGTGGGTGGGTGGGTGGGTGGATCACAGATCCCTTTGAGAACTTGGAAAAAATTATGAACCTTCTCCATATTTAAAAAAAAAAGCACACATAGATCTCCTGAAGGTCATCTATGGATCACCCATTTAAAAAATCTTAACACAGAGAAGATAAATACTTTAATTAATGATGTAATGAGTATATTCATAGAATTCTACACCTAAGAAAATTAGAATACTGCACTTTTCCTTTTCATGTGCTCCCAGGATTATTTACAGAAGTTAACTATATAGGAAGCCACAAAGAAAATCTCAATAAATTCCAAAAATAAACAGAAAATTTGCCACCAATATTCCCTGATCAACATACAATAGAGGTAGAAATTATTAACAGAAGTGTAAACAAAAAAACTCCAACTCCCTGAAAATGTTAAGACTCTCTCCAAGAAACTCAGATCAAAGGAGAAATCAAATTGCAATTCCAGACTACTTAGAAAATAGCAGTAATAGCACTACATATCAAAGATTTGAGGTGCAGCCAAAGTCATACTCACAGGTAAATTTTTATTTTTAAACTCTTCATTATGAAATAATAATACATGGAAACAAATCAACACTCAACCCAAGAAATTAGAAAAAGAGAACAGCAAAACAAACTTAGGGAAAATAGAAAAATGAAATGAATAAAGATTTAAAATGAAATTGATGAATTTTAAAAAATTAGTAGTTTGAAACGGCCCCCGTGAGGTAGGGACGACCCCGGTCAGGTCGAAACGGCCCCGGTGTGGTAGGGACGACCCCGGTGAGGTTGAAACGGCCCCCGTGAGGTAGGGACGACCCCAGTCAGGTCGAAACGGCCCCAGTGTGGTAGGGACAACCCCGGTCAGGTTGAAACGGCCCCGGTGTGGTAGGGACAACCCCGGTGAGGTTGAAACGGCCCTGGTGAAGTCGGGACGGCCCCGGTGAGGTTGAAACGGCCCCCGTGAGGTAGGGACGACCCCGGTCTGGTAGGGACAACCCCGGTCAGGTCGAAACGGCCCCGGTGTGGTAGGGACGACCCCGGTGAGGTTGAAACGGCCCCCGTGAGGTAGGGACGGCCCCGGTGAGGTTGAAACGGCCTTGGTGAGGCTCAGACGGCCCTGGTGAGGTTGAGACTACTCCAGTGAGGTTGGGACAAATAAAGGGGACCAGTATGGACTGATGA
>NW_005871152.1:2235978-2237500 GCF_000147115.1 Myotis lucifugus
TTGGCTTTGGCTCTTCCAGATTGGTTTGCGGGCGTAATTTACCCGGGGAGACCTACCTTCTATCTTCTGATTCGCCAAGCTCCTGTTGGGGGTTGGGGGGGCGGGGGGCAGTGAGAAGTCACCCTGAATCCAGTGGACAATATTTGGGGAGATGCGGCAGGAGAAGAGTTCCATAGAAGCGGAGCAGATGTTTCTTTCACATCCATCTTGTTTCAAGTGATACCCTGAGACACAGGCTTGCCTACTTCTGCGGTTTCATGTACAGGCCTAGTGGAATCCAACTAGTCTTGGAGAAATCATTACATCCATTTCCATTCATCTCCAAACTTAAAATGCCTACCCTTGAGGGCAGTGTACTCTAGAGCCAGTGGTAGAAGTATGTGCTGTTGGGCAATTAGTCCCGTTTTCTATTTATTTCTTTTTGTCTATATTGCCCAAAGTACAATACCCCGCCCCCTTTCCTTTTTCAAGTGTCTTCTCTACAGAGCCCTTCATTTGGTTACAGCTTATGGATCAGCAGGCAAAATTCTAAAAGGTAGTTTGAAAATGATTTGACCAGAAGACCTGCCAAAGACTATGCTACAAGCAAAACAACGTTCTGATCCTGAATCCAACGTTCTTTCTACTTTTACTAAAAACGTCCTTTGCCACTATGTGAATAATTGTACCTCACATTCAAAGCCGGTCTTACTGTGGAACGCAGAGTCCCTGGTTCCTGCTATTGCCCTCAAATTTCTTACTACTGGTGATACAGAGAAGATACTAAAAAGGTTTCCTATTTCCTAAATGTCTTCCCCATTCACTTCCTGAATGACCAAGTTAGAGCCATTTACATGAAGCAAATGGAATATAATTTTTACTCTTGAAACAACAGATTTTATAGTGGAAAAGAAGATAAGATGTAAAATAAACATATATGTGAGAAAAACAAAATTAGGATAAAGGAAATCAGAGAAAGAATGTGAAAACACTTTTAATAAAACGATAGACAAAGAATATGGGTCTGCTCTTAGTCGGACGGGATTGTTAATATGGTAATCAAATTATCGTAGTTATCGAAGGCACCCTGCCCTTAGATATTAAGATCCATCACAAACTCATACTAACCACTAACACCAATTTAAATTCCATAGCACCACCGCACAGAGGAGTGAGGGAACCTGCCCCCAAATCACACAGCCGGGAAGTAGAGCGATTGGGATTTGATCTCCAGAGCCTGTGCGCAGCATCTATGCCACGTGCCTCTGATAGTCTTTGACAAATTCATACTACCCCTCGGCCAGTGGTTCTCAACCTTCCTGATGCCCCGACCCTTTAATACAGTTCCCTATGTTGTGGTGACCCCCAACCATAAAATTATTTTCGTTGCTACTTCATAGCTGTAATTTTGCTACTGTGATGAATCATAATGTAAATGTCTGATATGCAGGATGTATTTTCATTGTTACAAATTGAACATAATTAAAGCATAGTGATTAATCACAAAAACAATATGTAATTATATATGTGTTTTTCGATGGTC
>NW_005871152.1:2238703-2241337 GCF_000147115.1 Myotis lucifugus
TAATGGAGAGTTTAAAAATAAAAGATTTACCTGTGAGTATGACTTTGGCTGCAACTCAAATCTTTGATATGAAAGGCCCAGGCTGCTGTCTTCTAGGTACTCTCGAATTGCAGGGGGGGGCGGTGTAGAGAGGGCGGGGCTGAAAGCAATATTCCAGAAGTATAGAGAAAGGCATCTTCCTCTCTAGGCCTCAAGGACAGCCCTCTCTTCCCAATCTCTATACCATTCTGTACATGGGGGAGGGGGGGGGGGGAGAGGGAGGACTGGATGTAGAGTAATCAGATCTAGCAATTAAAAACACAGGATACCCAACTAAATTGAATTTCAGATCAACAACAAATGATTACATGTCCCATGCAACATTTGACCTGACAAACCCAACTGGGCAGGATGTGTTTATTTTATAAGAATCGGACTGCCGCTTTGAAAGGTCACGTTACCTGTGACAACTGCTCTGCGTGCTCGGCCTCGAAGCCTGTCTTCCTCACCAGAGGGCTGGGCTGATGTCTCGCCCTTTGACCCCACTTCTGTGCCTGGCAAAGTGCCCGGCACGCAATGAGCATTCACTACATCATCTCAACCCTAAATGCATGTTGAGATGAACAAATTCCAGAGGAATTTACAATGTATAATTATAACATAGGAAATTTATAAATAGATCGTCTATTATTTCAACATCTCCCTGAAGTGATCTCCTCTGTGAAGGCTTCCCAGATAACCATCTGTATTAATCAGAGTTCTCCAGAGAAACAGAACCAAAAGGATGTAACTAGATATAGAGAGAAAGCGGTTCATTATAAAAGGCACAATTGTGGAGGTTAAGTCCCAGGGTCTGAAGTTAGCAAGCTGGAGTCCCAGGGGAGCCCATGTTTCCATGTGAGCCTGGAGCCAGTGGGAGGAGGGGTGGGGGTGGGGGATCAATGTCCCAGCTCAAAGGCAGTCAAGCAGGAGGAATTCCCTCTTTGAGGGGGAAGGTGAACCTTTTTGTTCTATTCAGGCCCAGCTGATTGGATACGGCCGCCGGCCAGGGAGGGCAATCCGCTTTAGTCAGTCTATCAATTGAAATGTTAAACTCATTCAAAAACACCCTCACGGAAACACTCAAAATAATGTGTGACCAAACATTTGGGCATCCTGGGACTCAGTCAAGTTGACACACAAAATTAATCATCACACCCTCTGCAGGCAGAATTCGTTATCCCCTATGGGCTCATGTAACACTGATGGATGGCATATTTAAAGAAAGGTACAGGCATTCGATTAAGCTCTTTAAAGTTATTAGTAGCACTTTAAGTGTTAGCTATTCTTATTCCTCTACTATAAGATTCTTCTAGTCTTTCTGACCCTTTGCACCTGGCCCTGTGATGGCTACCTGTCTACGCCCAGCTCACTGTGAGCTCCTTCAGAACAGGGTCTTAGTGCCTAGCACAAAGTAAGACCTCAACTAAGCTTTCTTTATTATTATTTTCTAATCTGTTTGTCCTCTTTTCTGAGCATTGCTTTTATACATAAGATGCACTTGGTTCAGGTATTCTCAATCAGAAATTGCCAATGTGTTCTGAACATGAGAGACAGACAAGCTATCCTGGGAACATGCCATATCTCTGAATGCCAGGGAGAATCAAGACCCTCTGAGTACAGCATGCACAGGCTACTGCCACCTCCTGCTACCGAACAGAAAAGCATCATCATTATCGTATGGATGCCATCTCTAAAATGATACGCTCAACCCCATTTCAAGGCACCCTGCAAAGATTCACTCATTCCTGGGAGACGCCCCGTGGGGTGATTTAGACCTTTGTTTCCTTTCCCCCAAAATCTCCTCCACTGGCCCACCAAGGGGCGTGAACTCTCATCCGTAATCACACATTAGAGCAATGCCTGTAGGTGTGGTCCATGGACCACCTAAGTCAGAAAGACTCCGGTGATTGTTGAAAATGCAGGTTCATAAATGCAAATATATACTATCAGAGCGCAGGGGTAGAATCATCTCCGTTTTCCCAAGCCCCCATGTGATTCTTACATCCAGTAAGGTCTGAGAGCCACAGTTTTAGTTTGAAAACTCACCTCAGTGCAGCCATTAGCCTTGCTCTCATTAGCTCATTTCACAGACTAAGAAATAGAAATAGTGTATTAATTTCTTGATGCTTCCAGAGACTGCCTCGGCTGTGACTGTATCACTTCTCTCTCTGCCTTTGTCTTCACATTTCCTTCTCCCATTCCGTTTTCATGCCTCCCTTAGGCTACCCAGGGCTACACAAGAGGGCTTATAGCCCTTCTCCTCCCAGACCAGTAGCACCAACTATGACCTTGTTAGAATGCAGAACCTCGGGCCCCACCCGCAGACCAAGTGAATCAGAATCCACATTTTGCATGCACAGTAAATTGCCTCATGCACACGGGAGACTGATGCATTTCAGGCCCAAGGCACCATTATGAACTGAAACTGGTCATTCTTAAAGGGGATGCTGTAAACTCTACACAGGCTGACTGACGTAAAACCAGAGGAAAGCGGAGTCCAAATGCCCCCGGGTACCCGCTGCAGAGCTTCGACGGAACTGGGTCATTAAAGAAAAAATTCCCCCCCCCCACGAGAACAAGAGTCAAGGACGTCCTTTGAACGTAGCTTCTGTT